>NC_142760.1:24260174-24564907 GCF_054948205.1 Urtica dioica subsp. dioica | reverse complement strand
GTTTACTAATTTTGTGACAAGTTAGAATTGTAATCTTAGATTTTTTTTAATTTATTGCTCATGCCTTTAAATTAAAAACCATGTTGATTTTCTATGAGTTTGGGATGATGTTAAAATAGATTAGAATCAGTTCTAAAAGTTTTTAATTTTTTATATTGAAAAACGTGTTTTAAAGGTTTGAGAATTTTCGAGTAAATTTTGTGACTAGTTTTGTTTTCTTGCTAGTTTCGTTTATTTACTTGAATCGTTTTATGCATGTTGTTATTTCTTTTATTTTTATGTTATTACCCTGCTAATAAAACACAAATAAAAGCTTTAAACAACTTCATAAAACGTTCCGTTCCACTCGATTTTTTTTTCGCACCTAAAAGGACAAAGCTTTAATTTATTTCTTTTTCTTCGAGCTGGAATGTAAACCCGCATTAAAAGCGGCATAACTCTCTGCTCAGAAATCGAAATTTAATGATTCTTGAATCAAATTAAAGCTCTGTCTGTCCTCTGTCCAATGCCACCGGTTTCGGCTGAAAAGGACATCGGAGCCGCCAGATATGGCGATTTTACTCCGAGGTGCGCGGCTGTCTGAAACTCCAGTTTTTTAGAAATCCGGATTTTCAAACCCCACTACCATGAGTTATAGAACTCTAATGAGAAAACTTTCTTGAGCAAAAATGTTTTTCATATGATTATAAACATGATGTGTAAGATTAAAATGTTTTGATTTTTGAAAGTTTAATTGAAATTGATTTTTTACAAAACTAGTTTGAATTTTGAAAAACCGTTTTCACTTTCAAACTTGAAAATATTTTGTCATCCAAATCAAATAAGTTTTCAAAATGTTTTCAAAACTATATCTATATCACATATGTTCAAAATCTATATGCTCTTGAAATTTTGAGTGGGAGGTCTCCTTGTAGACAAGCCGAAAAATAAAAAGATGTGTAATCTCAAACTTTCAAGTGTTCGAGTGAGTTGAAGTTCACACTTCCCTCACGCACTTTCCCGAAATAGAAAATAGGAAAAGATCGAGTATGTCCCTTGTGCCTTTATGCACTAATACTGCTCTGAACATGTCGATCTAGGATTCTCTTCTAGTTGTCCGCTCTGTCGCTCTCTAACTAGGAAATCTGTTTCCGAACTTAAAAGAGTCGATGAACCAGCTCCAAAAACTAAGTGGGAGGGTTATATTCGTTGTTTGTAACCCGCGATCCCCAACACTAGTGAAAGATGCAATAACGTGGGACTAAGAGCCGCTCTTGCGACCCTCACTTAAATGTGAGTACTCCAAGGCGTTATTGCTTCGATCATTGCTCAATGAGCTACGTCCGAGAGTGATGCAATGATGGCAAGGCCTCCCCTTGGGGGATTGTTTTTCAAAGCTGATCTTTTGGACTAAGTGGTTGGTTGCACACTTAGGCTCAATCCCTAGTATCCTTCCTTAAGGCTCTGCGAAAGGATGTGAGTGATCAAACCAATTTACAAGGTGGCTAGTCAAAATGATGTACTGACATCTTGGCTTAGCATTAATGATGTGTCATTTACTTATAAATGGAGATTTTTTGCGGCCTTCTCTTGAGGGAGTAAATTATCGTTTGGTTTATAACACCTTTGGGTTTTACAAAAGTCTTAATAAAACTTAAATCCTAAACCAAAGACTAATCATAAACTTGTTTCAACTGTTATAGGCAATATGTCTCTCAACCCTCTCTCAACAATTCTTTCCTCGAATAAACTCGAAGGCGACAATTACGTCGACTGGAAACGTAACCTCGACATAGTCCTTACTGTCGACAAGCACAAATGGGTTCTCACCACCCCCTGTCCTCAAACGAATGATGATTCAACGCAAGAGGAGAAAGATGTCCTGGCGGCCTGGCTTCGATCCGATGAGATTGCGAGATGCTATATTTTGGCATCGATGAACAATGTGTTGCAACAACAACATCGTGATTATGAAACTGCCACCGATATGCTCTACAATCTCCATGAGATGTTTGGAGGGCAAGGACGTCAAGCTAGGCAACAAGCGGTCCGACAATTCATGAACTGTCGTATGAAGGCTGGAACTCCCGTTAGAGATCATATGATGCTGATCATTAGCTATCTCAACGAGATGGAGATTCTTGGATCTGAGATTGATGGGGAGACTAAAATAGATATGATCTTGGAAACTCTCCCCGAAACCTTTGATACCTTCAAGTTGAATTATTCCATGAACAAGCTGGAGTACACTGTTACCGAGCTCATGAAGGAACTTCAAACCGCTGAGGCACTCACCAAGAAAAAGAGGGCTCAAGGAGAAGTACATGCTACTGCCTCCACCTCTGGATCTAAGAAGAGACCTCGCAATGCCGAGAAGAAGAACCAACCTAAGGTTCAAACGAAGAAGAAGGCGCCAAAGGCTCCGAAGGTGGACAAGTCTAAAGACAAGTGCCACCACTGCAACGAGCCTGGTCACTGGCGTAGGAACTGTCCCGCCTACCTCAAAACCAAAGCTAAAGGTATTGTACTTGTTACTGAAGCCTGTTTAGTAGCTGATAATGTATCATCGTGGATTATTGACTCCGCTGCTACTAACCATATTTGCTGCTCCTTGACTGGTTTTAGGAAAAGCAAAAGCTTAGAGGATGGCGACTTCTGCTTCAAGTGGGGTGATGAGAGCGTGGTGTCTGCGAAGGCTGTGGGATCCGTGACGCTATCTTTTGAAGATCGAACTTTAAATTTGAATAATGTTTATTATGTTCCTTCCTTTGGGAAAAACCTAGTATCTGTTGCTCAACTTTTCGAGCAAGATTATTATTTAAAGTTTATAAAGAATGGAATTCGTATTTCTTTTTCTAATTCTTTCGTCACTGATGCATGTATGAAGAATGGTCTTTTTTACATCTATCCCACTCAACCTTCTCTTTTAGACACCGAAATAGATAACGATCTAATTAGGGAGCCAAAGAGGATCAAACTTTCTGAATCCTCCGATCTAACTAAATCAACATACCTCTGGCACTTAAGACTTGGTCATATCAGTCTAGATAGGATTAAGAGACTTGTGAGGGATGGTCCACTCCAAGCCTCTGCAATAGGTTCACTACCTACTTGTGAATCCTGCATAGAAGGAAAAATGACTAAGCGACCTTTCTCCGATAAGGGTCGAAGAGCCACTGAGTTGCTGGAACTAATACATTCTGATGTATGTGGTCCGCTCAACCAACAGGCACGTGGAGGATACGAATACTTCGTTACCTTCACTGATGATTACTCAAGATATGGGTTTGTCTATTTGCTTAAACACAAATCCGAGACCTTTAACGTATTTAAGGTCTTTAGGGCTTTAGTGGAAAAGCAAACTGGCAAAGTGATCAAAACCCTTCGATCTGATCGAGGTGGTGAGTATATGTCTGGAGAGTTCGATGACTTTCTTAAAGAAGAAGGTATCGCTTCTCAGCTTACCGCACCTGGCACACCTCAACAAAACGGAGTGTCAGAGAGAGGAAACCGAACTCTTATGGAGATGGTTAGATCAATGATGAGTTACTCATCACTCCCGCTTTCCTTTTGGGGATATGCCCTCGAAACAGCCGCCTACATTCTGAACCAAGTTCCGTCCAAAACGGTTCCTGGTACTCCTTATGAACGATGGACTGGCCGTAAAGTGAATCTTGGCCGCATCCGAATTTGGGGTTGCCCTGCACACGTGCTGAGGCAAAAGACTAGCAAGTTGGCTAGTAGGTCAGAATTGTGCCTGTTTGTAGGATATCCGAAGGAAACCAAAGGTTTTACTTTCTATAGTCCCGAGGACGATAAGACTTTCGTTAGCACGAATGCTCGTTTCCTTGAGGAGGACTTTATGAAGGATGCGAAACCTAGAAGCAAAATTGTGCTTGAAGAAAAGTTGGGTGAGGAAGCTTCTACCTCATCTGTAAGAACTGTTCTTACCCCAACTGAAACACAACCTAACTCATCAGAATCTCGTCAAGTAGTACTTCGACGTAGTGGGAGGGCTACTCAAAAGCCTGACAGGTACATGTCTTATGGAGACTCTCTTGTAGCCGTCTCTGACATGGATGATCCTGTTTCCTATAGCCAAGCAATGGCTTGTTCTGAATCAAACCTTTGGCTTGACGCCATGAAAGTTGAGATGCACTCGATGTATGTCAACAAAGTCTGGAAACTTGTAGACCTTCCTGAAGGGATTAAACCCGTAGGGTGTAAGTGGATATACAAGAAGAAAAGGGGTCCTGATGGGAACGTTGAGACGTTCAAAGCACGACTTGTGGCGAAGGGTTATACCCAACAAGAAGGGATTGACTATGAAGAAACCTTCTCGCCAGTCGCGATGCTTAAATCCATTCGCATACTCCTATCCATAGCTGCAGCTCTCGACTATGAGATCTGGCAAATGGATGTCAAGACAGCTTTTCTGAATGGCAATCTTGACGAGCGCATTTACATGGCTCAACCAGACGGTTTCGTGGATAAAGGTCAAGAGACCAAGGTTTGTGAGTTGCTTAAATCCATTTATGGACTAAAGCAAGCATCTAGGTCATGGAACATTAGATTCGATGAAACTGTAAAGAGCTTCGGCTTTGAACAGTCAATAGATGAGCCTTGTGTTTACAAGTTAATACACGAAGGCAAAGTTGTGTTTCTGGTACTATATGTCGATGATATACTACTCATTGGTAATGACGTGGGCAAGTTATCTGAGGTTAAGGTCTGGCTAGCAAAGCAATTCGATATGAAGGATCTAGGAGAAGCCGCGTACATTCTGGGAATCCAAATCTTTCGAGATAGGAAAAACCGGACCCTGTCGCTCTCTCAAGCATCTTATATTGATAAGGTGATGGATCGCTTCTCGATGCAAGACTGCAAGAGGGGTCAAACACCCTTTAGGCATGGAGTTTCACTCTCTAAGGACCAGTCTCCCAAGACTGCACAAGAGATTGAAGACATGAGGAAAATTCCTTACGCCTCTGCCGTAGGAAGCCTCATGTATGCTATGCTTTGCACCCGACCTGATATATGTTTCGCCGTTGGCGTAGTTAGTCGTTTCCAATCCAACCCTGGACCCGAGCACTGGATTGCTGTTAAGCATGCTCTTAAGTATCTTCGAAGAACTAGGAACTTGATGCTTACATACTCAGGTACTGACCTGACTATGACGGGATATACCGACTCCGATTTTCAAGCGGATAAGGATTCCAGGAAATCCACTTCGGGATCTGTGTTCATCCTTAATGGTGGAGCTGTTGTGTGGAGAAGTATTAAGCAATCTTGCATTGCTGACTCCACAATGGAAGCAGAATATGTGGCTGCTTTTGAAGCATCCAAAGAGGCTGTATGGCTTAGAAAATTCCTTAAGTATTTGGAAGTTGTTCCAAACGTCGACGAGCCCATGACCCTTTATTGTGATAATAGTGGGGCTGTCGCTAACTCAAAGGAACCTAGAAGCCATAAGCACTCTAAACATATTGAGAGGAAATACCATTTGATTCGAGAGATCGCGCAACGCGGAGACGTGGAGGTGAAGTAGATCTCTGGAAGATCCATTCACCAAGGCCCTAGCGAACAAGGTCTTCGACCAACATCGTGAGGGATTAGGCATGTAGGACTACTCACATCTTCTTTGAGTCAAGTGGGAGTTTGTTGTCAATGGTGCCCACAAGAAGAGTAGTAGTGTCTATTTATGTACATTTGATGTCATATAGTCTTACGAAGACTCTTGCTTGTAATTGCTTATTCATTAATAAAAAGTTGAAACGTTCATTCAATCTTCCTTGTCTGAAGCTTTATGATAAAACCATAGTCTTTTAGTCCATAAACAAACTAAACAACTTACGAAGAGACAAATGTAGATTTGCATGAACAAACTCTTCGTAGTTTGCTTAAAACGATATATTCGCAATCTAAGGGTCAAAGGACTATTGACCTCAGTATGATTGTTAGAAGAATCTATGATGTCTGGTTATGAGGCATTGAGAGTTTGGGACTCTATAGTTCTTCTAGGTATCTTCCGAAGATACTGAATTGACCAGTGCACTTCTAGAGACAATATAAGAACAAACCATTTAACCTCTTATGTCTCGAAGTCACTATGTATGAATTGCATCATGCTTACCTTAATCCTGAAATGAGACATGTCATTTCACACCTTAGTATTCTCATTTGAGAAAGTCAAATTTCGGACTCACTATGTGATTCCGAACAAGGCCTATTGGTGAGGTACTAAGTTGTGAGTCTGTCATGAGTAACTTTGTGAAGTTCTCATAGATATGGAATTCATGTACAAGATTGCTGAAATGCAATGTATGTCACCTCATGCTTTGTTCCTTGGAGTGTGAATAAATGAACTGGCCAGTGTCCAAATTGAGTCTTGACTCTTTTGGATGAAACAATGTGACTTGTTAGCTCCTCGTCAATACATTGTTTCTAACTTATTCACAAGCGACAAAGGAGTTGAGGAAATAACAGCTAGAAGGGTAAAATGGTAATTTAGTAAATCCCGACTAGCTGATGACATTCATGAAGGGTAAACATAGATAATATTCAGTGGATCCGCTCATCATAATTAGGTCGAATTCTTGAGTAGAAAATAAATTCATTTGAACCGAGAGATTTTCAGTGTCAGCTCTTTAGTGGAGTCAGTTGGCATTAAGCTAAACTTGGAAAAGGTTTGTGAACTTTTGAGTCCAAGTGTTTAGCTAAAGCTTTGTTCATTTGGGTCCATGAGGTCACTGTCACGAATCACATCGATAGGAATAGTTAAACTGGAAGCTAAGCCAAAACAAGAACGAAAATAGTTAAAAGGGTATTTTTGTCTTTTGAGACAAAGGATGAAATGAATGTCAATAAATTTTTTGACAAGGTCATTTTATGACATGTTTCACTCGGCCATGACTTGATCATTGGGCCTTGTGAATTAATTTCATTTCATAAGAATTTTATTGAAAATTCTTATTGGGCCTTTTTCATGTTGTCATGAACAAATGGAAAAGCTTCTAGAAGCCTTTTCTAGAAGGCCTTGGGCGCCCAACATACCCAACCAAGAGAGTTTATTTTGTGCATAAATGTATTTAGATACTTGCCAAAAGAAAAAGAGGAAACAAATTTCCCACACATGCTTGTAGGAAATTCGGCCAAGTGAGAAAAGGGAAAGCCAAGGAACAAAAAAGGAAACAAATCCTAGCCTCTAGGAGGCAGCCTTGGGCGCCCAACATGGAATGGGAAATAAAGGATTTTTGCTCATGAATATGTGATATTCTATAGAAGAGGAAACTACCTTATTGAAGGTGAGACCTCTCCTATAAATAGGAGCCCCATTTCCTCACAATTCATTCATCCAAGTTTAAGAGATTTGAGAGACTCTCTCTCTAGAACTTGGCCGAAGTCCTCTTCTCTCTCTCTCTAGTTTATTTTCGGTTTTCTCTTGTCTTGGCACCTAGGTCCTCACTCGACCTAGTCTTTAGCTCTGCGACTTCGAGACTCGTTCTCAAGTCGTAGTGTTTAAAAGTGCCCACTCACTAATTCCTTCTTTTCGAGTGATTTAGTGATAGAAACTATCGTGGTTGCTCGAGTTCCCGAGGAAAGAAAAGAGAGACGTGCTGCGAGGGGAGACGAACGTTGCCAACCTTCCAAAGGCTCATCAACGTTCAAGCATCAAAAAGGTTAGTAACTTTTATAGCTCATATTAGTTTTTATTTACATGCATATGCTCTTGTCTAGGTTAGTGAAAACTAGTTTTACTTAAAAAGAAAATTTTTAAAATTCCGCCGCTTTGCGAAGCGTTTAATCTTTTTCTTAAACCCTAGATCGATTCCAACACAACCAACAGGCACGTGGAGGATACGAATACTTCGTTACCTTCACTGATGATTACTCAAGATATGGGTTTGTCTATTTGCTCAAACACAAATCCGAGACCTTTAACGTATTTAAGGTCTTTAGGGCTTTAGTGGAAAAGCAAACTGGCAAAGTGATCAAAACCCTTCGATCCGATCGAGGTGGTGAGTATATGTCTGGAGAGTTCGATAACTCTCTTAAAGAAGAAGGTATCGCTTCTCAGCTTACCGCACCTGGCACACCTCAACAAAACGGAGTGTCAGAGAGAAGGAACCGAACTCTAATGGAGATGGTTAGATCAATGATGAGTTACTCATCACTCCCGCTTTCCTTTTGGGGATATGCCCTCGAAACAGCCGCTTACATTCTGAACCAAGTTCCGTCTAAAACGGTTCCTGGTACTCCTTATGAAAGATGGACTGGCCGTAAAGTAAGTTTGGGCCACATCCGAATTTGGGGTTGCCCTGCACATGTGATAAGGCAAAAGACTAGCAAGTTGGCTAGTAGGTCAGAATTGTGCCTGTTTGTGGGATATCCAAAGGAAACTAAAGGTTTCATTTTCTATAGTCCCGAGGATGATAAGACTTTCGTTAGCACGAATGCTCGTTTCCTCGAGGAGGACTTTATGAAGGATGCGAAACCTAGAATCAAAATTGTGCTTGAAGAAAAGTTGGGTGAGGAAGCTTCTACCTCATCTGTAAGAACTGTTCTTACCCCAACTGAAACACAACCTAACTCATCAGAATCTCGTCAAGTAGTACTTAGACGTAGTGGGAGGGCTACTCAAAAGCCTGACAGGTACATGTCTTATGGAGACACTCTTGTAGCCGTCTCTGACATGGATGATCCCGTTTCCTATAGCCAAGCGATGGCTTGTTCTGAATCAAACCTTTGGCTTGACGCCATGAAAGTTGAAATGCACTCGATGTATGTCAACAAAGTCTGGAAACTTGTAGGCCTTCCTGAAGGGATTAAACCCGTAGGGTGTAAGTGGATATACAAGAAGAAAAGGGGTCTTGATGGGAACGTCGAGACGTTCAAAGAACGACTTGTGGCGAAGGGTTATACCCAACAAGAAGGGATTGACTATGAAGAAACCTTCTCGCCAGTCGTAATGCTTAAATCCATCCGCATACTCCTATCCATAGCTGCAGCTCTCGACTATGAGATCTGGCAAATGGATGTCAAGACAGCCTTTCTGAATGGCAATCTTGACGAGCGCATTTACATGGCTCAACCAGACGGTTTCGTGGATAAAGGTCAAGAGACCAAGGTTTGTGAGTTGCTTAAATCCATTTATGGACTAAAGCAAGCATCTAGGTCATGGAATATTAGATTCGATGAAACTGTAAAAAGCTTTGGCTTTGAACAGTTGATAGATGAGCCTTGTGTTTACAAGTTAATACACGAAGGTAAAGTTGTGTTTCTGGTACTATATGTCGATGATATACTACTCATTGGTAATGACGTGGGTAAGTTATCTGAGGTTAAGGTCTGTCTAGCAAAGCAATTCGACATGAAGGATCTAGGAGAAGCCGCATACATTCTGGGGATCCAAATCTTTCGAGATAGGAAAAACCGAACCCTGTCGCTCTCTCAAGCATCTTATATTGATAAGGTGATGGATCGCTTCTCGATGCAAGACTGCAAGAGGGGTCAAACACCCTTTAGGCATGGAGTTTCACTCTCTAAGGACCAGTCTCCCAAGACTGCACAAGAGATTGAAGACATGAGGAAAATTCCTTACGCCTCTGCCGTAGGAAGCCTCATGTATGCTATGCTTTGCACTAGACCTGACATCTGTTTCACCGTTGGCGTAGTTAGCCGTTTCCAATCCAACCCTGGACCCGAGCACTGGATTGCTGTTAAGCATGTTCTTAAGTATCTTCGAAGAACTAGGAACTTGATGCTTACATACTCAGGTACTGACCTGACTATGACGGGATATACCGACTCCGATTTTCAAGCGGATAAGGATTCCAGGAAATCCACTTTGGGATCTGTGTTCATCCTTAATGGTGGAGCTGTTGTGTGGAGAAGTATTAAGCAATCTTGCATTGCTGACTCCACAATGGAAGCAGAATATGTGGCTGCTTGTGAAGCATCCAAAGGGGCTGTATGGCTTAGAAAGTTCCTTAAGTATTTGGAAATTGTCCCAAACGTCGACGAGCCCATGACCCTTTGTTGTGATAATAGTGGGGCTGTCGCTAACTCAAAGGAACCTAGAAGCCATAAGCGCTCTAAACATATTGAGAGGAAATACCATTTGATTCGAGAGATCGCGCAACGCGGAGACGTGGAGGTGAAGTAGATCTCTGGAAGATCCATTCACCAAGGCCCTAGCGAACATGGTCTTCGACCAACTTCGAGAGGGATTAGGCATGTAGGACTACTCACATCTTCTTTGAGTCAAGTGGGAGTTTGTTGTCAATGGTGCCCACAAGAAGAGTAGTAGTGTCTATTTATGTACATTTGATGTCATATAGTCTTACGAAGACTCTTGCTTGTAATTGCTTATTCATTAATAAAAAGTTGAAACGTTCATTCAATCTTCTTTGTTTGAAGCTTTATGATAAAACCTTAGTCTTTTAGTCCATAAACAAACTTAACAACTTACGAAGAGACAAATGTAGATTTGCATGAACAAACTCTTCGTAGTTTGCTTAAAACGATATATTCGCAATCTTAGGGTCAAAGGACTATTGACCTCATTATGATTGTTAGAAGAATCTATGATGTCTGGTTATGAGGCATTGAGAGTTGGGGACTCTATAGTTCTTCTAGGTATCTTCCGAAGGTACTGAATTGACCAGTGCACTTCTAGAGACAATATAAGAACAAACCATTTAACCTCTTATGTCTCGAAGTCACTATGTATGAATTGCATCATGCTTACCTTAATCCTGAAATGAGACATGCCATTTCACATCTTAGTATTCTCATTTGAGAAAGTCAGAGTTCGGACTCACTATGTCATTCCGAACAGGGCCTATTGGTGAAATACTAAGTTGTGAGTATGTCATGAGTAACTTTGTGAAGTTCTCATAGATATGGAATTCATGTACAAGATTGCTGAAATGCAATGTATGTCACCTCATGCTTTGTTCCTTGGAGTGTGAATAAATGAACTGGAAAGTGTCCAAATTGAGTCCTGACTCTTTTGGATGAAACAATGTGACTTGTTAGCTCCTCGTCAATACATTGATTCTAACTTATTCACAAGCAACAAAGGAGTTGAGGAAATAACAGCTATAAGGGTAAAATGGTAATTTAGTAAATCCCGACTAGCTGATGACATTCATGAAGGGTAAACATAGATAATATTCAGTGGATCCGCTCATCATAATTAGGTCGAATTCTTGAGTAGAAAATAAATTCATTTGAACCGAGAGATTTTTAGTGTCAGCTCTTTAGTGGAGTCAGTTGGCATTAAGCTAGACTTGGAAAAGGTTTGTGAACTTTTGAGTCCAAGTGTTTAGCTCAAGCTTTGTTCATTTGGGTCCATGAGGTCACTGTCACGAATCACATCGATAGGAATAGTTAAACTGGAAGCTAAGTCAAAACAAGAACGAAAATTGTCGAAAGGGTATTTTTGTCTTTTGAGACATATGGATGAAATGGATGTCAATAAATTTTGACAAGTTCATTTGATGACTTAATGTCACTCGGCCATAACTTGATTATTGGGCCTTGTGAATTAATTTCATTTCATAAGAATTTTATTGAAAATTCTAAATGGGCCTTTTCTTATGTTGTCTTGAACAAGTGAAGAAAATTCTAGAAGCCTTTTTCTAGACATGTTGGGCGCCCATAATACCCAAGGAAAGAGAAATATTTTGTGCATAAATGTATCAAGATACTTGCCAAAAGAAAAAGAGGAAACAAATTTGCATGTAGATGCACTAGAGTAATCGGCCAAGTAAGAGAAAGGCAAGGCAAGGAACCAAAAAGGAAACAAATCCAAGCCTTCTAGAAGGCTGCCTTGGCCGTGTGGAATAAGAGGGAAATGGGCAATATTTGCTCATGAATATGTGATATTCTATAGAAGAGGAAACTACCTTATTGAAGGTGAGACCTCTCCTATAAATAGGAGCCTCATTCCTCACATTTCATTCATCCAAGTTTAAGAGATTTGAGAGACTCTCTCTCTAGAACTTTGGCCGAAAATCCTCTCTCTCTCTCTCTAGTTTATTTTCGATTATTTCTTGTCTTGGCACCTAGGTCCTCACTCGACCTAGTGTTTAGCTCTGCGACTTCGAGACTCGTTCTTAAGTCGTAGTGTTTAAAAGTACCCACTCACTGATTCCTTCTTTTCGAGTGATTTAGTGATAGAAACTTTCGTGGTTGCTCGAGGTGCCGAGGAAAGAAAGAGAGACGTGCTGCGAGGGGAGACGAGCGTTGCAACTTTCCAAAAGCTTCTACAAGGTTCAAGCTTAAAGAAAGGTTAGTGAACTTCATAACTCATATTGGTTTTTAATTACATGTACTTGCACTTGTCTAGGTTAGTAAAAACTGTTTTACTTGTAAAAGAAAATTTTTAAAATTCCGCCGTTTAACGAAGCGTTAATTATTTTCTCAAACCCTAGATCGATTCCAACAGTTACGTGATAAGTGTTTCCTTGGGGCCTCCGGCCTAACCATCGGCCCCTTGAGACTTTGTTATACTTTTGTTTTTGTTTTTGAGTTGTTGTTTTTTTTGTTGAGCGAGCGAGCTCTAGTTTTGTTGAGCATTGTTTCCCATTAGCCCCCCGAGTTTCTCGTGTACTCGTAGAGGAGACTAGAAATTATAATGCAACAAGATAAAGACTTCGAGGTGAAGTGTAATATAATTACCATGCAGAAATAGTCAAAAATTACATCCCTGGGCCATTGGCCTTATTGAAATTCGAGATTGTCTTAAAACCAGAAATAAAATGACATAATGAGAAACGGGGACGGGCTTCCGCTGCAGTGCCAGCTTTTGTAGCTTGACCGAGCTAGAGGATGGCGCTCACCATCTTTTCCTTCCCTTTCCCGTCCACGCCTTGGATGTAACACATCCTCGCCATCGACTGGTCTCCCAACATGATGGCAATCCCATTTTCAGTCGGGAACTTCATCATCAGGTGATAGGTGGACGTTATAGCCTTCAATCGGTTGAGAGTCGGGCGGCCGATGATGATGTTGTACACTGAGGGCTGGTTCACCACTAGGAAGGACACGATGCGGGTGACCTCGAGCCCCCCCGGCGTCCCGAAGGTGACCGGGAGGTCGATAGTGCCCTCCGTCATGACCCTCTCCCCGGAGAAGCCGAAGAGTGGGGTCGAGATTGGGGTCGGTTTCAGTCCGGTCAGCTTCATCCTGTCCAACGCTGATTTGAAGATGATGTCGGCCGAGCTGCCGTTATCAATCAGGATTCTTCGGACGAGATTGTTGGCGACCGGGGCTGAGACGACTATTGCGTCATTGTGCGGGTGGAGAACTCGTGTCGCCTCTTGGCCGGTGAAGAACATGGACTCGAACGGGGCCGGAGGGGGAGCCTCGTACGTATGGTTGATGTAGTGCGCAATTTTTCCTCGGGAAACCTCGTGCACGTACTTCTTCCTTTGCGTGGACGAGTCCCCAAGCTCCGAGCCACCCATGATCGAGCCCACGACATGCAGCTGTGAGCTCTCCGGTTCTTCAATCGCTGCCCGGTCCGTGGCAGTCACCGTCGCTGGACCCTTCCTTCCTTGCCGTGGACGGCCTTCGTGCACCGCGGCCGTCCCGACCGTTCTTAGGACATACTCTTTTAATTTCCCGTCTTGAATCAGGGCCTCGATCTGACGCCTGAGATGATAGCAGTCGGACGTCAGATGCCCGTGATCCTGGTGGTACTCACAGAACTTGTTTCGATCCCTCTTCGCGGGATCCTTCGCAAGAGGAGCTGGACTTCCTAGCTTGTCGCGGTGCAGAGCTAGGATCCGCTCTTGCGGAGTGTTCAGAGGGGTGTACGTTGATAACGCTCGGAAGCTATCAACGTGCGACGATCTTGGACCGGAGAGAGGGTGACCGTTAGGGGCCCGGCCTCCCTTGCTCCTCTTCCTCTGAGGGTCGGGACGATCTTCGTCATGTTCATCGCGGTGGCGACTACCTTGTCCTCCTGAATTTCGGCCATCTCGGCCATCGAGATAGTCCTCGATTCCCATATGTGTGCGGGATCTCGTCATCAGCTCCGCCATGTCTCGCGGGACTTGCCCGACAATGGACTTGAGGAAGTCGCTCGTGCGAACTCCCTCGGTGATCGCTGTGATGGCGTCCTTGTCGTCGAAGCCCTCGACTTTGTGAGACTCCTCGGTGAAGCGAGCGAGGTATTGTCTCAATGTCTCATCTCTTCCTTGTCGAATGGAGAGGAGGTGGGTCTTTGACTTCTTTTGTGCCACAAGCGTGGTGAAGCGGGCAAGGAAAGCCTCTCGCAAGGCCCGGAAGGACGGGATGCTTCCAGGCCTCAAACTTCGGAACCACTCAAAGCCCGACCCTGTGAGGGTCAGGCTGAAGGCTTGATAGAGGGTCGCATCCGACTGTCCTTGCATTGTCATTCACGTCTCGTAGTGTTGGATGTGGAAGTTTGGGTCAGTCCGTCCATCATAGGGAGGGATGGACGGCAATTTGAAGTTCCCCACGCAAGGCTGCGCGAGGATTTGTGCGGCGAAGGGAGAATATGATTCCTCGATCCCTCCATATGATATCTGCCTCACGATTCCATCATCTCGATGATTTGGTTTTGGAGGCTCTGAATCATTGTGACCATATCAAGCCCGTTGGCAGGGCCGACTGTCGGGGTCACGGGGGTCACCGGTTGGCGTTCGTTGGACGCTTGGTCCACGACATTGGCCTGAGGTCGGCCTAGAGTTGCGGCGGGCAGCGCGTCCCGCCGAGAATTGAGCCTTTGGCGGAGATCCTCCCCTCGGGAGTTTCTTCGCGCCGTCAAGTTTTCTCTAAGGTCCGCGCTAGGTGCGTGGCGAGGCGAGGTCGCCCTTGGTCGGGTCGTCCGACGAGCGCTTCGGCTATCGGCCCCATCGTCAACCAGAGTCGCTCTCTCCTCGGCGAGGGGCCGTGTCCGGCCACCTCTTGAAACCGAGGGGGCGAGTCCCCGGGACTGTGACCGTGCCTGTTGTCGCGCCGGTTACAAAGGATCGGCCAACGCACCATTGGCCCTCTCGGGTCGTGCTTGAGCGAGGCTAGGGGTGGCCTCGTTGGTCCTTGACTCTCCCACGTATTTGGGGTCGGAGTCGTCCTGAGCGGATCGATCCTCGATGTCGTAGCCGAGGAGATCGGCGATGAGGGAGCCGTCAACGCCGGGACGGTCAAGGAGCTCCGCAAGCCGCCGGGCCGTGTCCTCTCGGAGCTCGGCCTCGGGGTCGTTCACCGGGTCTTGGGGCTGGCTCTCGCTATCGTGAGGATGCCCTTCAAGACGGTGTGCGAGGAGTCGGAGACCGTACCTCGAGCTCGTCGCTCGTGTACCCGCGGAGGTAGTGGGTAGGTGACTCATCTCTCGAGAGTCGTAGGAGTGGTGAAAATGTGGAATGGAAGGGAGAGCGTGCCAAGGTCGATGGTCCCCTCCTTCTAGCGCCAAAATGTTGTCGCTGATTTTTGGACAACTATTTAGGAGCCCAGAGTGGTTAGACCCAAGGCCGGACCAAGTGGTCTCACTCCGGCTCGAGCGTGTCGGACTTGGTATCCCAAGTCGTCCCTTAGCTGTGGGTGAAGCTCACCTCGTCTCGATACCTGAAAAGCAAACAAGAGATTATGAACTACAAAGGGGAAACAGGGGGGGTGCCCCTGTTTACCTCTCCGACGCTCAACATTAGTGGGATTGAGGTGGAGTATAGAGGTTTTGGGGGTGTTTAGAGGCCGAGACTTGAGAGAAACGAGCGAGGTACGAGTTCGACAGCGTTTCAATACTCAAAAAATGGATTACCTGGACTAGGGGAAGGAGCGGCCCCTGTATTTATAGGCAGCCAAGGGGTGGTTTGAAGACCCCTTGGCCGAGTGAGCAAGTTTGGGTCGGCCATTGGCCGGCTGAAGGGTTGGGTCGGCCAATGGCCGAGTGAGGAGTCTTGGCCGGATGAAGGTTCACTCGGCCATTGGCCGAGTGAAGTGCTGGAAGGTTCACTCGGCCAATGGCCGAGTGAACTGCATGGCCGGCTGAAGTGTTCACTCGGCAATTGGCCGAGTGAACTGCTGGAAGGTTCACTCGACCAATGGCCGAGTGAACTGCCTGGGCGGCTGGAGGGTTCACTCGGCCATTGGCCGAGTGAACTGCTGGAAGGTTCACTCGGCCAATGGCCGAGTGAACTGCCTTGGTGGCTGGATGGTTCACTCGGCCATTGGCCGAGTGAACTGCTGGAAGGTTCACTCGGCCAATGGCCGAGTGAACTGCCTTGGTGGTTGGATGGTTCACTCGGTCATTGGCCGAGTGAACTGCCCAATGGCCGAGTGAGCCATTGACTCGGCCCATGGCTGGGCAAGGCATTTGTCTTGGCCATTGGTTTGGGCCGGCCCCTGGTTGAGTCAGGGTTTCGCCGCCCAAGGCCTCGTACCAGCCACGTGGGACGAAGAGATGCCTTTGTTCTCGTCGGTCCTAGACGGGCCGACAACAACTACGCCAAAATAGGAAAAAATTACATTCCCAGGCCGTTGGCCTTATTTAAGCTTAAAATTGTCTCAAAACTGCAAATAAAATGAAAACAACCGAGCGTAAAAAATCAGGAATAGGCTTCTATTGGTAGTATTGCCTCAGATGCTCGGAGTTCCATGGATGAGTGAACGCGAGCCCTTCTAGGTTCTCGAGCTCGTACGTGCCGTCATGTATGGCTTGGCGCACACGGTACGGGCCTTCCCAAGTTGGACCCAGGACTTCGGCTCCCTGCACCTTGGTGTTTTGGAACACCCTTCTGAGGATGAGGCTCCCTTCGGCAAACTTCCGTAGCTTGACCTTGGAATTGTAGTACTTTTCGACCTTCCTCTTTTGTGCGGCGAGGCGAGTGAGCGCGTCTGTCCTCTTTTCGTCTATGAGGTCCAGCTCGAGCCTTATAGCTTCGTTGTTGGCGGCTTCTTCGAACTCTTCGATGCGAAAGGTTAGCTACTTGGTCTCGACAGGTACCACGGCCTCGATGCCGAATGCAAGTGCGAAAGGGGTTTCGCCGGTTGTGTTCCGCGTGGTAGTCCGGTACGCCCAGAGGACCATGGGGAGCTCCTCGGCCCACGCCCCATTTCTCTCTTCTAGCTTCTTCTTTAAATTTTCCTTGATTGTCTTGTTGACCGCCTCGACTTGACCGTTGGCCTGAGGATGACGGGGAGAGCAGAAAGTCTTGCTGATGCCCAGTTGTTCGCATATGTCCCGAACACGCGCATTATCGAATTGTTTCCCATTGTCGGTCACGATCGATGCGGGGATTCCGAAGCGGCAGACAATGTTCTTCCAGATGAAGTTAGTCATGTTCGCCTCCGTGATCTTTGCCAGCGGTTCTGCCTCTACCTATTTTGTGAAGTAATCGATGGCCACGATCATGTGCTTGTATTGTCTTGGGGCCATAGGCAGCTCACCAATGAGGTCGATTCCCCACTTGGCGAAGGGTCGAGGTACGACGATCGGCCACAGCGGGGCCGGCGCTTGGCGCGGGATGTGGGCAAACATTTGGCATTTGTCACATCTTTTGTCCCACTCGTGGGAGTCCTTTTGTTGGAATCGATCTAGGGTTTGAGAAAATAATTAACGCTTCGGTAAGCGGCGGAATTTTAAAAATTTTCTTTTACAAGTAAAACAGTTTTTACTAACCTAGACAAGTGCAAGTACATGTAATTAAAAACCAATATGAGCTAGAAGTTTACTAACCTTTCTTGAAGCTTGAACTTTGAAGAAGCTTGTGGAAAGTTTGCAACGCTCGTCTCTCCTCGCAGCACGTCTCTCTTTCTTTCCTCGGCACCTCGAGAAACCACGAAAGTTTCTATCACTAAATCACTCGAAAAGAAGGAATCAGTGAGTGGGCACTTTTAAACACTACGACTTAAGAACGAGTCTCGAAGTCGCAGAGCTAAACACTAGGTCGAGTGAGGACCTAGGTGCCAAGACAAGAAAAATCGAAAATAAACTTGAGAGAGAGAGAGAGGATTTTCGGCCAAAGTTCTAGAGAGAGAGTCTCTCAAATCTCTTAAACTTGGATGAATGAAATGTGAGGAATGAGGATCCTATTTATAGGAGGAGGATTACCTTCAAAAGGTAGTTTCCTCTTTTCCTATTGCCTTGCACGTCCAGCATGCCTCATGAAGGCTTAGGATTTGTTTCCTCATTTGATTTCCTCTTAGTTGGCCGAAAATGCACTTTCCTTCTAAAGGAAATTTGTTTCCCCTTTTTCTTTTGGCAAGTATCTTCATACATCAATGCACAAAATAAACTCTCTTTCCCACTATGGCATGAACGAAATTCAGCCTTATTTTCCTTGGGTTGGACGAAATTTGAGCTTCTAGAAGGAGCTTGTAGATGTTTCTTCATTTGTTCATGACAACATAAGAAAAGCCCATTAAGAATTTTCAAGTAAAATTCTATGAAATGAAATTTATCCTCAAGGCCCAATTACACTAATATGGCTGAGTAATATTTATTTCATTTGTCATCATATGACAATGTCAAAAAAATTTATTGACATTCTTTTCGTCCTATGTCCAAAAAGACAAAAATACCCTTTTGACAATTTTCGTAAAACTGTCTCGTTCTTGTTTTGACTTAGCTTCCAGTTTAACTATTCCTATCGATGTGATTCGTGACAGTGACCTCATGGACCCAAATGAACAAAGCTTGAGCTAAACACTTGGACTCAAAAGTTCACAAACCTTTTCCAAGTTTAGCTTAATGCCAACTGACTCCACTAAAGAGCTGACACTGAAAATCTCTCGGTTCAAATGAATTTATTTTCTACTCAAGAATTCGACCTAATTATGATGAGCGGATCCACTGAATATTATCTATGTTTACCCTTCATGAATGTCATCAGCTAGTCGGGATTTACTAAATTACCATTTTACCCTTCTAGCTGTTATTTCCTCAACTCCTTTGTCGCTTGTGAATAAGTTAGAAACAATGTATTGACGAGGAGCTAACAAGTCACATTGTTTCATCCAAAAGAGTCAGGACTCAATTTGGACACTGGCCAGTTCATTTATTCACACTCCAAGGAACAAAGCATGAGGTGACATACATTGCATTTCAGCAATCTTGTACATGAATTCCATATCTATGAGAACTTCACAAAGTTACTCATGACAGACTCACAACTTAGTACTTCACCAATAGGCCTTGTTCGGAATCACATAGTGAGTCCGAACTTTGACTTTCTCAAATGAGAATACTAAGGTGTGAAATGGCATGTCTCATTTCAGGATTAAGGTAAGCATGATGCAATTCATACATAGTGACTTCGAGACATAAGAGGTTAAATGGTTTGTTCTTATATTGTCTCTAGAAGTGCACTGGTCAATTCAGTACCTTCGAAAGATACCTAGAAGAACTATAGAGTCCCCAACTCTCAATGCCTCATAACCAGACATCATAGATTCTTCTAACAATCATACTGAGGTCAATAGTCCTTTGACCCTAAGATTGCGAATATATCGTTTTAAGCAAACTACGAAGAGTTTGTTCATGCAAATCTACATTTGTCTCTTCGTAAGTTGTTAAGTTTGTTTATGGACTAAAAGACTAAGGTTTTATCATAAAGCTTCAAACAAAGAAAGAATGAATGAACGTTTCAACTTTATTAATGAATGAATAGGCAATTGCAAGCAAGAGTCTTCGTAAGACTATATGACATCAAATGTACATAAATAGACACTACTACTCTTCTTGTGGGCACCATTGACAACAAACTCCCACTTGACTCAAAGAAGATGTGAGTAGTCCTACATGCCTAATCCCTCTCGAAGTTGGTCGAAGACCTTGTTCGCTAGGGGCCTTGGTGAATGGATCTGCCAGAGATCTATTTCACATCCACGTCTCCGCGCTGCGCGATCTCTCGAATCAAATGGTATTTCCTCTCAATATGCTTAGAGCGTTCTAGGTTCCTTTGAGTTAGCGACAGCCCCACTATTATCACAATAAAGGGTCATGGGCTCGTCGACCTTTGGAACAACTTCCAAATACTTAAGGAATTTTTTAAGCCATACAACCTCTTTGGATGCTTCACACGTAGCCACATATTCTGCTTCCATTGTGGAGTCAGAAATGCAAGATTGCTTAATACTTCTCCACACAACAGCTCCACCATTAAGGATGAACACAGATCCCGAAGTGGATTTCCTGGAATCCTTATCCGCTTGAAAATCGGAGTCGGTATATCCCGTCATAGTCAGGTCAGTACCTGAGTATGTAAGCATCAAGTTCCTAGTTCTTCGAAGATACTTAAGAACATGCTTAACAGCAATCCAGTGCTCGGGTCCAGAGTTGGATTGGAAACGGCTAACTACGCCAACGGCGAAACATATATCAGGTCTAGTGCAAAGCATAGCATACATGAGGCTTCCTACGGCAGAGGCGTAAGGAATCTTCCTCATGTCTTCAATCTCTTGTGCAGTCTTGGGAGACTGGTCCTTAGAGAGTGAAACTTCATGCCTAAAGGGTGTTTGACCCCTCTTGCAGCCTTGCATCGAGAAGCGATCCATCACCTTATCAATATAAGATGCTTGAGAGAGCGACAGGGTCCGGTTTTTCCTATCTCGAAAGATTTGGATCCCCAGAATGTACGCGGCTTCTCCTAGATCCTTCATATCGAATTGCTTTGCTAGCCAGACCTTAACCTCAGATAACTTACCCACGTCATTACCAATGAGTAGTATATCATCGACATATAGTACCAGAAACACAACTTTGCCCTCGTGTATTAACTTGTAAATACAAGGCTCATATATTGACTGTTCAAAGCCGAAGCTCTTTACAGTTTCATCGAATCTAATATTCCATGACCTAGATGCTTGCTTTAGTCCATAAATGGATTTAAGCAACTCACAAACCTTGGTCTCTTGACCTTTATCCACGAAACCGTCTGGTTGAGCCATGTAAATGCGCTCGTCAAGATTGTCATTCAGAAAGGCTGTCTTGACATCCATTTGCCAGATCTCATAGTCGAGAGCTGCAGCTATGGATAGGAGTATGCGGATGGATTTAAGCATCGCGACTGGCGAGAAGGTTTCTTCATAGTCAATCCCTTCTTGTTGGGTATAACCCTTCGCCACAAGTCGTGCTTTGAACGTCTCGACGTTCCCATCAGGACCCATTTTCTTCTTGTATATCCACTTACACCCTACGGGTTTAATCCCGTCAGGAAAGTCTACAAGTTTCCAGACTTTGTTGACATACATCGAGTGCATTTCAACTTTCATGGCGTCAAGCCAAAGGTTTGATTCAGAACAAGCCATCGCTTGGCTATAGGAAACAGGGTCATCCATGTCGGAGACGGCTACAAGAGAGTCTCCATAAGACATGTACCTGTCAGGATTTTGAGTAGCCCTCCCACTACGTCGAAGTACTACTTGACGAGATTCTGATGAGTTAGGTTGTGTTTCAGTTGGGGTAAGAACAGTTCTTACAGATGAGGTAGAAGCTTCCTCACCCAACTTTTCTTCAAGCACAATTTTGCTTCTAGGTTTCGCATCCTTCATGAAGTCCTCCTCAAGGAAACGAGCATTCGTGCTAACGAAAGTCTTATCGTCCTCGGGACTATAGAAAATGAAACCTTTGGTTTCCTTTGGATATCCCACAAACAGGCACAATTCTGACCTACTAGCCAACTTGCTAGTCTTTTGCCTTAGCACATGTGCAGGGCAATCCCAAATTCGGACGTGGCCCAAACTTACTTTACGGCCAGTCCATCTTTCATAAGGAGTACCAGGAACCGTTTTAGACGGAACTTGGTTCAGAATGTAAGCGGCTGTTTCGAGGGCATATCCCCAAAAGGAAAGCGGGAGTGATGAGTAACTCATCATCGATCTAACCATCTCCATAAGAGTTCGGTTTCTTCTCTCTGACACTTCATTTTGTTGAGGTGTGCCAGGTGCGGTAAGCTGAGAAGCGATACCTTCTTCTTTAAGAAAGTCATCGAACTCTCCAGACATATACTCACCACCTCGATCAGATCGAAGGGTTTTGATCACTTTGCCAGTTTGCTTTTCCACTAAAGCCCTAAAGACCTTAAATACGTTAAAGGTCTCGGATTTGTGTTTGAGCAAATAGACAAACCCATATCGTGAGTAATCATCAGTGAAGGTAACGAAGTATTCGTATCCTCCACGTGCCTGTTGGCTGAGCGGACCACATACATCAGAATGTATTAGTTCCAGCAACTCAGTGGCTCTTCGACACTTATCGGAGAAAGGTCGCTTAGTCATTTTTCCTTCTATGCAGGATTCACAAGTAGGTAGTGAACCTATTGCAGAGGCTTGGAGTGGACCATCCCTCACAAGTCTCTTAATCCTATCTAGACTGATATGACCAAGTCTCAAGTGCCATAGGTATGTTGATTTTGTTAGATCGGAGGATTCAGAAAGTTTGATCCTCTTTGGCTCCCTAATTAGATCGTTATCTATTTCGGTGTCTAAAAGAGAAGGTTGAGTGGGATAGATGTAAAAAAGAGCATTCTTCATACATGCACCAGTGACAAAAGAATTATCAGGAAACGAAATACGAATTCCATTCTTAATGAACTTTAAACAATAATCTTGCTCGAGAATATGAGCAACGGATATTAAGTTCTTCCCAAAGGTTGGAACAAAATAAACATTATTCAAGTTTAAAGTGCGGTCTTCAAAAGACAGCGTCACGGATCACACAGCCTTCGCAGACACCAGGCTCCCATCACCCCATTTGAAACAGAACTCGCCTTCCTCTAAGCTTTTGGTTTTCTTGAAACCATTCAAGGAACAACAAATATGGTTAGTAGCAGCGGAGTCAAGAATCCACGTTGATACATTATCAGCTACTAAGCATGCTTCGGTAACTAGTACAATACTATGTTCCTTTGCTTTGAGATTGGCAGGACAGTTCTTTTTATCGGCCTTGTGAGGTCTCTTCTTAGTTCCAGAGGCGGAGGCTTTTTGCTCAGTAGCATGTGCCTCTCCTTGATTCCTCTTTCTCTTAGTGAGACCTTCAGCAGTGTGAAACTCCTTCATAAGCTTGGTAACAGTGTACTCTAGCTTGTTTATGGAGTAGTTCATCTTGGCGGTATCAAGAGATGCGGGGAGAGTTTCTAAGATCATATCTATGATATTCTTCCCATCAATCTCAGATCCTAGGATTTCCATTTTATTCAGAAAACTAATGATCAGTATCATGAAGTCTCCAACAGGAGTCCTAGCCTGCATATGACAGTTCATAAACTGTCGGACTGCTTGTAGCCTTGTTTGACGCCTTTGCCCTCCAAACATCTCAAGGAGATTGTAGAGCATGTCAGCGGCAGTCTCGAAGTCACGATGTTGCTCTTTCAGTATATTGTTCATAGATGCCAAGATATAGCACCTCACAATCTCATCGGATCGAAGCCAGGCCGCTAAGGCGTCATTGTCCTCTTAAGTTGAATCATCATTCCTCAGAGGAGGACACGGGGTGGTGAGTACCCATTTGTGCTTGTTAACGGTAGGTATTATGTCGAGGTTACGTTTCGAGTCTATGTAGTTTTCGTTTTCGAGTTTGTTCGAGGAAAGAATGAAAGAGAGAGAGTTGGGAGACATATTGCCTATAAAAGTTGAAACAAGTTTATGATTAGTCTTTGGTTTAGGATTTAAGTTTGTTAAGACTTTTATAAAATCCAAAGGTGTTATAAACCAAACGATAATTTACTCCCTCAAGAGAAGGCCGCAAAAAATCTCCTTTTATAAGTAAATGACACATCATTAATGCTAAGCCAAGATGTCAATACATCTATTTTGACTAGCCACCTTTTAAATTGGTTTGATCACTCACATCCTTTCGCAGGGCCTCGAGGGAGGATTACTAGGGATTGAGTCTAAGTGTGTAACCAACCACTTAGTCCAAAAGATTGACTTTGAAAAACAATCCGCCGAGGGGAGGTCTTGTCATCATCGTCTCACTCTCGGACGTAGCTCATTGAGCAATGATCAGAGCAAAGCGCCCTTGAGTACTCTCATTTAAGAGAGGGCCACGAGGGTGACTCTTAGTCCGGCGACACTTGCTCTATTCATTAGTGTTGGGGATCGTGGGTTACAAACAACAAGTATAACCCTCCCACTTAGTTTTTGGAGTTGGTTCATCGACTCTTTTAACTTCGGAAACAAATTTCCTAGTTAGAGAGCGACAGAGCGGACAACTAGAAGAGAATCCTAGATCGACATGTTCAGAGCAGTATTAGTGCATAAAGGCACAAGGTACATACTCGATCTTTTCCTATTTTCTATTTCGGGAAAGTGCGTGAGGGAAGTGTGAACTTCAACTCACTCGAACACTTGAAAGTTTGAGCTTACACATCCTTTTATTTTTCGGCTTGTCTACAAGGAGACCTCCCACTCAAATTTTCAAGAGCATATAGATTTTGAACATATGTGATATAGATATAGTTTTGAAAACATTTTGAAAACTTATTTGATATGGGTGACAAAATATTTTTCAAGTTTGAAAGTGAAAACGGTTTTTCAAAATTCAAACTAGTTTTGTAAAAACTCAATTTCAATTAATCTTTCAAAAATCAAAACTTTTAATCTTTACACATCATGTTTATAATCATATAAAAAACATTTTTGCTCAAGAAAATTTTCTTATTAGAGTTCTATAACTCATGGTAGTGGGGTTTGAAAATCCGGATTTCTAAAAAACTGGAGTTTCAGACAGCCGCGCACCTCGGAGTAAAATCGCCATATCTGGCGGCTCCGATGCCCTTTTGACCCGAAACTGGTGGCATTGGACAGAGCACAGACAGAGATTTAATTTGATTCAAGAATCATTAAATTTCGATTTCTGAGCAGAGAGTTATGCCACTTTTAATGCGGGTTTACTCCAGCTCGAAGAAAAAGAAATAAATTAAAGCTTGGTCCGTTTTAGGTGCGAAAAAGAATCGAGTGTAACGGAACGTTTTAAGATGTTGTTTAAAGCTTTTATTTGTGTTTTATTAGCAGGGTAATAACATATAATAAAAGAAATAACAACATGCATAAAACGATTCAAGTAAATAAACGAAACTAGCAAGACAATATAACTAGTCACAAAATTTTACTCGAAATTTCTCAAACCTTTAAAACACGTTTTTCAATATAAAAAATTAAAAACTTTTAGAACTGATTCTAATGTGTTTTAAAAACATCCCAAACTCATAGAAAATCAACATGCTTTTTAATTTAAAGACATGAGCAATAAATTAAAAAAAATCTAAGATAACAATTCTAACTTGTCACAAAATTAGTAAACTTTCGAAAACGATTTTCAAGCTCATAATTTTAAAAACATGTACATGCTAATCTTTGATCATAGCTCTGATACCATTTGTTGGAATCGATCTAGGGTTTGAGAAAATAATTAACGCTTCGGTAAGCGGCGGAATTTTAAAAAATTTCTTTTACAAGTAAAACAGTTTTTACTAACCTAGACAAGTGCAAGTACATGTAATTAAAAACCAATATGAGCTAGAAGTTTACTAACCTTTCTTAAAGCTTGAACTTTGAAGAAGCTTGTGGAAAGTTTGCAATGCTCGTCTCCCCTCGCAGCACGTCTCTCTTTCTTTCCTCGGCACCTCGAGCAACCACGAAAGTTTCTATCACTAAATCACTCGAAAAGAAGGAATCAGTGAGTGGGCACTTTTAAACACTACGACTTAAGAACGAGTCTCGAAGTCGCAGAGCTAAACACTAGGTCGAGTGAGGACCTAGGTGCCAAGACAAGAAAAATCGAAAATAAACTAGAGAGAGAGAGAGGATTTTCGGCCAAAGTTCTAGAGAGAGAGTCTCTCAAATCTCTTAAACTTGGATGAATGAAATGTGAGGAATGAGGCTCCTATTTATAGGAGGAGGATTACCTTCAAAAGGTAGTTTCCTCTTTTCCTATTGCCTTGCACGTCCAACATGCCTCATGAAGGCTTAGGATTTGTTTCCTCATTTGATTTCCTCTTAGTTGGCCGAAAATGCACTTTCCTTCTTAAGGAAATTTGTTTCCCCTTTTTCTTTTGGCAAGTATCTTCATACATCAATGCACAAAATAAACTCTCTTTCCCACTATGGCATGAACGAAATTCAGCCTTATTTTCCTTGGGTTGGACGAAATTTGAGCTTCTAGAAGGAGCTTGTAGATGTTTCTTCATTTGTTCATGACAACATAAGAAAAGCCCATTAAGAATTTTCAAGTAAAATTCTATGAAATGAAATTAATCCTCAACGCCCAATTACACTAATATGGCTGAGTAATATTTATTTCATTTGTCATCATATGACAATGTCAAAAAAATTTATTGACATTCTTTTCGTCCTATGTCCAAAAAGACAAAAATACCCTTTTGACAATTTTCGTAAAACTGTCTCGTTCTTGTTTTGACTTAGCTTCCAGTTTAACTATTCCTATCGATGTGATTCGTGACAGTGACCTCATGGACCCAAATGAACAAAGCTTGAGCTAAACACTTGGACTCAAAAGTTCACAAACCTTTTCCAAGTTTAGCTTAATGCCAACTGACTCCACTAAAGAGCTGACACTGAAAATCTCTCGGTTCAAATGAATTTATTTTCTACTCAAGAATTCGACCTAATTATGATGAGCGGATCCACTGAATATTATCTATGTTTACCCTTCATGAATGTCATCAGCTAGTCGGGATTTACTAAATTACCATTTTACCCTTCGAGCTGTTATTTCCTCAACTCCTTTGTCGCTTGTGAATAAGTTAGAAACAATGTATTGACGAGGAGCTAACAAGTCACATTGTTTCATCCAAAAGAGTCAGGACTCAATTTGGACACTGGCCAGTTCATTTATTCACACTCCAAGGAACAAAGCATGAGGTGACATACATTGCATTTCAGCAATCTTGTACATGAATTCCATATCTATGAGAACTTCACAAAGTTACTCATGACAGACTCACAACTTAGTACTTCACCAATAGGCCTTGTTCGGAATCACATAGTGAGTCCGAACTTTGACTTTCTCAAATGAGAATACTAAGGTGTGAAATGGCATGTCTCATTTCAGGATTAAGGTAAGCATGATGCAATTCATACATAGTGACTTCGAGACATAAGAGATTAAATGGTTTGTTCTTATATTGTCTCTAGAAGTGCACTGGTCAATTCAGTACCTTCGGAAGATACCTAGAAGAACTATAGAGTCCCCAACTCTCAATGCCTCATAACCAGACATCATAGATTCTTCTAACAATCATACTGAGGTCAATAGTCCTTTGACCCTAAGATTGCGAATATATCGTTTTAAGCAAACTACGAAGAGTTTGTTCATGCAAATCTACATTTGTCTCTTCGTAAGTTGTTAAGTTTGTTTATGGACTAAAAGACTAAGGTTTATCATAAAGCTTCAAACAAAGAAAGAATGAATGAACGTTTCAACTTTATTAATGAATGAATAGGCAATTACAAGCAAGAGTCTTCGTAAGACTATATGATATCAAATGTACATAAATAGACACTACTACTCTTCTTGTGGGCACCATTGACAACAAACTCCCACTTGACTCAAAGAAGATGTGAGTAGTCCTACATGCCTAATCCCTCTCGAAGTTGGTCGAAGACCTTGTTCGCTAGGGGCCTTGGTGAATGGATCTGCCAGAGATCTATTTCACCTCCACGTCTCCGCGCTGCGCGATCTCTCGAATCAAATGGTATTTCCTCTCAATATGCTTAGAGCGCTTATGGCTTCTAGGTTCCTTTGAGTTAGCGACAGCCCCACTATTATCACAATAAAGGGTCATGGGCTCGTCGACGTTTGGAACAACTTCCAAATACTTAAGGAATTTTTTAAGCCATACAGCCTCTTTGGATGCTTCACAAGTAGCCACATATTCTGCTTCCATTGTGGAGTCAGCAATGCAAGATTGCTTAATACTTCTCCACACAACAGCTCCACCATTAAGGATGAACACAGATCCCGAAGTGGATTTCCTGGAATCCTTATCCGCTTGAAAATCGGAGTCGGTATATCCCGTCATAGTCAGGTCAGTACCTGAGTATGTAAGCATCAAGTTCCTAGTTCTTCGAAGATACTTAAGAACATGCTTAACAGCAATCCAGTGCTCGGGTCCAGAGTTGGATTGGAAACGGCTAACTACGCCAACGGCGAAACATATATCAGGTCTAGTGCAAAGCATAGCATACATGAGGCTTCCTACGGCAGAGGCGTAATGAATCTTCCTCATGTCTTCAATCTCTTGTGCAGTCTTGGGAGACTGGTCCTTAGAGAGTGAAACTTCATGCCTAAAGGGTGTTTGACCCCTCTTGCAGCCTTGCATCGAGAAGCGATCCATCACCTTATCAATATAAGATGCTTGAGAGAGCGACAGGGTCCGGTTTTTCCTATCTCGAAAGATTTGGATCCCCAGAATGTACGCGGCTTCTCCTAGATCCTTCATATCGAATTGCTTTGCTAGCCAGACCTTAACCTCAGATAACTTACCCACGTCATTACCAATGAGTAGTATATCATCGACATATAGTACCAGAAACACAACTTTGCCCTCGTGTATTAACTTGTAAATACAAGGCTCATATATTGACTGTTCAAAGCCGAAGCTCTTTACAGTTTCATCGAATCTAATATTCCATGACCTAGATGCTTGCTTTAGTCCATAAATGGATTTAAGCAACTCACAAACCTTGGTCTCTTGACCTTTATCCACGAAACCGTCTGGTTGAGCCATGTAAATGCGCTCGTCAAGATTGCCATTCAGAAAGGCTGTCTTGACATCCATTTGCCAGATCTCATAGTCGAGAGCTGCAGCTATGGATAGGAGTATGCGGATGGATTTAAGCATCGCGACTGGCGAGAAGGTTTCTTCATAGTCAATCCCTTCTTGTTGGGTATAACCCTTCGCCACAAGTCGTGCTTTGAGCGTCTCGACGTTCCCATCAGGACCCATTTTCTTCTTGTATATCCACTTACACCCTACGGGTTTAATCCCGTCAGGAAGGTCTACAAGTTTCCAGACTTTGTTGACATACATCGAGTGCATTTCAACTTTCATGGCGTCAAGCCAAAGGTTTGATTCAGAACAAGCCATCGCTTGGCTATAGGAAACAGGGTCATCCATGTCGGAGACGGCTACAAGAGAGTCTCCATAAGACATGTACCTGTCAGGCTTTTGAGTAGCCCTCCCACTACGTCGAAGTACTACTTGACGAGATTCTGATGAGTTAGGGTGTGTTTCAGTTGGGGTAAGAACAGTTCTTACAGATGAGGTAGAAGCTTCCTCACCCAACTTTTCTTCAAGCACAATTTTGCTTCTAGGTTTCGCATCCTTCATGAAGTCCTCCTCAAGGAAACGAGCATTCGTGCTAATGAAAGTCTTATCGTCCTCGGGACTATAGAAAATGAAACCTTTGGTTTCCTTTGGATATCCCACAAACAGGCACAATTCTGACCTACTAGCCAACTTGCTAGTCTTTTGCCTTAGCACATGTGCAGGGCAACCCCAAATTCGGACGTGGCCCAAACTTACTTTACGGCCAGTCCATCTTTCATAAGGAGTACCAGGAACCGTTTTAGACGGAACTTGGTTCAGAATGTAAGCGGCTGTTTCGAGGGCATATCCCCAAAAGGAAAGCGGGAGTGATGAGTAACTCATCATCGATCTAACCATCTCCATAAGAGTTCGGTTTCTTCTCTCTGACACTTCGTTTTGTTGAGGTGTGCCAGGTGCGGTAAGCTGAGAAGCGATACCTTCTTCTTTAAGAAAGTCATCGAACTCTCCAGACATATACTCACCACCTCGATCAGATCGAAGGGTTTTGATCACTTTGCCAGTTTGCTTTTCCACTAAAGCCCTAAAGACCTTAAATACGTTAAAGGTCTCGGATTTGTGTTTGAGCAAATAGACAAACCCATATCGTGAGTAATCATCAGTGAAGGTAACGAAGTATTCGTATCCTCCACGTGCCTGTTGGCTGAGCGGACCACATACATCAGAATGTATTAGTTCCAGCAACTCAGTGGCTCTTCGACCCTTATCGGAGAAAGGTCGCTTAGTCATTTTTCCTTCTATGCAGGATTCACAAGTAGGTAGTGAACCTATTGCAGAGGCTTGGAGTGGACCATCCCTCACAAGTCTCTTAATCCTATCTAGACTGATATGACCAAGTCTCAAGTGCCATAGGTATGTTGATTTTGTTAGATCGGAGGATTCAGAAAGTTTGATCCTCTTTGGCTCCCTAATTAGATCGTTATCTATTTCGGTGTCTAAAAGAGAAGGTTGAGTGGGATAGATGTAAAAAAGAGCATTCTTCATACATGCACCAGTGACAAAAGAATTATCAGGAAACGAAATACGAATTCCATTCTTAATGAACTTTAAACAATAATCTTGCTCGAGAATATGAGCAACGGATATTAAGTTCTTCCCAAAGGTTGGAACAAAATAAACATTATTCAAGTTTAAAGTGCGGTCTTCAAAAGACAGCGTCACGGATCCCACGGCCTTCGCAGACACCAGGCTCCCATCACCCCATTTGAAACAGAACTCGCCTTCCTCTAAGATTTTGGTTTTCTTGAAACCATTCAAGGAACAACAAATATGGTTAGTAGCAGCGGAGTCAAGAATCCACGTTGATACATTATCAGCTACTAAGCATGCTTCCGTAACTAGTACAATACTATGTTCCTTTGCTTTGAGATTGGCAGGACAGTTCTTTTTATCGGCCTTGTGAGGTCTCTTCTTAGTTCCAGAGGCGGAGGCTTTTTGCTCAGTAGCATGTGCCTCTCCTTGATTCCTCTTTCTCTTAGTGAGACCTTCAGCAGTGTGAAACTCCTTCATAAGCTTGGTAACAGTGTACTCTAGCTTGTTTATGGAGTAGTTCATCTTGGCGGTATCAAGAGATGCGGGGAGAGTTTCTAAGATCATATCTATGATATTCTTCCCATCAATCTCAGATCCTAGGATTTCCATTTTATTCAGAAAACTAATGATCAGTATCATGAAGTCTACAACAGGAGTCCTAGCCTGCATATGACAGTTCATAAACTGTCGGACTGCTTGTAGCCTTGTTTGATGCCTTTGCCCTCCAAACATCTCAAGGAGATTGTAGAGCATGTCAGCGGCAGTCTCGAAGTCACGATGTTGCTCTTTCAGCATATTGTTCATAGATGCCAAGATATAGCACCTCACAATCTCATCGGATCGAAGCCAGGCCGCTAAGGCGTCATTGTCCTCTTAAGTTGAATCATCATTCGTCAGAGGAGGACACGGGGTGGTGAGTACCCATTTGTGCTTGTTAACGGTAGGTATTATGTCGAGGTTACGTTTCGAGTCTATGTAGTTTTCGTTTTCGAGTTTGTTCGAGGAAAGAATGAAAGAGAGAGAGTTGGGAGACATATTGCCTATAAAAGTTGAAATAAGTTTATGATTAGTCTTTGGTTTAGGATTTAAGTTTGTTAAGACTTTTATAAAATCCAAAGGTGTTATAAACCAAACGATAATTTACTCCCTCAAGAGAAGGCCGCAAAAAATCTCCTTTTATAAGTAAATGACACATCATTAATGCTAAGCCAAGATGTCAATACATCTATTTTGACTAGCCACCTTTTAAATTGGTTTGATCACTCACATCCTTTCGCAGGGCCTCGAGGGAGGATTACTAGGGATTGAGTCTAAGTGTGTAACCAACCAGTTAGTCCAAAAGATTGACTTTGAAAAACAATCCGCCGAGGGGAGGTCTTGTCATCATCGTCTCACTCTCGGACGTAGCTCATTGAGCAATGATCAGAGCAAAGCGCGCTTGAGTACTCTCATTTAAGAGAGGGCCACGAGGGTGACTCTTAGTCCGGCGACACTTGCTCTATTCATTAGTGTTGGGGATCGTGGGTTACAAACAACAAGTATAACCCTCCCACTTAGTTTTTGGAGTTGGTTCATCGACTCTTTTAACTTCGGAAACAAATTTCCTAGTTAGAGAGCGACAGAGCGGACAACTAGAAGAGAATCCTAGATCGACATGTTCAGAGCAGTATTAGTGCATAAAGGCACAAGGTACATACTCGATCTTTTCCTATTTTCTATTTCGGGAAAGTGCGTGAGGGAAGTGTGAACTTCAACTCACTCGAACACTTGAAAGTTTGAGATTACACATCCTTTTATTTTTCGGCTTGTCTACAAGGAGACCTCCCACTCAAATTTTCAAGAGCATATAGATTTTGAACATATGTGATATAGATATAGTTTTGAAAACATTTTGAAAACTTATTTGATATGGGTGACAAAATATTTTTCAAGTTTGAAAGTGAAAACGGTTTTTCAAAATTCAAACTAGTTTTGTAAAAACTCAATTTCAATTAATCTTTCAAAAATCAAAACTTTTAATCTTTACACATCATGTTTATAATCATATGAAAAACATTTTTGCTCAAGAAAATTTTCTTATTAGAGTTCTATAACTCATGGTAGTGGGGTTTGAAAATCCGGATTTCTAAAAAACTGGAGTTTCAGACAGCCGCGCACCTCGGAGTAAAATCGCCATATCTGGCGGCTCCGATGCCCTTTTGACCCGAAACCGGTGGCATTGGACAGAGCACAGACAGAGCTTTAATTTGATTCAAGAATCATTAAATTTCGATTTCTGAGCAGAGAGTTATGCCACTTTTAATGCGGGTTTACTCCAGCTCGAAGAAAAAGAAATAAATTAAAGCTTGGTCCGTTTTAGGTGCGAAAAAGAATCGAGTGTAACGGAACGTTTTAAGATGTTGTTTAAAGCTTTTATTTGTGTTTTATTAGCAGGGTAATAACATATAATAAAAGAAATAACAACATGCATAAAACGATTCAAGTAAATAAACGAAACTAGCAAGACAATATAACTAGTCACAAAATTTTACTCGAAATTTCTCAAACCTTTAAAACACGTTTTTCAATATAAAAAATTAAAAACTTTTAGAACTGATTCTAATGTGTTTTAAAAACATCCCAAACTCATAGAAAATCAACATGCTTTTTAATTTAAAGACATGAGCAATAAATTAAAAAAAATCTAAGATAACAATTCTAACTTGTCACAAAATTAGTAAACTTTCGAAAACGATTTTCAAGCTCATAATTTTAAAAACATGTACATGCTAATCTTTGATCATAGCTCTGATACCATTTGTTGGAATCGATCTAGGGTTTGAGAAAATAATTAACGCTTCGGTAAGCGGCGGAATTTTAAAAAATTTCTTTTACAAGTAAAACAGTTTTTACTAACCTAGACAAGTGCAAGTACATGTAATTAAAAACCAATATGAGCTAGAAGTTTACTAACCTTTCTTAAAGCTTGAACTTTGAAGAAGCTTGTGGAAAGTTTGCAATGCTCGTCTCCCCTCGCAGCACGTCTCTCTTTCTTTCCTCGGCACCTCGAGCAACCACGAAAGTTTCTATCACTAAATCACTCGAAAAGAAGGAATCAGTGAGTGGGCACTTTTAAACACTACGACTTAAGAACGAGTCTCGAAGTCGCAGAGCTAAACACTAGGTCGAGTGAGGACCTAGGTGCCAAGACAAGAAAAATCGAAAATAAACTAGAGAGAGAGAGAGGATTTTCGGCCAAAGTTCTAGAGAGAGAGTCTCTCAAATCTCTTAAACTTGGATGAATGAAATGTGAGGAATGAGGCTCCTATTTATAGGAGGAGGATTACCTTCAAAAGGTAGTTTCCTCTTTTCCTATTGCCTTGCACGTCCAACATGCCTCATGAAGGCTTAGGATTTGTTTCCTCATTTGATTTCCTCTTAGTTGGCCGAAAATGCACTTTCCTTCTTAAGGAAATTTGTTTCCCCTTTTTCTTTTGGCAAGTATCTTCATACATCAATGCACAAAATAACCTCTCTTTCCCACTATGGCATGAACGAAATTCAGCCTTATTTTCCTTGGGTTGGAAGAAATTTGAGCTTGTAGAAGGAGCTTGTAGATGTTTCTTCATTTGTTCATGACAACATAAGAAAAGCCCATTAAGAATTTTCAAGTAAAATTCTATGAAATGAAATTAATCCTCAAGGCCCAATTACACTAATATGGCTGAGTAATATTTATTTCATTTGTCATCATATGACAATGTCAAAAAAAATTATTGACATTCTTTTCGTCCTATGTCCAAAAAGACAAAAATACCCTTTTGACAATTTTCGTAAAACTGTCTCGTTCTTGTTTTGACTTAGCTTCCAGTTTAACTATTCCTATCGATGTGATTCGTGACAGTGACCTCATGGACCCAAATGAACAAAGCTTGAGCTAAACACTTGGACTCAAAAGTTCACAAACCTTTTCCAAGTTTAGCTTAATGCCAACTGACTCCACTAAAGAGCTGACACTGAAAATCTCTCGGTTCAAATGAATTTATTTTCTACTCAAGAATTCGACCTAATTATGATGAGCGGATCCACTGAATATTATCTATGTTTACCCTTCATGAATGTCATCAGCTAGTCGGGATTTACTAAATTACCATTTTACCCTTCGAGCTGTTATTTCCTCAACTCCTTTGTCGCTTGTGAATAAGTTAGAAACAATGTATTGACGAGGAGCTAACAAGTCACATTGTTTCATCCAAAAGAGTCAGGACTCAATTTGGACACTGGCCAGTTCATTTATTCACACTCCAAGGAACAAAGCATGAGGTGACATACATTGCATTTCAGCAATCTTGTACATGAATTCCATATCTATGAGAACTTCACAAAGTTACTCATGACAGACTCACAACTTAGTACTTCACCAATAGGCCTTGTTCGGAATCACATAGTGAGTCCGAACTTTGACTTTCTCAAATGAGAATACTAAGGTGTGAAATGGCATGTCTCATTTCAGGATTAAGGTAAGCATGATGCAATTCATACATAGTGACTTCGAGACATAAGAGGTTAAATGGTTTGTTCTTATATTGTCTCTAGAAGTGCACTGGTCAATTCAGTACCTTCGGAAGATACCTAGAAGAACTATAGAGTCCCCAACTCTCAATGCCTCATAACCAGACATCATAGATTCTTCTAACAATCATACTGAGGTCAATAGTCCTTTGACCCTAAGATTGCGAATATATCGTTTTAAGCAAACTACGAAGAGTTTGTTCATGCAAATCTACATTTGTCTCTTCGTAAGTTGTTAAGTTTGTTTATGGACTAAAAGACTAAGGTTTTATCATAAAGCTTCAAACAAAGAAAGAATGAATGAACGTTTCAAATTTATTAATGAATGAATAGGCAATTACAAGCAAGAGTCTTCGTAAGACTATATGATATCAAATGTACATAAATAGACACTACTACTCTTCTTGTGGGCACCATTGACAACAAACTCCCACTTGACTCAAAGAAGATGTGAGTAGTCCTACATGCCTAATCCCTCTCGAAGTTGGTCGAAGACCTTGTTCGCTAGGGGCCTTGGTGAATGGATCTGCCAGAGATCTATTTCACCTCCACGTCTCCGCGCTGCGCGATCTCTCGAATCAAATGGTATTTCCTCTCAATATGCTTAGAGCGCTTATGGCTTCTAGGTTCCTTTGAGTTAGCGACAGCCCCACTATTATCACAATAAAGGGTCATGGGCTCGTCGACGTTTGGAACAACTTCCAAATACTTAAGGAATTTTTTAAGCCATACAGCCTCTTTGGATGCTTCACAAGTAGCCACATATTCTGCTTCCATTGTGGAGTCAACAATGCAAGATTGCTTAATACTTCTCCACACAACAGCTCCACCATTAAGGATGAACACAGATCCCGAAGTGGATTTCCTGGAATCCTTATCCGCTTGAAAATCGGAGTCGGTATATCCCGTCATAGTCAGGTCAGTACCTGAGTATGTAAGCATCAAGTTCCTAGTTCTTCGAAGATACTTAAGAACATGCTTAACAGCAATCCAGTGCTCGGGTCCAGAGTTGGATTGGAAACGGCTAACTACGCCAACGGCGAAACATATATCAGGTCTAGTGCAAAGCATAGCATACATGAGGCTTCCTACGGCAGAGGCGTAAGGAATCTTCCTCATGTCTTCAATCTCTTGTGCAGTCTTGGGAGACTGGTCCTTAGAGAGTGAAACTTCATGCCTAAAGGGTGTTTGACCCCTCTTGCAGCCTTGCATCGAGAAGCGATCCATCACCTTATCAATATAAGATGCTTGAGAGAGCGACAGGGTCCGGTTTTTCCTATCTCGAAAGATTTGGATCCCCAGAATGTACGCGGCTTCTCCTAGATCCTTCATATCGAATTGCTTTGCTAGCCAGACCTTAACCTCAGATAACTTACCCACGTCATTACCAATGAGTAGTATATCATCGACATATAGTACCAGAAACACAACTTTGCCCTCGTGTATTAACTTGTAAATACAAGGCTCATATATTGACTGTTCAAAGCCGAAGCTCTTTACAGTTTCATCGAATCTAATATTCCATGACCTAGATGCTTGCTTTAGTCCATAAATGGATTTAAGCAACTCACAAACCTTGGTCTCTTGACCTTTATCCACGAAACCGTCTGGTTGAGCCATGTAAATGCGCTCGTCAAGATTGCCATTCAGAAAGGCTGTCTTGACATCCATTTGCCAGATCTCATAGTCGAGAGCTGCAGCTATGGATAGGAGTATGCGGATGGATTTAAGCATCGCAACTGGCGAGAAGGTTTCTTCATAGTCAATCCCTTCTTGTTGGGTATAACCCTTCGCCACAAGTCGTGCTTTGAGCGTCTCGACGTTCCCATCAGGACCCATTTTCTTCTTGTATATCCACTTACACCCTACGGGTTTAATCCCGTCAGGAAGGTCTACAAGTTTCCAGACTTTGTTGACATACATCGAGTGCATTTCAACTTTCATGGCATCAAGCCAAAGGTTTGATTCAGAACAAGCCATCGCTTGGCTATAGGAAACAGGGTCATCCATGTCGGAGACGGCTACAAGAGAGTCTCCATAAGACATGTACCTGTCAGGCTTTTGAGTAGCCCTCCCACTACGTCGAAGTACTACTTGACGAGATTCTGATGAGTTAGGTTGTGTTTCAGTTGGGGTAAGAACAGTTCTTACAGATGAGGTAGAAGCTTCCTCACCCAACTTTTCTTCAAGCACAATTTTGCTTCTAGGTTTCGCATCCTTCATGAAGTCCTCCTCAAGGAAACGAGCATTCGTGCTAACGAAAGTCTTATCGTCCTCGGGACTATAGAAAATGAAACCTTTGGTTTCCTTTGGATATCCCACAAACAGGCACAATTCTGACCTACTAGCCAACTTGCTAGTCTTTTGCCTTAGCACATGTGCAGGGCAATCCCAAATTCGGACGTGGCCCAAACTTACTTTACGGCCAGTCCATCTTTCATAAGGAGTACCAGGAACCGTTTTAGACGGAACTTGGTTCAGAATGTAAGCGGCTGTTTCGAGGGCATATCCCCAAAAGGAAAGCGGGAGTGATGAGTAACTCATCATCGATCTAACCATCTCCATAAGAGTTCGGTTTCTTCTCTCTGACACTTCATTTTGTTGAGGTGTGCCAGGTGCGGTAAGCTGAGAAGCGATACCTTCTTCTTTAAGAAAGTCATCGAACTCTCCAGACATATACTCACCACCTCGATCAGATCGAAGGGTTTTGATCACTTTGCCAGTTTGCTTTTCCACTAAAGCCCTAAAGACCTTAAATACGTTAAAGGTCTCGGATTTGTGTTTGAGCAAATAGACAAACCCATATCGTGAGTAATCATCAGTGAAGGTAACGAAGTATTCGTATCCTCCACGTGCCTGTTGGCTGAGCGGACCACATACATCAGAATGTATTAGTTCCAGCAACTCAGTGGCTCTTCGACACTTATCGGAGAAAGGTCGCTTAGTCATTTTTCCTTCTATGCAGGATTCACAAGTAGGTAGTGAACCTATTGCAGAGGCTTGGAGTGGACCATCCCTCACAAGTCTCTTAATCCTATCTAGACTGATATGACCAAGTCTCAAGTGCCATAGGTATGTTGATTTTGTTAGATCGGAGGATTCAGAAAGTTTGATCCTCTTTGGCTCCCTAATTAGATCGTTATCTATTTCGGTGTCTAAAAGAGAAGGTTGAGTGGGATAGATGTAAAAAAGAGCATTCTTCATACATGCACCAGTGACAAAAGAATTATCAGGAAACGAAATACGAATTCCATTCTTAATGAACTTTAAACAATAATCTTGCTCGAGAATATGAGCAACGGATATTAAGTTCTTCCCAAAGGTTGGAACAAAATAAACATTATTCAAGTTTAAAGTGCGGTCTTCAAAAGACAGCGTCACGGATCACACAGCCTTCGCAGACACCAGGCTCCCATCACCCCATTTGAAACAGAACTCGCCTTCCTCTAAGCTTTTGGTTTTCTTGAAACCATTCAAGGAACAACAAATATGGTTAGTAGCAGCGGAGTCAAGAATCCACGTTGATACATTATCAGCTACTAAGCATGCTTCGGTAACTAGTACAATACTATGTTCCTTTGCTTTGAGATTGGCAGGACAGTTCTTTTTATCGGCCTTGTGAGGTCTCTTCTTAGTTCCAGAGGCGGAGGCTTTTTGCTCAGTAGCATGTGCCTCTCCTTGATTCCTCTTTCTCTTAGTGAGACCTTCAGCAGTGTGAAACTCCTTCATAAGCTTGGTAACAGTGTACTCTAGCTTGTTTATGGAGTAGTTCATCTTGGCGGTATCAAGAGATGCGGGGAGAGTTTCTAAGATCATATCTATGATATTCTTCCCATCAATCTCAGATCCTAGGATTTCCATTTTATTCAGAAAACTAATGATCAGTATCATGAAGTCTCCAACAGGAGTCCTAGCCTGCATATGACAGTTCATAAACTGTCGGACTGCTTGTAGCCTTGTTTGACGCCTTTGCCCTCCAAACATCTCAAGGAGATTGTAGAGCATGTCAGCGGCAGTCTCGAAGTCACGATGTTGCTCTTTCAGTATATTGTTCATAGATGCCAAGATATAGCACCTCACAATCTCATCGGATCGAAGCCAGGCCGCTAAGGCGTCATTGTCCTCTTAAGTTGAATCATCATTCGTCAGAGGAGGACACGGGGTGGTGAGTACCCATTTGTGTTTGTTAACGGTAGGTATTATGTCGAGGTTACGTTTCGAGTCTATGTAGTTTTCGTTTTCGAGTTTGTTCGAGGAAAGAATGAAAGAGAGAGAGTTGGGAGACATATTGCCTATAAAAGTTGAAATAAGTTTATGATTAGTCTTTGGTTTAGGATTTAAGTTTGTTAAGACTTTTATAAAATCCAAAGGTGTTATAAACCAAACGATAATTTACTCCCTCAAGAGAAGGCCGCAAAAAATCTCCTTTTATAAGTAAATGACACATCATTAATGCTAAGCCAAGATGTCAATACATCTATTTTGACTAGCCACCTTTTAAATTGGTTTGATCACTCACATCCTTTCGCAGGGCCTCGAGGGAGGATTACTAGGGATTGAGTCTAAGTGTGTAACCAACCACTTAGTCCAAAAGATTGACTTTGAAAAACAATCCGCCGAGGGGAGGTCTTGTCATCATCGTCTCACTCTCGGACGTAGCTCATTGAGCAATGATCAGAGCAAAGCGCCCTTGAGTACTCTCATTTAAGAGAGGGCCACGAGGGTGACTCTTAGTCCGGCGACACTTGCTCTATTCATTAGTGTTGGGGATCGTGGGTTACAAACAACAAGTATAACCCTCCCACTTAGTTTTTGGAGTTGGTTCATCGACTCTTTTAACTTCGGAAACAAATTTCCTAGTTAGAGAGCGACAGAGCGGACAACTAGAAGAGAATCCTAGATCGACATGTTCAGAGCAGTATTAGTGCATAAAGGCACAAGGTACATACTCGATCTTTTCCTATTTTCTATTTCGGGAAAGTGCGTGAGGGAAGTGTGAACTTCAACTCACTCGAACACTTGAAAGTTTGAGATTACACATCCTTTTATTTTTCGGCTTGTCTACAAGGAGACCTCCCACTCAAATTTTCAAGAGCATATAGATTTTGAACATATGTGATATAGATATAGTTTTGAAAACATTTTGAAAACTTATTTGATATGGGTGACAAAATATTTTTCAAGTTTGAAAGTGAAAACGGTTTTTCAAAATTCAAACTAGTTTTGTAAAAACTCAATTTCAATTAATCTTTCAAAAATCAAAACTTTTAATCTTTACACATCATGTTTATAATCATATGAAAAACATTTTTGCTCAAGAAAATTTTCTTATTAGAGTTCTATAACTCATGGTAGTGGGGTTTGAAAATCCGGATTTCTAAAAAACTGGAGTTTCAGACAGCCGCGCACCTCAGAGTAAAATCGCCATATCTGGCGGCTCCGATGCCCTTTTGAGCCGAAACCGGTGGCATTGGACAGAGCACAGAAAGAGCTTTAATTTGGTTCAAGAATCATTAAATTTCGATTTCTGATCAGAGAGTTATGCCACTTTTAATGCGGGTTTACTCCAGCTCGAAGAAAAAGAAATAAATTAAAGCTTGGTCCTTTTTAGGTGCGAAAAAGAATCGAGTGTAACGGAACGTTTTAAGATGTTGTTTAAAGCTTTTATTTGTGTTTTATTAGCAGGGTAATAACATATAATAAAAGAAATAACAACATGCATAAAACGATTCAAGTAAATAAACGAAACTAGCAAGACAATATAACTAGTCACAAAATTTTACTCGAAATTTCTCAAACCTTTAAAACACGTTTTTCAATATAAAAAATTAAAAACTTTTAGAACTGATTCTAATGTGTTTTAAAAACATCCCAAACTCATAGAAAATCAACATTCTTTTTAATTTAAAGACATGAGCAATAAATTAAAAAAAAATCTAAGATAACAATTCTAACTTGTCACAAAATTAGTAAACTTTCGAAAACGATTTTCAAGCTCATAATTTTAAAAACATGTACATGCTAATCTTTGACCATAGCTCTGATACCATTTGTTGGAATCGATCTAGGGTTTGAGAAAATAATTAACGCTTCGGTAAGCGGCGGAATTTTAAAAATTTTCTTTTACAAGTAAAACAGTTTTTACTAACCTAGACAAGTGCAAGTACATGTAATTAAAAACCAATATGAGCTAGAAGTTTACTAACCTTTCTTAAAGCTTGAACTTTGAAGAAGCTTGTGGAAAGTTTGCAATGCTCGTCTCCCCTCGCAGCACGTCTCTCTTTCTTTCCTCGGCACCTCGAGCAACCACAAAAGTTTCTATCACTAAATCACTCGAAAAGAAGGAATCAATGAGTGGGCACTTTTAAACACTACGACTTAAGAACGAGTCTCGAAGTCACAGAGCTAAACACTAGGTCGAGTGAGGACCTAGGTGCCAAGACAAGAAAAATCGAAAATAAACTAGAGAGAGAGAGAGAGGATTTTCGGCCAAAGTTCTAGAGAGAGAGTCTCTCAAATCTCTTAAACTTGGATGAATGAAATGTGAGGAATGAGGCTCCTATTTATAGGAGGAGGATTACCTTCAAAAGGTAGTTTCCTCTTTTCCTATTGCCTTGCACGTCCAACATGCCTCATGAAGGCTTAGGATTTGTTTCCTCATTTGATTTCCTCTTAGTTGGCCGAAAATGCACTTTCCTTCTTAAGGAAATTTGTTTCCCCTTTTTCTTTTGGCAAGTATCTTCATACATCAATACACAAAATAAACTCTCTTTCCCACTATGGCATGAACGAAATTCAGCCTTATTTTCCTTGGGTTGGACGAAATTTGAGCTTCTAGAAGGAGCTTGTAGATGTTTCTTCATTTGTTCATGACAACATAAGAAAAGCCCATTAAGAATTTTCAAGTAAAATTCTATGAAATGAAATTAATCCTCAAGGCCCAATTACACTAATATGGCTGAGTAATATTTATTTCATTTGTCATCATATGACAATGTCAAAAAAATTTATTGACATTCTTTTCGTCCTATGTCCAAAAAGACAAAAATACCCTTTTGACAATTTTCGTAAAACTGTCTCGTTCTTGTTTTGACTTAGCTTCCAGTTTAACTATTCCTATCGATGTGATTCGTGACAGTGATCTCATGGACCCAAATGAACAAAGCTTGAGCTAAACACTTGGACTCAAAAGTTCACAAACCTTTTCCAAGTTTAGCTTAATGCCAACTGACTCCACTAAAGAGCTGACACTGAAAATATCTCGGTTAAAATGAATTTATTTTCTACTCAAGAATTCGACCTAATTATGATGAGCGGATCCACTAAATATTATCTATGTTTACCCTTCATGAATGTCATCAGCTAGTCGGGATTTACTAAATTACCATTTTACCCTTCTAGCTGTTATTTCCTCAACTCCTTTGTCGCTTGTGAATAAGTTAGAAACAATGTATTGACGAGGAGCTAACAAGTCACATTGTTTCATCCAAAAGAGTCAGGACTCAATTTGGACACTGGCCAGTTCATTTATTCACACTCCAAGGAACAAAGCATGAGGTGACATACATTGCATTTCAGCAATCTTGTACATGAATTCCATATCTATGAGAACTTCACAAAGTTACTCATGACAGACTCACAACTTAGTACTTCACCAATAGGCCTTGTTCGGAATCACATAGTGAGTCCGAACTTTGACTTTCTCAAATGAGAATACTAAGGTGTGAAATGGCATGTCTCATTTCAGGATTAAGGTAAGCATGATGCAATTCATACATAGTGACTTCGAGACATAAGAGGTTAAATGGTTTGTTCTTATATTGTCTCTAGAAGTGCACTGGTCAATTCAGTACCTTCGGAAGATACCTAGAAGAACTATAGAGTCCCCAACTCTCAATGCCTCATAACCAGACATCATAGATTCTTCTAACAATCATACAGAGGTCAATAGTCCTTTGACCCTAAGATTGCGAATATATCGTTTTAAGCAAACTACGAAGAGTTTGTTCATGCAAATCTACATTTGTCTCTTCGTAAGTTGTTAAGTTTGTTTATGGACTAAAAGACTAAGGTTTTATCATAAATCTTCAAACAAAGAAAGAATGAATGAACGTTTCAACTTTATTAATGAATGAATAGGCAATTACAAGCAAGAGTCTTCGTAAGACTATATGACATCAAATGTACATAAATAGACACTACTACTCTTCTTGTGGGCACCATTGACAACACCTTTTTCAAGGTTGGCCAAAAGTACCCGACCTTAGCAGCTTCAGGGCCAAAGACTGTCCGGCGGCGTGGTTCTCGCACACCCCTTCGTGCACCTCGCGGAGCGCTTTCTTTGCCTCGACCTCGGTTAAGCATCGGAGGAGGGGCATAGAGTATCCTCTCTAGAACAAGTTGTCCTCCCTCATCTTGTATTTCAGAGCCAAGCTTTTCAGCTTCCTGGCCTCTTCCTTGTTTTCGGGGACGACCCCTTGCTTGAGGTACTCTACGAGTGGCGTCATCCACGAGGGGGGTGGAGTTTCGTTGACCATTCCTACATCGCTCCTCGAGACGTAGGGTCGAGTTAGTACTTCTATCGGGACGCTGCCCTCTCCCTCTTTGTCTACCCCTGATGCCAGGCGCGCTAGGGCGTCGGCGTCAATGTTCGCCTCTCGGGGAACCTGGACTATCTCGAACCATGATAGGGCTTCAAGATTTTTATGAGTCTTCGACAGATATGCGACCATGTTAGGCTCCTTGGCTGCGTAGTCGCCTTTAACCTGGTTCATAATTAGCTGTGAGTCGCAGTGCATGCGGAGGTTTCGGACTCCTAGCTTGTTTGCCAACTCCAAGCCAATGATCAGAGCCTCGTACTCTGCCTCGTTGTTGGAGGCCTTGAACTCGAACTGCAGGGCGTATCTAAGTTTTTCCCTATCGGGATTTGTGAGCACGACGCCGGCGCCAGCCCCCGGGGCATTCGATGCGCCATCTACGTGCAAGTTCCAAACCGGCCATATCGGGTCACTAGTCATCTTCTTCGACGACCCATTGTGGTCGTTCTCCTTGTCTTCCTCGTTCTCGTTATCTTCGTTGTCTTTGTTTGTTGAGGGCGTGTTGGTGAACTCGACCATGAAGTCGGCGATGGCCTGGCCTTTGATAGCGGTTCTTGGTTGAAACTCGACCCCGTACTCGCCCAGCTCTTGGGACCATATGGCCATTCATGACGATGTCCCCTTTTGTGAAGCCTTTTTGATGGGATGTCCCGTGCGCACCACGATTGGATGCGCTTGGAAGTAAGGGCGCAGTTTCCTCGCACTCATAACGAGGGCGAGGGACAATTTCTCGATCTACGGGTATCGAGTCTCAACGTCGAGGAGTGCCTTGCTAACGTAGTAAACCAGTCATTGGACCATGTTTTCCTCTCGTACTAGAACCGCGCTCACGGCCCTGTCGGAAACCGCGAGGTAGACATACAAGGTCTCGCCGTCCTTTGGCTTCACAAGCAACGGAGGGGAGCTGAAGTAGGCTTTCATTTCTCATAATGCCTCCTCGCACTCCTCCTTCCACATGAACCCGTCGGTCTTTTTCAGCGCTTTGAAGAACGGCTGGCACCTATTGGTGGCTTTGGAGACGAATCGCATCAGGGCGACGATTCTTCCTGTTAGACTTTGTACTTTTTTGACTTTTTGCGGCGACCTCATATCTAAGATTGCCTTGATCTTTTCGGGATTGGCTTCGATCCCACGGAGGCTCACCATGTAGCCTAGGAACTTTCCAGACACAACCCCAAAAGTGCACTTGTTGGGGTTGAGCTTCATCTTGTAGCGCCGCAGGATGATGTTGTATGCCGATGGCTGGTCCACAAGTAGGAATGACACGACGTGGGTGACCTTGATCCCCCAGGCGTCCCGAAGGTGACCGGGAGGTCGATGGTGCTCTCCGTCATGACCCTCTCCCCGGAGAAGCCGAAGAGTGGGGTTGAGATCGGGGTCGGTCTTAGTCCGGTCAGCTTCATCATATCCATGGCCGACTTGAAGATGATGCCGGCAGAGCTGCCGTTGTCGATCAGGATTCTTCGGACAAGACTGTTGGCGACCAGGGCCGAGACGACTATCGCGTCATTATGCGGGTGGAGAACTCGCACCGCCTCCTGGTTGGTGAAGAAAATGGACTCGAATGGGGTCAGAGGGGGAGCCTCGTACGTATGGTTGATATAGTGCGCTATCTTCCCCTGGGAGACTTCTCGCACGTACTTGTTTCTTTGCGTGCTCGAGTCCCTGAACTCGTGGCCGCCCATGATCGAGCCCACGACGTGCATCTGCGAGCTCTCTGGTTCTTGGTTCGCCGTCCGATCAGTGACGGTTACCATCGCCGGACCTTTCTTTTCCTGCCGTGGGCGTTCTCCGTTCGCCGCGGCCGTCCCAATCGTTCTAAGGACGTATTCCTTCAGCTTCCCATCTTGAATGAGGGCTTCGATCTGACGTTTGAGCTGGTAATATTCGGACGTTAGGTGCCCATGGTCTTGATGGTATTCACAGAAGTTACTTCGATCCCGCTTCACGGGATCCTTCATGAGAGGAGCGGGGCTTCATAGCTTGTCGCGGTGTAGAGCTAGGATCTGCTCTTGCGGAGAGTTCAGGGGGGTGAACGCTGAAAACTTCCGGAAGCTATCGGCATGTGAGGGTCTTGGTCCGGGGAGGGAGTGACCGTTAGGGGCCTGGCCTCCCTTGTTCATCCTCTTTTGAGGGTCGGGACTATCCCCGTCCTGGTCATCGCGACGGCGACCGTTCTGCCCTCCAGACTTCCGGCCATCTCGACCGTCGAGGTAGTCCTCTATCCCCATGTAAGTGCATGCTCTCGACATCAGCTCCGCCATGTCCCGCGGGACCTTTCCAACAATAGACTTAAGGAAGTCGCTTGTGCCCCTCCGTGATCGCCGTGATGGCGTCCTTGTCATCGAACCCTTCGACCTTGTGGGACTCTTCAGTGAAGCGAGTTAGATACTGCCTCAAGGTCTCGTCTCTTCCCTACCGGATAAATATGAGGTAGGTTTTCGACTTCTTTTGCGCCACAAGAGTGCCGAACCGAGCAAGGAAGGCCTCTCGCAAGGCCCTGAAGGACGAGATGCTCCCCGGTCTTAGGCTCCGGAACCATTCGAATCCCGACCCTGTGAGGGTCAGGCTGAAGGCTTGACACAGGGTGGCGTCCGATTGTCCCTGCATAGTCATCCACGTCTCGTAATGCTAGATGTGGAAGTTCGGGTCCGTCCGTCCGTCGTAGGGAGGGATGGATGGTAGCTTGAAATTCCCCATGCAAGCATGCATGAGGATTTGAGCGGCGAAGGGAGAGTATGACTCCTCGATCCCTCTATAAGGCCTTTGCCTCCCCGACTCCCTCATCTCGATGATCTGGTTTTGAAGGCTTTGGATCATCGTCACCATGTCAAGCCCGTTGGCTGGGCTGACGGTCGGGGCCGCGGGAGTCGCCTATTGACGCTCATTGGAAGCTTGATCCCCAGCGTTGGCCTGAGGTCGGCAAAGAGTGGTGGCGGGGAGTGCGTCCCTTCGGGAGTTGAGCCTTTGGCGGAGATCCTCCCCTTGGGAGTTTCTCTGCGCCGTCAGACGCTCCCTCAGGTCTCCGCTCGGCGCTTGGTGAGGCAAAGTCGCCCTTGGCCGGATCATCCCCGAGGGTGGCCCTCTCCCCGGCGAAGGACCGTGTCCGGCTGCCTCTTGAAACAGAGGGGGCAAGCCCCCGAGAGAGGGATCGCGTATGTTGTGTTGCCGGATGGGACGGTCCGGCCGGGGCGCCCTTTGTCCTTTCGGACCGGGATTGGACGAGGCTAGGTGTTGCTTCGTCGATTCTTGACTCCCCCTCATAGTCGGGGTCGGAGTCACCCTGGGCGGTCCTATCCTCGATGTTATAACCGAGAAGGTCGGCGATAAGCGAGCCATCAACGCCGGGATGGTCTAGGAGCTCGGCGAGCCTTCGAGCCGTGTCCTCTCGGAGCGCGGCCTCGGGGTCATTCGCCGAGTTTTGGGGCTGGCTCTCGTTATGACGAGGCTGCCCTCCTAGGCGATGTACGAGGGTTCGGAGGCCGTATCTCGAGCCCGTCGCACGAGTGCCTGCGGAGGTAGTAGGAATTTGACTTATCTCTCGAGAGTCGTAGAGGTTGCAAGAAAACGGATTGGAAGGAAGAGCATCGCCAAGGTCGGGAGATCCCCTCCTTCTAGCGCCAAAATATTGTCGCTCATTTTCGGACAACTATTTAGGAACCAGAAGCGGTCAGACCCAAGGCCGGACAAAGTGATCTCGCTTCGGTTCGAGCGTGTCGGACTTGGTATCCCAAGCCGTCCCTTAGCTGTAGATGATGTTTGCCTCGTCTCAACACCTGAAAAGCAGGAAACAATGTATGAACTACAAAGGGGAAACAGAGGGGGTACCTCTATTTACCTCTCCGACGCTCAACATTAGTAGGATTGATGTGGGTAAAAGATGATAGGTGTTTAGAGAGCCGAGACTTGAGAGAAACGAGTGACTTACGAGTTCAGCAGCGTTTCAGTACTCAAATTCGGATTACATGTCTCAAGGGGTCGAGCCTCGTATTTATAGGCGACCAAGGGATGTTTTGAAGGCCCTTGGCTGAGTGAAGTTGAGCCGACCATTGGCTGAATGAGATTCACTCGGCCAATGGCCGAATGAAATGCCTGGGCCGGCCAATGGCCGAGTGAAGTTGGGCCGGCCATTGGCTGGGTGAGATTCGCTCGGCTGAAGGCCGAGTGAGGCACCTAGGCCGACCAATGGCCGAATGAAGTTGGGCCGGCCATTGGCCGGGTGAATTTCGCTCGACCAGAGGCCAAGTGAGGCAACTGGGCCGCCCAATGGCCAATGAAGTTGGGCCGGCCATTGGTCGGGTGAGTTTCGCTCAGCCAAAGGCCGAGTGAGGCGTCTGGGCCGGCCAATGGCTGAGTGAAGCTGGGTCGGCCATTGGCCAGGTGGGTTTTGCTCGGATAAAGGCCGAGTGAGGCGTTTGGGCCGGCCAATCGCCGAATGAAGGTTGGTCGGCCGTTGGCCGGGTGAGTTTCGCTCGTCGAAAGGCCGAGTGAGGCGTCTGGGCCGGCCAATGGCCGAGTGAAGCTGGGCAGGCCATTGGACGGGTGAGTTTCGGCCGGCCATTAGTCAGGCAAGTTTGTCCGGCCGATCGAACGGCCGAAAGCGTCGTCGAGTCTCGTCGGGCCGATAACAATGAGCACTTTTCGAGTTACGACGCAATCTAAAGTGTCATGTCCGTAGTTCTTATGGAATTCGTAGTACTTCTTCTTGTCACGAGCCCATTTTGAGGCACCCCCCTCAAAAGTTCCCTCATCGTTTACGTTAAAGGTATGTTTTGGAGCGCTCAGGGGCTTCCTCCATTCATTGTTTCGGTACGGTCTTATGCCAGGTGTCTTAGCCATGGCTGGGACGGGCGTCATGGACAGAGCCTTCCTTGGATTGTGTTTCTTGGTTAAGATGGCCCTATCCTCCTCCGCCTCTGTGTAGTTTGAGGCCCGATTAATCACGTCCTCGATGGTGGGTGGCCTATTGACGGTCATTTACTCCCGGAATCTGGACTCATGCCAGAGTCCATTTTTTAGGGCATTCAGGGCTAATTCCCCTTCAACGGAGAGGATTTTTAACATGATGGTCTTAAGCGTTGTCATGAAATTTTTCAGAGTTTCCTCTCGGGTTTGTTGGGTGTTCCATAGGTCTTCCATGGTCGCCTCGTCTTCCACTAACATCGAGTAGTGTTTTATGAAGGCGGCCGACAGCTGTTGAAAAGAGCTTATCGACCCTTCCTCGAGACGTGAAAACCAATCTAAGGTGTTTCCTGACAGGTTCTCGGTGAACAACTAACAGTATTCAGCTTCTCTCTCGTCGTCTCTCCAACATGCCCGACACATCGCAATGCGAAAGGCCGTCACGTACGTTTTCGAGTTAGAAGTACCTGAGTATTTGGGAAGTCTGTGTTGGAATCGATCTAGGGTTTAAGAAAATAATTAACGCTTCGGGAAGCGGCGGAATTTTAAAAATTTTCTTTTATAAGTAAAAACTGTTTTTACTAACCTAGACAAGTGCAAGTACATGTAACTAAAAACTAATATGAGCTAAGAAGTTTACTAACCTTTATTGAAGCTTGATCTTTGAGAAGCTCTTAGAAAGTTGCAACGCTCGTCTCCTCTCGCAGCACGTCTCTCTTCCTTTCCTCGGCACCTCGAGCAACCACAAAAGTTTCTATCACTAAATCACTCGAAATAAAGGAATTAGTGAGTGGGAACTTTTAAACACTACGACTTAAGAACAAGTCTTGAAGTCGCAGAGCTAAACACTAGGTCGAGTGAGGACCTAGGTGCCAAAACAAGAAAAATCGAAAATAAACTAGAGAGAGAGAGAGAGGAGTTTCGGCCAAAGTTCTAGAGAGAGAGTCTCTCAAATCTCTTAAACTTGGATGAATTGAAATGTGAGGAAATGAGGCTCCTATTTATAGGAGAGGTCTCACCTTCAATAAGGTAGTTTCCTCTTCTATAGAATATCACATATTCATGAGCCAATTTCCTCTTTTCCCTCTTGAGACACTCGGCCAAACAAGGGCTTCTAGAAGCCTTGATTTGTTTCCAATTTTGTTCATGGCTTGCCTTTTTCTCAACTTGGCCGATTCCCTTATGCATCCTTATGCAAATTTGTTTCCCCTTTTTCTTTTGGCAAGTATCTAAATACATTTATTCACAAAATAAACTCTCCTATTTCTCTATAGGGTAGTCGCCCAACATGTCTCTAGACGGAGCTTCTAGAAGCTTCTTCATTTATTCATGAGAACATGAAAAAGGCCCATTAAGAATTTTCAATAAAACTCTTATGAAATGAAATTAATTCACGAGGCCCAATGATCAAGTCATGGCTGAGTGACATTAAGTCATCAAATGAACTTGTCAAAAAATTTATTGACATTCATTTCATCCTTTGTCTCAAATGACAAAATTACCCTTTTGGCTATTTTCGTTCTCGTTTTGACTTAGCTTCCAGTTTAACTATTCCTATCGATGTGATTCGTGACAGTGACCTCATGGACCCAAATGAACAAAGCTTGAGCTAAACACTTGGACTCAAAAGTTCACAAACCTTTTCCAAGTTTAGCTTAATGCCAACTGACTCCACTAAAGAGTTGACACTGAAAATCTCTCGGTTCAAATGAATTTATTTTCTACTCAAGAATTCACCTAATTATAATGAGCGGATCCACTGAATATTATCTATGTTTACCGTTCATGAATGTCATCAGCCAGTCGGGATTTACTAAATTACCATTTTACCCTTCTAGCTGTTATTTCCTCAACTCCTTTGTCGCTTTTGAATAAGTTAGAAACAATGTATTGACGATGAGCTAACAAGTCACATTGTTTCATCCAAAAGAGTCAGGACTCAGTTTGGACACTGGCCAGTTCATTTATTCACACTCCAAGGAACAAAGCATGAGGTGACATACATTGCATTTCAGCAATCTTGTTCATGAATTCCATATCTATGAGAACTTCACAAAGTTACTCATGACATTCTCACAACTTAGTACTTCACCAATAGGCCCTGTTTGGAATCACATAGTGAGTCCGAACTCTGACTTTCTCAAATGAGAATACTAAGGTGTGAAATGACATGTCTCATTTCAGGATTAAGGTAAGCATGATGCAATTCATACGTAGTGCACTGGTCAATTCAGTACCTTCGGAAGATACCTAGAAGAACTATAGAGTCTCCAACTCTCAACGCCTCATAACCAGACATCATAGATTCTTCTAACAATCATACTGAGGTCAATAGTCCTTTGACCCTTAGATTGCGAATATATCGTTTTAAGCAAACTACGAAGAGTTTGTTCATGCAAATCTATATTTGTCTCTTCGTAAGTTGTTTAGTTTGTTAATGGACTAAAAGACTAAGGTTTTATCATAAAGCTTCAGACAAGGAAGATTGAATGAACGTTTCAACTTTTTATTAATGAATAAGCAATTACAAGCAAGAGTCTTCATGAGACTATATTACATCAAATGTACACAAATAGACACTACTACTCTTCTTGTGGGCACCATTGACAACAGTCTGACCTTCCCGGCATCCCCAACTCTAACCTCGGTTATGTTTTGAGCGAAAGGGGTTTGCCCAGTGTCTGCCACAAGCCGGTCGATCTCGGTGGCCGAGCTCATGGCATAGTGCATTCAGGAGTCCACAGCCCGGAACTTTTCCTCCACCATCTAGCGGAAGGCATTGAACGCGGGATGATCATCTCCAGGGATCTCTACGGTGAACTTTTATCCTCTAACTCGGACTTGTCTGTTGGAATTGATCTAGGGTTTAAGAAAAAGTTTAACGCTTCGTTAAGCGGCGGAATTTAAAAAAAAAAAATTTCAAGTAAAAACGGTTTTTACTAACCTAGACAAAGAGCAAGTACATATTAATAAAAACTATTATGAGCATAGAAGTTTACTAACCTTTCTTGAAGCTTGAACTTTGAGAAGCTTTTGGAAAGTTTGCAATGCTCGTCTCCCCTCGCAGCACGTCTCTCTTTCTTTCCTCGGCAACTCGAGCAACCACGATAGTTTCTATCACTAAATCACTCGAAATAAAAGGAATCAGTGAGTGGGTACTTTTAAACACTACGACTTAAGAACGAGTCTTGAAGTCGCAGAGCTAAACTCTAGGTCAAATGAGGACCTAGGTGCCAAAACAATAAAACGAAATTGACTAGAGAGAGAGAGGAGAGGGGCGGCCAAGCTAGAGAGAGAAGCTCTCAATCTCTAAAACTTGGGATGAGAAAAATGAGAAGAATGAGGCTCCTATTTATAGGAGAGGTCTCACCTTCAATAAGGTAGTTTCCTCTTCTATAGAATATCACATATTCATGAGCCAATTTCCTTTTCTTCTCCTTCATTTGGGCGGCCAAGACTTGTCAAGCAAGTCCTTGGATTTGTTTCCTCTTTTATTTGGCTTCCCTTTTTCTCTACTTGGCCGAAATTTACCATGCCTTGTGTAGGAAATTTGTTTCCTCTTTTTCTTTTGGCAAGTATCTTGATACATTTATGTACAAATTATTCTCTCTTTCCTTGGATATGTTGGGCGCCCATATTGTCTCTAGAAGGAGCTTCTAGAAGCTTATTCATTTGTTCATGACAACATGAAAAAGGCCCATTAAGAATTTTCAATAAAATTCTTATGAAATGAAATTAATTCACAAGGCCCAATGATCAAGTCATGGCCGAGTGACATTAAGTCATCAAATGAACTTATCAAAAAATTTATTAACATTCATTTCATCCTTTGTCTCAAAAGACAAAAATACCCTTTTGACTATTTTCGTTCTTGTTTTGACTTAGCTTCCAATTTAACTATTCGTAATCGATGTGATTCGTGACAGTGACCTCATGGATCCAAATGAACAAAGTTTGAGCTAAAATACTTGGACTCAAAAGTTCACAAACCTTTTCCAAGTTTAGCTTAATGCCAACTGACTCCACTAAAGAGTTGACACTGAAAATCTCTCGGTTCAAATGAATTTATTTTCTACTAAAAAATTCACCTAATTATAATGAGCGGATCCACTGAATATTATCTATGTTTACCCTTCATGAATGTCATCAGCCAGTCGGGATTTACTAAATTACCATTTTACCCTTCTAGCTGTTATTTCCTCAACTCCTTTGTCGCTTGTGAATAAGTTAGAAACAATGTATTGACGAGGAGCTAACAAGTCACATTGTTTCATCCAAAAGAGTCAGGACTCAATTTGGACACTGGCCAGTTCATTTATTCACACTCCAAGGAACAAAGCATGAGGTGATATGTTGGAATTGATCTAGGGTTTAAGAAAAAGATTAAACGCTTCGGGAAGCGGCGGAATTTTAAAAAATTTCTTTTCAAGTAAAAACAGTTTTTACTAACCTAGACAAAGAAGCAAGTACATGTAATTAAAAATCAATATGAGCTAAGAGTTTACTAACCTTTCTTGAAGCTTGAACCTTGAAGAAGCTTTTGGAAAGTTTGGAACGCTCGTCTCCCCTCGCAGCACGTCTCTCTTTCTTTCCTCGGCACCTCGAGCAACCACGAGAGTTTCTATCACTAAATCACTCGAAATAAAAGGAATCAGTGAGTGAGCACTTTTAAACACTACGACTTAAGAACGAGTCTTGAAGTCGCAGAGCTAGACACTAGGTCGAGTGAGGACCTAGGTGCCAAAACAAGAAAAATCGAAAATAAACTACAGAGAGAGAGAGATGAGTTTCGGCCACCACAAGGTCTAGAGAGAGAAGCTCTCAATCTCTAACTTATGTGGAATGAGAAAAATGAGAAGAATGAGGCTCCTATTTATCGGAGAGGTCTCACCTTCAATAAGGTAGTTTCCTCTTCTATAGAATATCACATATTCATGAGCCAATTTCCTCTTTTCCTCTATGAGACACTCGGCCAAGGCACCTTCTAGAAAGCTTGGATTTGTTTCCTTTTTTGTTCCTTGCCTTGCTTCTTTCTCTACCTCTTCTTTCCCTTAGAGGAAATTTGTTTCCTCTTTTTCTTTTGGCAAGTATCTTCATACATTTATGCACAAAATATTCTCTCTATCTCTTGGGTATGTTGGGCGCCTATCTCACTAGAAAAGGCTTCTAGAATTTTCTTCACTTGTTCATGACAACATAAGCAAAGGCCCATTTTTAATTTTCAATAAAATTCTTATGAAATGAAATTAATTCACAAGGCCCAATGATCAAGTCATGGCCGAGTGATACATGTCATCAAATGACCTTGTCAAAAAATTTATTGACATTCATTTCATCATATGTCTCAAAAGACAAAAATACCCTTTTGACAATTTTCGTTCTCGTTTTGACTTAGCTTCCAGTTTAACTATTCCTATCAATGTGATTCGTGACAGTGACCTCATGGACCCAAATGAACAAAGCTTGAGCTAAACACTTGGACTCAAAAGTTCACAAACCTTTTCCAAGTTTAGCTTAATGCCAACTGACTCCACTAAAGAGCTGACACTGAAAATCTCTCGGTTCAAATGAATTTATTTTCTACTCAAGAATTCGACCTAATTATGATGAGCGGATCAACTGAATATTATCTATGTTTACCCTTCATGAATGTCATCAGCTAGTCGGGATTTACTAAATTACGATTTTACCCTTCTAGCTGTTATTTCCTCAACTCCTTTGGCGCTTGTGAATAAGTTAGAAACAATGTATTGACGAGGAGCTAACAAGTCACATTGTTTCATCCAAAAGAGTCAGGACTCAATTTGGACACTGGCCAGTTCATTTATTCACACTCCAAGGAACAAAGCATGAGGTGACATACATTGCATTTCAGCAATCTTGTACATGAATTCCATATCTATGAGAACTTCACAAAGTTACTCATGACATTCTCACAACTTAGTACTTCACCAATAGGCCCTGTTCGGAATCACATAGTGAGTCCGAACTCTGACTTTCTCAAATGAGAATACTAAGGTGTGGAATGACATGTCTCATTTCAGGATTAAGGTAAGCATGATGCAATTCATACATAGTGACTTCGAGACATAAGAGGTTAAATGGTTTGTTCTTATCTTGTCTCTAGAAGTGCACTGGTCAATTCAGTACTTTCGGAAGATACCTAGAAGAACTATAGAGTCTCCAACTCTCAATGCCTCATAAGCAGACATCATAGATTCTTTTAACAATCATACTGAGGTCAATAGTCCTTTGACCCTTAGATTGCGAATATATCGTTTTAAGCAAACTACGAAGAGTTTGTTCATGCAAATCTACATTTGTCTCTTCGTAAGTTGTTTAGTTTGTTTATGGACGAAAGACTAAGGTTTTATCATAAAGCTTCAAACAAGGAAGATTGAATGAACGTTTCAACTTTTTATTAATGAATAAGCAATTACAAGCAAGAGTATTCATGAGACTTTATTACATAAAATGTAGAATATAAGGATTACAACTCTTCTTGTGGGCACCATTGACAACATTGTCCTCCATGGGGGTTGTCTTCTCCTTGACGAGCTGTGGGTCCAAAATAATTCGGCTCCTCTTGACTCCCTTCCACACGAGGGAGGTTGATGATTTGAGGGACATATCTAGGAGGAGGGGGCGGCAGGTCGCCTTGAGTCGGTTGTACTCGCCAGTCACTGACATCTGAATTCCGGAGAAGCTCAGATGCCTTCCGGGCGGGGCGAACCTACGCCCGTTTATGGTGGTCGGACCAGCCGAACTCAGTGAACTAGCTTGCTCAGCATCGAGCTGTTCCCGAAACGAAGACTGCCCAGCTGTCAAGCTATCGAGCTGGGATTGGGTTGATCTCTGGAACGCGGCGGTGGTTTCGAAAAGTTTCAGCAGCAGAGCTCGCATTTCCGGATCGGCTCCAGAAACTGGGATTTCATACGCACTGTTAGAGGACATCTTTTCAGATTCGATATGTGCTCTTCGACGTTGGGTTTCTAATAGTGTTTCCCACAGACGGCGCCAAATTGTTGAACCGATTTCTCGTTCCAACAATCTATACGAATATTATTGAAAGTTGAGGATTCGTATGTTTATTTTAAGAGCAAAGGGTCTCAGAATCCGATTATGAAGAAGGGACCAAAATTCAAACACGTCAAGATATAAATATCTAGATATTAAATACGAGCGAAAGAAAGATTTCTTTATTGGATTATAAGCATGAACAAAACAAATAAATAATAAAGGAGCATGAAACAAATGAACTGAAGGCTTATCTTATAGAGACGTAGGATTTATGGGCCTCGGACTCTAAACTGGGCCTTACAGCTCCCTTGCTGGGGAGACCTGTTGTCAATGGTGCCCACAAGAAGAGTTGTAGTCTTTATTTTGTACATTTGACGTAATAAAGTCTCATGAAGACTCTTGCTTGTAATTGCTTATTCATTAATAAAGGTTAACGTTCATTCATTCTTTCTTGTTTGTTTGAAGCTTTATGATAAAATATTAGTCTATAGTCCATAAACAAACTAAACAACTTACGAAGAGACAAATGTAGATTTGCATGAACAAACTCTTCGTTGTTTGCTTAAAACGATATATTCGCAATCTAAGGGTCAAAGGACTATTGACCTGAGTATGATTGTTAGAAGAATCTATGATGTCTGGTTATGAGGCATTGAGAGTTGGAGACTCTATAGTTCTTCTAGGTATCTTCCGAAGGTACTGAATTGACCAGTGCACTTCTAGAGACAAGATAAGAACAAACCATTTAACCTCTTATGTCTCCAAGTCACTACGTATGAATTGCATCGTGCTTACCTTAATCCTGAAATGAGACATGCCATTTCACACCTTACGTATTCTCATTTGAGAAAGTCAGAGTTCGGACTCACTATGTGATTTTGAACAAGGCCTATTGGTGAAATACTAAGTTGTGAGAATGTCATGAGTAACTTTGGGAAGTTCTCATAGACATGGAATTCATGTACAAGATTGCTGAAATGCAATGTATATCACCTCATGCTTTGTTCCTTGGAGTATGAATAAATGAACTGGCCAGTGTCCAAATTGAGTCTTGACTTTTTTGGATGAAACAATGTGACTTGTTAGCTCCTCGTCAACACACTGTTTCTAACTTATTCACAAGCGACAAAGGAGTTGAGGAAATAACAATTAGAAGGGTAAAATGGTAATTTTGTAAATCCCGACTAGCTGATGATATTCATGAAGGGTAAACATAGATAATATTTAGTGGATATGCTCATCATAATTTGGTTGAATTATTGAGTAGAAAATAAATTCATTTGAACCGAGAGATTTTCAGTTTCAACTCTTTAGTGGAGTCAGTTGACATTAAACTAAACTTGGAAAAGGTTTGTGAACTTTTGAGTCCAAGTGTTTAGCTCAAGCTTTGTTCATTTGGATCCATGAGGTCACTGTCACGAATCACATCGAGTAGGAATAGTTAAACTAGAAGCTAAGTCAAAACAAGAACGAGACAAGTTTTACGAAATATGTCAAAAGGGTATTTTTGTGTTTTGGGACATAGGATGAAATGAATGTGAATAAATTTTGACATGGTCATTTGATGACATGCATCACTCGGCCAATATTAGTTTTATTGGGCCTTGTGGATTAATTTCATTTCATAAGAATTTTATTGAAAATTCTTAAAGGGCCTTTTTCATGTTGTCATGAACAAATGAAGGAGCTTCTAGAAGCCCCTTCTAGATAGATATGGGCGCCTACTACCCAAGAGAAAAGAGAGAATATTTTGTGCATAGATGTATCTGTTGGAAATTGAGTAAAATTAAATATGTGTTTTAATTAGATCAATTTAATTTGTTCATTAAAAGACAAAATAGTGTGTTGTTGATTGAGAAAGTGAGTTTGTGAATGAGGAAGTGACGAGCTCGACTGGGGCGAGGTCGTCAGCTCGACTGGGGCGAGGTCGATTGAACGAAATGATGAAGTCCTTTCAATTCGACTGAGGGCGAGGTCGACTGGTCGACCTCCTGGCGAGCTCGACCTCCAGGTGAGCTCGACCGTATTTTCGCGGAAATTTTCGCCAACGGTCGAGCCTCCTCATTTAGCAGTTATTTGTGGTTACCGTTCGAACTAACGGTCACGTCTCTTCAAAACGAACTATCGTTTGGCCAACGGTCTTGTCGTTTGAGACTATAACCGTATTTCGATCGAAACGGTGCGTCTGTTCGTAGTTCGACCGAAACAGTGCGTCTGTTCGCAGTTCGACTGAAACAGTGCATCTGTTCGCGAAGACCGTTAGTTCGACCGAAACAGTGCGTCTGTTCGTCGAACCTTTTCGCGAACAGGTACGATTGATTATATAAACCGATTTCGGATTCAGTAATCAAAACACGTTTTCGAACCAACTTTCTCGATTCCCGAAACACTAATCCAGAAACACAGTTCTTGCTTATTGTCGGATTTTCACTCTGTCTTGGTGCAGTCCGAACTAGGCTTGTCGTATCCTGCGGTATTCTTGTACAGAAACCTTAAGACATTTTGGGGTACTCGAAATACTATAAGGAAAGCGTTCATATGCGTGATTCAAGCCTCGAAGTCTTCAATTTCGAAGAATTATCTAACAATCTTATAGTATCTTGTGTTATGGCTACCAAGGCGTCTGTTTCGAGTTTGAAAGTGATGAGCCAGGACTTCGTCAAGTTGGATCGCTTCAACGGCACTAACTTTACTCGTTGGCAAGACAAGATGCGTTTCTTTCTCACCGCCATGAAGATCTTCTACGTGCTCGACCCGACGTTGGTGCCCATCCCAGAGCCGACGAACGAAGATGATGACAAACTCAAGGCGGACCGGAAGAAGCGTCAAGAGGACGAGCTGCTGTGCCGGGGTCACATTCTGAACACATTGTCAGACCGACTCTACGATGTCTACACCGACAATCCATCGGCGGTCGAGATATGGAAGGCTCTCGAGTACAAGTTCAAGGCCGAAGAAGAAGGTACCAAAAAGTTCCTTGTCTCGAGTTACTTTGATTTCAAGATGTTTGATGACAAGCCTATACTTGCTCAAGTTCATGTATTGCAAGTTATAGTCAACAAATTGAGGGCTGTGAAGATAGATATTCCGGACTCTTTCCAAGTTGGTGCAATTATTGCGAAGTTGCCCAATTCGTGGAAAGGCTATCGAAAGAAACTTCTTCACAATACCGAGGACTTCTCTTTGGAGCAAATCCAGAAACATCTTCGAATCGAGGAGGAATCGAAGATGAGAGAGAAGACGTCGGATGCAGGTACTTTCACGGCCAATGCGGTGAACGCTAAAGGCAAGAGGAAGTGGAATGACAAGGAAGGAATTTCGAGTTCCAAAGAGGACTCGAAGAAATTCAAGCATTCCGTCAAATCCAAGTCCGGTAACAAGCCCGGATCCAAGGGGTCCAAAGGGGGCTGCTATGTGTGTGGCAAACCCGGTCACTATGCTCGAGATTGTCGACACCGCAAGACGGATGTGAAAGAGGTGGTCGCCACTATGACCGATACTAACATAGTCGCTACGTTGAGCGAACTCATGGCGGTCAAAGGCAAGGTTCAAGGGTGGTGGTACGACACTTGTGCTACCGTTCACGTCGCCTATGATAGGGCTGCCTTCAAAACCTATTCTGAAGTCAACGATGGACAAGCGGTTCAGATGGGAAACGAGCATCGCTCTCAAGTTGTCGGCATTGGGAACGTAGATCTCAACTTCACCTCCGGGAAGACGGTCACTTTGACCAATGTTCTCCATGTTCCGGATATGTGTAGGAACCTGGTTAGTGGCGATCTCCTAGGCAAACCGGGGATCAAATCTGTGTATGATTCGGGCAAGCTTATCTTGACCCGTAATGGTGTATTTGTTGGCAAAGGCTATTCCAGTGAAGGGATGGTCAAATTATGTATAATTGACAATGTTATCAATGAAATTTCTCCTTCTGCTTATATGCTTGATTCTGTTTTGTTGTCGCGGATTTTCGGACAACGATTTAGGAGTCGTAGATGGTTAGACCCAAGGCCGGACCAAGTGGTCTTGTCTCGACTCGAGCGTGTCGGGCTTGGTGTCCCAAGCCGTCCCTTAGCTGTAGATGATCTCTATCTCGTCCAAACACCTGAAACGTGAACAAAAAGGTGTGAACTACAAAGGGGAAACAGAGGGGTTGCCTCTGTTTACCTCTCCGACGCTCAACATTAGTAGGATTGAGGTGGTTTGTAGAGGGCTTAGTGTTTAGAGGTCGAGACTTGAGAGAAACGAGCGAGGTACGAGTTCGACAGCGTTTCAGTACTCAAATTCGGATTACCTGGGTCGAGGGAGAGACCCTCATATTTATAGGCGGCCAAGAGGTGTTTGAGGAACCCCTTGGCCGAGGGCCAGCCTTGGAGGGCCGGCCTTGGAGCGCCGGCCGTGGAGGGCCGGCCTTGGAGTGCCGGCCGAGTAGGGCCAGCCTTGGAGCGCCGGCCGAGGAGGGTCGGCCTTGGAGCGCCGGCCGTGGAGGGCCGGCCTTGGAGCGCCGCCCGCGGAGGGCCGGCCTTGGAGCGCCGGCCGAGGAGGGCCGGTCTTGGAGCGCCGGCCGAGGAAGGCCGGTCTTGGAGCGCCGGCCGAGGAGGGCCGGCCTTGGAGCGCCGGCCGAGGAGGGCCGGCCTTGGAGCGCCGGCCGTGGAGAGCCGGCCTTGGAGCGCCGGCCGAGGAGGGCCGGCCTTGGAGTGCCGGCCGAGGAGGGCAGGCCTTGGAGCGCCGGCCGAGGAGGGCCGGCCTTGGAGCGCCGGCCGTGGAGGGCCGGCCACGGCGAGTGCCGGCCCCGGACGAGTGCCGGGCTCAGGACGGCCGCCAGCGTGGCCGTCGTCGATCTACCGGACCGAGACGGACCGGTAACATTAGCCCCCCGAGTTTATCACCGATTGTAAATCGCGTGGTAAACTCAGAGTCCGACGTTGGCCCATCGGAGAAGCCCGCCGTCAAGAGGTATGCTCCGACGTCCTTTCATGTTGTTTTTATTATTATATTTTTTGTCGATCGTGTTCGCTTCGTTATTCGCGCCCATGGACCCCATTGACCCGGGATGTGGGACCGTTGACGGTGGCTTACACGACTTGTTTGAGGAAAACCACGTGGATTTGGATGCTTTTTGGGCTCAATTTTCGCCCCCATCAACACCACCCGACACACGACACTCATCGCATTCGTTCAACGCTATTGAGATGACCGGAGAGGATCTTTCACTGGTTGAAGCGTGGCTGGCCGACGAGGGTGAGGGCGCGCGTGCCGGAGACGGCCAGCGCCGGCAGGAGAGCGCCGGCCTGATGGCACCAGCCGCCGGGGACAGCCGGGCCGACCAACACGAGGCCGGCCTGGCCGAGGGACGCGCCATGGAGGCCGCGCGCGCGGGGCCGACCACGCAGGAGACCGGCGGCGCTGTGCAGGCCGCCACCAACGCCGGGGGAGCCGCGCCTGGCTGGGTCGGCGCCGTCTGTGCTGGACCCAGCCCCGGGGTCGCGCCGGAAGAGTCGCGCGCGAAGATCCCGACCGGGGAGCACGCCGACCAAGCAGAGGGGGCCGACGCCGGCGTGGAGGAGGCCGAGCCCGGCCGAGTCGGCGCCGTCTGGGGCGAACCCAGACTTGGGGGAGACGTCCCTCGTCCCGGGAGGGCCGAGCCGGTCGTGGAGGACGCGGGCGACGCGTCTGGCGAGGCCGACGCCGGCGAGGACGCGCTGGCGCAGAGGAGGGCCGCCCGGGGCGGCGTTGGCATCAGGGGGGACCCCACCCCCTCGGGTGGGGCTGCGCTGCAGGTGGTCGGCGGCCATGGGAGCCCAGGCGGGTCGGCCCCAGCCGGGCTGGAGCGCGTCTACGTCGGGGGAGCGCCGTCGGCGGCGGCCGACGCTGCAGGAGGGGTCGGCGGCGCCGGACAGGAGGAGTGCCGGCCGCCCAACGCCGGAGAGGGAGAGGCGGCTTCTGGTGGCCCTGCAAACCCTAGGGCCCAACGGGCCGGGCCTAGGTGAGGTGACCGCAGCCGGCCGGGAGTCGGGCCGGGCCGACGTGCGCGAGGAGGGCCCAACCGGCCGAAGGCCGGACAGGGCCGCTGGGCGACAGGCGCGCGAGGAGGACCCAGCAACCCGCGAGCTGGGCCAGGCCGGCGGGTAGGACGCGCCTGGGCTGAATGCCGGGACGCCCGGGCAAGCCTCAAACGCCGGAGACTCGACTGGCCGAGAGCCGGGCCGGGCCGACGGGCCTGGCGCGTGCGCCGAAGGCCGGAGGTCGCCGGGGCCGCGCGTGGAGGAGCCACCTAGCCAGGTGGCGGGCTGGGTCCTCGGGCTTGACGCGCACGCAGGAGAGGACGTCGCCGGCCACAGGACGAGCCGGCCCGATGACAGTGACCCGGCCGGCCGGCAGCCGATCGAGCGCCCGGGCACCGCCCCGGACTCCGGGCACTCCGGCGACTCGTCGAGCCGTCGTGCAGCACCCGCGGCGAGGGGACTTTCCTCTACTGCGCAAGAGGAAACGCGGACCTCGTCCTTCCCGGTAGGAGAGTCAGCCGTGCGGGGTAACTTTGACTGCTCGGGCGTCGATGTCCCGAGCCTGATCTCCATCGTCAGCTTCAAGAGCCTCAGGAGGCGCTACAGCATCCCGGACTCTGTGTCAATCCTCAGACCGTTGCCTGACGATCTTCCGTCCCGCCCTCGAAGGGGGTACGCCGCGGTCCACGAGGCGAGCCTCCGCGGTGGGCTAAGGTTGCCTTTCCAGCCGGTTATCCAGGAGTTGCTGGTTCGACTGGGGGTGCACGCCTTACAGATGTCTCCGGCCTTCTATCGGGTGGTCGCAGCGTGCCACATGATGCTTTACCGGGCGAAGAAGAGGGCTGTCACCGCCGACGACATCCAGGACCTCATGACGATACGAGGGGTGCCGGGGAAGCCGGGCTTCTACCAAGCGCTACATCGCAAGCGCTTCGTCATCGTCAGCAACGTTAATTCGAAGCACCGATATCCTTGGATATGGGTATCCGAATCAGCCTTCGGGGTCGCGCCTCTCTTCTTTGGTCTTGCGGCTGATTTTCCACCTATGGGCGATATCGAAAGCTCTGAGCTTCACGCGGTGATCAGGGCGCTCCCGGAATCGAGGCGACAAGGACCGCACTTCGAGTCCCCAGACCTAATGGCAAGGACTGGGTGGTTCCCGCCTGGAGACGACGCCCTTCCGTCGGGCCTCGCCGCGGAGGCTACGGAGGACCCCGAATCAGAGGCGGGGGGCTCGTCTGCTCCTCCCCCTGACGTGGGGGGTACCAACCGCACACAAGCTTCTAGTTAATGTATATTCCATTGTATTGCACTCTAACCTGTCTCCTCTTCGTCTTTTTCAGATACGATGACCCGGCGACACCGACCACGCACGCAGGCACCGAGGGTGGCGCCCGACGCCGAGGCCGTGATCGCGGCTCAACCACAAGCCGAGGCCCGCCATAGGGGGCTTCCAACGCGGGCGAGGACCGAGGCGAACTCCTCGAACAAGCGACCGTCGTCGACGATCCTTCCCGGCTCGTCCTCCGGCCACAAGAGCGCTCATACGTCGGCGACGCCAGATGGCATGGAGTCGATGCTCCTGGCGGAGGCGGCGGAGCTGAGGGACCGATGCTCTCAGGGGATCCTTGAAACCTCACTACGGGATTTCAAGAGTCTCCTGACGGTGAGCGACCTTGAGCATTTCCAGAGCGGGATCGGCGACGCCCGAAAGGTATGACTCGCTTGTTTTCCTCATTTGTGATTTGTTGTGCTTATTTCGATTGCATGTACGTTGTTTGCTTCCACAGATGCTCGCACGCCAAGAACGGAGCGACCGCATTCTCCGGGACTTGTTGCGTCGCATGCAGATCATGGAAAAAGACAAGGAGGATACAGCGGCCGCCCATGCCGCTGCCTTGTCGGGGGTCCGCCCCGTCCAAGAGTTCCAAGCGCTTGAGGAGGAACTAAAGCGAGCTCGTGAGAAGGCGGCGGCCGAGAAGGCGTCTCGGGAGAAGGCTGAGCAGGCGGCCGAGACTTTCTTAGGGGAGACCAAGAAACTCCAGGCGGCCCTCTCGAGCCGAGATGAAGAGCTGAACATCGTCCACGCCCGATTGTCGGCAAGCGAGATCTCCCGGGTCAGGGCCGAGAGGGAGAGGGAAACCCTACGGGCGGAGGTGCAGACCCTCATCGAGGAGAAGGACGACGCCGTGCGATCGAAGACAGAGCTGGAGGAGGACTGGGATCTCTCGCTAGAGGTGGCCCGTTACGAGGTGGCCATGCGGGTCAAGGATGCGACTGCGGAGGAGAACGCGTCTCGAGGGATCACATTTTCCTTCTTCGACGCCATGTTTCCTCCCTTGAAGGACGAGCTGCCGGAGGATGACCTGCCTCCCGAAGTCCCTGCGGAGGCCGCCCAGTCGTCAAACTGTCGGTCCGGTGGAGGAACCGTTGGCGGGTCGGGCGCCCCTCACCTTGAGGACGACGAAGAGCAGGTCGATTATGGCTCGGAGTAGTCGAGTTTTCTTTGGTTTTTTCGCGCACTTGTTTAGCGCTCGCTTTACGCTTTCTTTCGGATTATTGTTATGTTTGCGTCGTATTTTCGCACTTTTCTTATTGGGTTGTTTACGCAACATCGTTTTGCTTTGATTGAAGCTTTCTTTTCATCGTGCGTCTTATTTTCTCGATTTGCTACGCTTAGTGTAATCGATTTGCGCGATTTGAATAGTGCGTGTCTTACGAGCCCGGCTTACTATGCTTAGCGTAACCGGTTGGCACGGCTTACTGCCGCATTTGGCGGCGAAGTTTCCCGCGGACGTTGGCTAGACCAGTTTATCCGGCGGGTGTGATTTCCGGCCATCCATTTGTGACTCGCTGCCTATCGGCGTGCGCGAGCTGGGTGGCCGTCGCGCTCATCCTCCGGTGAGTATGCTACCTATCGGCGTGCGTATCGGGACGGGTTTGCAGCTCCCAGTGAGCGTGGTACTCGTTGGTACGCGTGTCACGTTTTGGGTTTTGGCTGCCGAGATCGACAATCCGGTGCGCGGACGTGATCCATCGATGCCTTGCTGCCTATCGGTGCGCAAGGTGCATCGGTGCACGAGAGGGTCGCAGCAAAAGACGTGCGAGGCCGGAGGTCCGGTGCGCGGATCCAACTCATCGACGTTTCGCTATCTCTCGGCATACGGCCTCAACCCGTGCGAGAGCGTCGCACGAGGAGGGTACGAAGTCGGAGATCCGGTGCGCGGATCCGATTTACGGGTGTTTTGTTACCGCTTGGCGCGTGGAAAGTGGAGTAAGCAAGCTCGTTATTCTCGCCCTATCCCCCTTAGCCCCCCGAGTTTGTTGGATGCTCGTAGAGGAGGCTAGAAACTAAGATACAATGTTTTGAAGTGAAATGTAATTCATTAAATTATTGAAATGGTTCAAAAATTACATCCCAGGCCGTTGGCCAAACTTGAAATTGTAAATTGCCTTTGTTAGAATTGAAATTACATGAAAACAAAAAGCGAAAAAAGGACGAATGAACGTCTACTGGTAATATTGTCGGAGATGCTCCGCATTCCATGGGTGTGTGAACACGAGTCCCTCCATGTTCTCGAGCTCGTATGTGCCATTGTGGATGGCTCGGCGCACACGGTACGGGCCTTCCCAGGTGGGGCCTAGAACTCCCGCACCTTGCACTTTGGTGTTTTGGAACACCCTTCGAAGGACGAGGCTTCCGTCGGCGAACTTCCGCAGCTTGATCTTCGAGTTGTAGTACTTCTCGACCTTCCTCTTCTGCGCAGCAAGCCGGGTAAGTGCGTCCGCCCTCCTTTCGTCTATGAGGTCTAGCTCGAGCTTGATCGCGTCATCGTTGGCGGCTTCGTCGTACTCCTCGATGCGCAAGGTTGGCCACTTGATCTCGACGGGTACCACAGCCTCGACGCCGAACGCGAGAGCGAAAGGGGTTTCGCCGGTCGCGTTTCGGGCGGTGGTGCGGTATGCCCATAAGACCATGGGGAGTTCGTCAGCCCAAGCCCCCTTTCTTGCCTCCAGCTTCTTCTTCAGGTTCTCCTTGATCGTCTTATTTACCGCCTCGACTTGACCGTTGGCCTGGGGATGGCGGGGAGAGGAGAAATTCTTGCTAATGCCAAGCTGTTCGCACATTTCTCGGAGGCGCGCATTGTCGAATTGTTTTCCGTTGTCGGTTACGATTGACGCAGGGATCCCGAAGCGGCAGATGATGTTTCTCCAAATGAAGCTTGTCGTGTTCGCCTCGGTGATCTTTGCTAGCGGTTCAGCCTCTACCCACTTCGTGAAGTAATCGATAGCCACGATCGCGTGCTTGTATTGTCTTGGGGCCGTAGGTAGCTCGCCGATGAGGTCGATTCCCCACTTCGCGAAAGGTCGCGGCACGATAATCGGACACAAAGGGGCCGGTGCTTGGCGCGGAATGTGGGCGAACCTTTGGCACTTGTCACACTTCTTGGCCCACTCGTGGGAGTCCTTTTTCAAGGTTGGCCAGAAATATCCAAGTCTTAGCAACTTCAATGCCAAAGATTGCCCGGCGGCGTGGTTACCGCACACCCCCTCGTGCACCTCGTGGAGCGCCTTCCTCGCCTCCACCTCGGTCAGGCAACGGAGAAGGGGCATGGAGTAGCCTCTCTTGAACAAACTATCCTCCCTCATCGTGTACTTTGGGGCTAGGCTTCTCAGCTTTCTAGCTTCTTCTCTATCCTCGGGGACGACTCCTCGTTTAAGGAATTCCACGAGCGGGGTCATCCATGAGGGAGGCGGAGTCTCGTCAATGACCCCTACGTCGCCTCTCGAGACGTAGGGTCGGGTCAACACTTCGATTAGGACGCTGCCCTCGCCCTCCTCGTCTATCCCAGACGCGAAGCGAGCTAGGGCGTCGGCGTCAACGTTCGCCTCTCGAGGGACCTGGACGATCTCGAACCACGACAGGGCCTCCAAGTTCTTTTGGGCCTTGGACAAGTAGGCGATCATGTGTGGCTCCTTTGCGGCGTAGTCGCCCTTAACCTGATTCACGATCAATTGCGAGTCGCAATGGATGCGCAGGTTTTGGGCGCCCAACTTGTTTGCTAGCTCCAAGCCAACAATCAGAGCCTCGTACTCTGCCTCGTTGTTGGAAGCCTTGAACTCGAACCGCAGGGCGTACCTCAGCTTTTCCCTATCGGGATTTGTGAGCACAACGCCGGCGCCAGCCCCCCGGGCGTTTGATGCGCCATCCACGTGTAAGTCCCAGACCGGCCCTATCGGGTCGTTGGTTCTCTTCCTTGACGACTCGCTATGGTCGTCCTCCTTGTCTTCCGTGGTCTTACTTCTTTCGTCGCCCTCATTGGATGGGGGCGCGCTTGTGAACTCGGCGATGAAGTCGGCGAGGGCCTGACCCTTAATGACGGTTCTCGGTTGGAACTCGACCCCGTATTCGCCCAGCTCTTGGGACCATATCGTCATTCGAGAGGAGGTCCCTTTTTGGAGGGCCTTCTCGATGGGGTGCCCGAGCGGACCACGATGGGGTGCGCCTGGAAGTAAGGCCGAAGCTTTCTCGCGCTCATGACGAGGGCGAGGGACAGTCTCTCGATCTCGGGGTATCGGGTTTCGGCGTCGAGGAGCGCCTTGCTAACGTAGTAGACTGGCCATTGTACTTTGTCCTCTTCGCGTATGAGGACCGCGCTCACGGCCCTGTCGGAAACCGCGAGGTAGAGGTATAGGGTTTCGCTATCCTTTGGCTTCGCGAGGAACGGGGGGGAGGTGAAATAGGCTTTCATATCGCGGAATGCTTCCTCGCACTCCTCCGTCCACACGAACCCGTCGGTCTTCTTCAGTGCCTTGAAGAACGGTTGGCACCTGTCAGTGGCTTTGGAAACGAATCGCGTCAGGGCGGCGATCCTTCCCGTCAAGCTTTGAACTTCTTTGACCTTTTGTGGCGACCTCATTTCTAAGATCGCCTTAATCTTCTCAGGATTGGCCTCGATCCCGCGGCGACTCACCATGTAGCCCAGAAATTTTCCAGACTCGACCCCGAACGCGCACTTGTTGGGGTTAAGCTTCATCTTGTAGCGCCGCAGAATCGTAAACATTTCCCTAAGGTCTCGAACGTGGTCGCGGGCTTTGAGGCTTTTGACCAGCATGTCATCCACGTAGACCTCCATAGTCTTGCCAATTTGATTGGCGAACATGCGATTCACCAACCTTTGATACGTTGCTCCCGCGTTTTTGAGGCCAAAGGGCATGACCTTGTAACAGTAGAGTCCGCGGTTCGTAACAAAGGTGGTCTTGATTTGATCCGGCTCGTGCATGCGGATCTGGTTGTAGCCTGAATAGGCGTCCATGAAGCTCAGCAACTCGTGGCCCGCCGTGGCATCCACGAGCTGCTCGATCCTCGGAAGAGGGAAGCTGTCTTTCGGGCAGGCTTTGTTGAGATCTTTGTAATCGATACAGATCCGCCACTTCCCATTTGGCTTCTTGACCATCACCACGTTGGACACCCACTTGGGGTGCTCCGCCTCCCTGATGAAGTCGGCGGCGAGAAGTTTGTCAACTTCTTCACCAATGGCCTGGTACCTCTCCCCACTGAACGCCCGTCGCGGTTGAACGCGCTCGGCCACCCTCTTGTCGTCGTTGAGACGATGAACCATGATCTCGGGGTCGATCCCCGGCATGTCGGCGTGTGTCCACGCAAAGACATCTTTGTGCTCTCGGAGGAAAGCGGCGAGCTCGATTCGGGTCTCAGACGGGAGTTGGGCGCCTACCTTGACCACTTGGTCAGGTTTGGCGTCGTCCAACACGACGGGAACGAGGTCGTCCGGTGTCTCCACCTTTCGACGCTCGACTTCGTCCCTTTGGTCTAGCTCTCCGAAGGTGCCCCCTTCCTCTAACTTGCACGGGAATTTGTCTCCGAGTTGGAAGACGGTGCTCACCACCTTCGCTTTCCCTTTTCCGTCCACGCCCTGGATGTAGCACATCCTCGCCATGGATTGGTCTCCCAACATCACGGCGATCCCTTTAGCGGTCGGGAACTTCATCATCAGGTGGTACGTGGACGTTATGGCCTTCAACCGATTGAGAGTCGGGCGGCCGACGATGATGTTGTAAGCCGAGGGCTGATCCACCACCAGGAACGACACGATGTGGGTAACCTCGAGCCCCCCCGGCGTACCGAAGGTAACCGGGAGGTCGATAGTTCCCTCCGTCATAACCCTCTCCCCAGAGAAGCCGAAGAGCGGGGTTGAGATTGGGGTCGGTCTTACCCCGGATAGCTTCATCCTGTCCAACGCAGATTTGAAGATTATGTCGGCGGAGCTCCCATTATCGATCAGGATTCTCCGGACGAGGTTGTTGGCGACCGGGGCAGAGACGACTATCGCGTCGTTGTGTGGATGGAGAACTCGTGTTGCTTCTTGTCCGGTGAAGAACATGGACTCGAAGGGGGCCGGAGGAGGGACCTCGTACGTGTGGTTGATGTAGTGCGCTATTTTCCCTTGGGAAACTTCGCGTACGTACTTCTTCCTTTGCGTAGCCGAGTCTCCGAACTCCGGGCCACCCAAGATTGCACCCACGACGTGAAGTTGTGAGCTCTCCGGCTCTTCGTTTGTCGCGCGGTCCGTGACAGTCACCGTCGCCGGGCCTTTCTTCCCTTGCCGCGGGCGACCTCCGTGCGCCGCGGCCGTCCCGATAGTTCTCAGGACGTACTCTTTCAGCTTCCCATCTTGAATCAGGGCCTCAATCTGACGCTTGAGTTGATAGCATTCGGATGTCAGGTGCCCGTGATCTTGATGGTAGTCACAGTACTTGCTTTGATCCCTCTTGGCGGGATCCTTCGTGAGCGGGGTTGGGCTCCCCAACTTGTCACGGTGCAGAGCCAGGATTTGCTCCGGCGGAGTGTTCAGAGGAGTGAATGGCGAGAACCTCCGGAAGCTGTCGACATGCGACGGCTTCGGCCCGGGGAGGGAACGGCCGTTAGGGGCCTGGCTTCCCTTATTCCTCCTCTTTCGGGGGTCGGGACGATCTTCATCTCGATCGTCGCGGCGGCGACTCCCCTGTCCTCCTGCCTTTCTGCCATCTCGGCCATCGAGATAGTCCTCGACTCCCATGTATGTGCGGGCTCTTGTCATCAGCTCCGCCATGTCACGCGGGACTTGGCCAACAATAGACTTGAGGAAGTCGCTCGTGCGCACTCCCTCGGTGATCGCCGTGATGGCGTCCCTGTCGTCGAACCCTTCGACCTTGTGAGACTCCTCGGTGAAGCGAGCGAGGTATTGTCTCAACGTCTCGTCTCTTCCTTGTCGGATAGAGATGAGGTGGGTCTTCGGCTTCTTTTGCGCCACGAGGGTGGCGAATCGGGCGAGGAAAGCCTCTCGCAAGGCCCGGAAAGACGGGATGCTTCCCGGCCTCAAGCTTCGGAACCACTCAAACCCCGAGCCTGTGAGGGTCAGGCTGAAGGCTTGGCAGAGGGTGGCGTCCGCCTGCCCCTGCATAGTCATCCACGTCTCATAGTGTTGGACGTGGAAGTGGGGGTCCGTACGTCCATCGTAGGGGGGAATGGACGGTAACTTGAAGTTCCCCACGCATGGTTGCGCGAGGATTTGCGCGGCGAAGGGAGAGTATGATTCCTCGATCCCTCCGTACGGCCTTTGCCTCCCTGACTCCCTCATTTCGATGATTTGATTCTGGAGGCTTTGAATCATCGTGACCATGTCGAGGCCGTTAGCGGGGCCGACCGTTGGGGAGCGCGTCCCCTCGAGAGTTTAGCCTTTGGCGGAGATCCTCCCCTCGGGAGTTTCTCTGCGCCGTCAAGCGCTCTCTAAGGTCCGCACTCGGCGCGGGGCGAGGTGAGGTCACCCTTGGTCGGGCCGTCCGGCGGGCGCTTCGGCTGTCGGCCCCATCGTCTACCAGAGTCGCTCTCTCCTCGGCGAGGGGCCGTGTCCGGCCACCACTTGAAACCGAGGGGGCGAGTCCCCGGGAATGTGACCGCGCTTGCTGCCGCGCTGGGTGCGACGGCCCGGCCAAAGCGTCGTTGGGCCTCTCGGGCCGCGAAGGGGCGAGGCTAGGCGTTGCCTCGTTGGTCCTCGACTCCCCCACATATTCGGAGTCGGAGTAGTCTCTGGCGGACCTATCTTCAATGTCATAGCCGAGGAGGTCGGCTATGAGCGAACCGTCGACGCCGGGGCGGTCAAGGAGCTCCGCAAGCCGCCGGGCCGTGTCCTCTCGGAGCACGGCCTCGGGGTCTATCATCGGGTCTTGGGGCAGGCTCTCGCTATCGCGAGGTTGCCCTTCAAGACGATGTGCGAGGCGTCGAAGACCGTACCTCGAGCTCGTCGCTCGGGTACCCGCGGAGGTGGTGGGAATGTGACTCATCTCTCGAGAGTCGTGAGAACAAAGGGAGAAAACTGGTAGAGGGAATGCGTCGTCAAGGTCGAGAGATCCCCTCCTTCTAGCGCCAAAATGTTGTCGCGGTTTTTCGGACAACGATTTAGGAGTCGTAGACGGTTAGACCCAAGGCCGGACCAAGTGGTCTCGTCTCGACTCGAGCGTGTCGGGCTTGGTGTCCCAAGCCGTCCCTTAGCTGTAGATGATCTCTATCTCGTCCAAACACCTGAAACGTGAACAAAAAGGTGTGAACTACAAAGGGGAAACAGAGGGGTTGCCTCTGTTTACCTCTCCGACGCTCAACATTAGTAGGATAGAGGTGGTTTGTAGAGGGCTTAGTGTTTAGAGGTCGAGACTTGAGAGAAACGAGCGAGGTACGAGTTCGACAGCGTTTCAGTACTCAAATTCGGATTACCTGGGTCGAGGGAGAGACCCTCATATTTATAGGCGGCCAAGAGGTGTTTGAGGAACCCCTTGGCCGAGGGCCGGCCTTGGAGGGCCGGCCTTGGAGCGGCGGCCGTGGAGGGCCGGCCTTGGAGCGCCGGCCGAGGAGGGCCGGCCTTGGAGCGCCGGCCGTGGAGGGCCGGCCTTGGAGCGCCGGCCGTGGAGGGCCGGCCTTGGAGCGCCGGCCGAGGAGGGCCGGCCTTGGAGCGCCGGCCGTGGAGGGCCGGCCTTGGAGCGCCGGCCGTGGAGGGCCGGCCTTGGAGCGCCGGCCGAGGAGGGCCGGCCTTGGAGCGCCGGCCGAGGAGGGCCGGCCTTGGAGCGCCGGCCGTGGAGGGCCGGCCACGGCGAGTGCCGGCCCCGGACGAGTGCCGGGCTCAGGACGGCCGCCAGCGTGGCCGTCGTCGATCTACCGGACCGAGACGGACCGGTAACATGTTTCTTTATGGCATAGTAGATTAGGACATATTGGTTTTAGCACTATGAAAAGGTTAATTAAATGTGGATTAATTTCGTGCAGATCTGATAAATTAGATAAATGTGAAATATGTGTGAAATCTAAAATGATAAAGAAACCGTTTTATAGTGTAGAGAGAAATTCTAAGGTGTTAGATCTTATACACTCTGATATATGTGAATTTAATGGCATGTTAACCCGTGGGGGAAATAGGTATTTCATTACCTTTATTGATGATTTCTCTAGATTTACATATGTGTATCTTTTGAAACATAAAGATGATGCTTTTAAGGTGTATAAGGCTGAAGTAGAAAATCAATTAGGAGTTAATATTAAAGTCCTTAGAAGTGACAGGGGTGGTGAATATTTTCCTAGTGATTTTAATACTTTTTGTGAAGAAAATGGTATTGTTCATGAATGTTCTGCACCTAGAACACCACAACAAAACGGTTTAGCCGAACGTAAAAATAGGACACTTCAAGAGATGATAAATGCCATGTTAACGCATTCTGGATTACATTTTAGTTTGTGGGGTGAAGCTTTACTATCCACATGTCATATTTTAAATCGTATTCCTTTAAAGAAAACCCAAATATCACCGTACGAGGTATGGAAAGGGCGAAAGCCTAATATTGGGTATTTCAAAGTGTGGGGGTGTCTAGCCTACTACAAAAACATGGATCCTAAAAGGACCAAGTAGGGTCCTCGAGGGATGCGAAGTGTTTTTATTGGCTATGCCATGAATAGCAAGGCATATAGACTTCTAAACTTAGAGTCTAATGTCATAGTAGAATCCCGAGATGTGGAATTCTTTGAGAGTCTTAACTCGACAGGAAAAGAACCTCAAAATTCCACTTATGAAGAACCTCGACCAGGCGAGCTCGATCTCCAGGGAGGATCGACCTCAAGGCGAGCTCAAACCCCTGGCGAGCTCGACCAGCAGGGAGGTTCGACCTCCAAGCGAGCTCGACCCCAGGTGAGCTCGACCCCTGGCGAGCTCGACCTCCAGGCAGGCTCGATGCCTCGAGAAGAAAGTTCTTCTAGGGTAGTTATAGAACAACCCGAACTTCGGAGAAGCAAAAGAGTCCGTAAGTCTAAGGAAATAGATTCTCGCGTCACTTCTTTTTACCTAGTAGAAGGAAATAGAGAGAGTTTTGCACGGAAAATTCATATTATTCTTCTTATTGAAGACGATCCTAAGACTTATAATGAAGCTGTGGCTTCTCGAGACTCTGCCTTTTGGAAGGATGCTATCCAAGATGAAATGGATTCTATCATGTCAAATCACACTTGGGAAATTGTCGATCTACCCAAAGGGTCTAGACCTATTGGGTGTAAGTGGGTGTTCCGAAAGAAGTATCATAGTGATGGTACTCTTAATACTTACAAGGCTGGATTAGTAGCCAAAGGATTTCGACAACGGGAAGGAATTGATTACTTTGACACATATGCACCGGTAGCAAGGACAACAACAATTAGAGTGTTGTTTGCCTTGGCTTCTTTGTATAACCTCAATCTTCATCAAATGGATGTCAAGACGGCATTCTTGAATGGAGATCTCGATGAGGAGATTTACATGGAGCAGCCAGAAGGTTATGTGCTTCCGGGTAATGAACAAAAGGTTTGCAAACTTGTTAAATCCTTATATGGATTAAAACAAGCCCCTAAACAATGGCATCAAAAGTTTGACTCAGTCATACTTTCGAATGGATTTGTTCCTAACGTTTGTGACAAGTGTTTGTACTCAAAGGTGCGTGGTAACCTTGTGATCTTCCTATGTCTCTATATTGATGATATGTTGATCATTAGCAACGAGATGAAAGGAATATTAGAAACGAAGAGGTTTCTATCTTCCACTTTCAAAATGAAAGATCTTGGACAAGTTGATACTATTTTAGGTATTAAGGTTCGTAGAACCAGTGGGGGTTATGAACTTAGTCAATCACACTATGTTGAAAAAGTGCTTGATAAGTTCAAACATTTAAATTTCAAAGAAGTGAATACCCCATTTGATCCAAGTGTAAAACTTGAAAAGAATGATGGAAGGGTTGTGGCTCAATTGGAATATGCTAGTGCGGTTGGTTGTCTTATGTACTTGATGCAATGTACTCGACCAGACATAGCATTTGCCGTTAGTAAAATGAGTAGATTTACTAGCAATCCATGTGCCGAGCATTGGAAGGCCATTGGGAGAATCTTTGGATTTCTTTTGAAAACCAAAAATCTTGGACTTCAATACGGTCAGTTTCCTGCCGTACTAGAAGGATATACTGACGCAAGTTGGATATCGAGTGTCGGAGATAATAAATCTATGACGGGATGGGTGTTTACACTTGCCGGTGGGGCAGTTTCTTGGAAATCAAAGAAACAAACATGTATCACTCATTCGACCATGAAATCAGAGTTCGTGGCTCTTGCTTCCGCCGGTCAAGAGGCTGAATGGTTGAGAGATCTTCTTTTAGAAGTTCCATTGGCTAAAGACAATATATCAACCGTGTCGATACATTGTTATAGTCAATCAACTTTAGCGAGAGCATACAGTGAAGTGTATAATGGAAAGTCTAGACATATTAGTCCGAGACATGACTATGTGAGGAAATTGATCAAAGATGGAATCATTTCGCTCACATATGTAAGATCAAGTTTTAATATTGCTGATCCGTTCCCTAAACCTCTTGCAAGAGATTTGGTGAGATCGACCTCGAGAGGTATGGGTCTTAAACTCCTTGAGTAGCGATCTGACAATGATGGCAACCCAACCTAAGGTTAGGAAATGACTAACTATAGGTTCAATGGGTACGAACAAGTCATTGAATTGGATATTCATAACATTATATAATAATGTTGACTGTTACAATCGGGAGGTTGAGTTTCTTAACTCTTAATGAAGTTCAGTCTTGAGGACAAGTATCTATACGTAACAGAGATACTGTAAGAACTTCACCTATGTGAATTTCGGGATGGTGCCATCCTAAAGTGAGAGTTGGAGTTTTCTCTCATGAAAAATTCACGAGACAGGATGATCACATGGCCATTAACGGTGCTAAGCGTGTGATATAGGCGAAGAACAATAAAGAGTGTGTGTTAAGTAACACCGATTTTATCACAAGGAAAATAGGTTCAAAGCCTGGCTACCTAATTTCCGATAAAGTCTTGTGTTGCTTATACTAAGGATAAGTTCAAATCGAAAGATACTTATCTGTACTAACATTCTTTGTCTCTTTTCTGGATTCTATCTTGTTTTTTCTGAACAAGTGGGGGATTGTTGGAAATTGAGTAAAATTAAATAGGTGTTTTAATTAGCTCAATTTAATTTGTTCATTAAAAGACAAAATAGTGTGTTGTTGATTGAGAAAGTGAGTTTGTGAATGAGGAAGTGACGAGCTCGACTGGGGCGAGGTCATCAGCTCGACTGGGGCGAGGTCGATTGAACGAAATGACGAAGTCATTTCATTTCGACTGAGGGTGAGGTCGACTGGTCGACCTCCTGGCGAGCTCGACCTCCAGGTGAGCTCGACCGCTTTTTCGCGGAAATTTTCGCCAACGGTCGAGCCTCCTCATTTAGCAGTTATTTGTGGTTACCATTCGAACTAACGGTCACGTCTCTTCAAAACGAACTATCGTTTGGCCAACGGTCGTGTCGTTTGAGACTATAACCGTAGTTCGACTGAAATGGTGCGTCTGTTCGTAGTTCGACCGAAATAGTGCGTTTGTTCGCAGTTCGACTGAAACAGTGCATCTGTTCGTGAAGACCGTTAGTTCGACCGAAACAGTGCGTCTGTTCGTCGAACCTTTTCGCGAACAGGTACGATTGATTATATAATCCGATTTTGGATTCCGTAATCAAAACACGTTTTCGAACCAACTTTCTCAATTCCCGAAACACTAATCCAGAAACACAGTTCTTGCTTATTTTCGGATTTTCACTCTGTCTTGGTGCAGTCCGAACTAGGCTTGTTGTATCCTGCGGTATTCTTGTACAGAAACCTTAAGACATTTTGGGGTACTCGAAATACTATAAGGAAAGCGTTCATATGCGTGATTCAAGCCTCGAAGTCTTCAATTTCGAAGAATTATCTAACAGTATCAAGATACTTGCTAAAAGAAAAAGTGGAGACAAATTTCCCATGCATGCATAAGGGAATTCGGCGAAGTGAGTCAAAGGCAAGGCAAGGAACAAAGAAAGGAAACAAATCCAAGCCTTCTAGAAGGCTGCCTTGGCCGTGTGACATAAGTGGGAAGGAGGCAATATATGCTCGTGAATATGTGATATTCTATTGAAGAGGAAACTACTTTGTTTAAGGTGAGACCTCTCCTATAAATAGGAGCCTCATTCTTCATATTTGATTCATCCAAGTTTTAGAGATTTGAGAGCTTCTCTCTCTAGACTTGGCCGACTCCTCTCTCTCGCTCTCTAGTCAATTTCGTTTTTGTTTTGGCACCTAGGTCCTCATTTGACCTAGTGTGTTAGCTCTTCGACTTCAAGACTTGTTCTTAAGTCGTAGTGTTTAAAAGTGCCCACACACTAATTCCTTTTTCTCTCGAGTGATTTAGTGATAGAAACTTTCGTGGTTGCTCGAGTTGGCGAGGAAAGAAAGAGAAACGTGCTGCGAGGGGAGACGAACGTTGCAACCTTTTCCAAAAGCTTCTCAACGTTCAAGCTTCTAAAAAGGTTAGTAATCTTTAATGCTCATAATAGTTTTATTTACATGTGCTTGCTCTTTGCCTAGGTTAGTAAAAACGTTTTACTTATCAAAAGAAAATTTTTAAAATTCCGCCAATTACCGAAGCGTTAAACTTTTTCTTAAACCCTAGATCGATTCCAACAAGACCATCACTGCGTTGGGCCGAACTAGCGATGATCTTGAGCTCTTTGGGCGGAACTGACTTTGGGCCTAGTCGGTCCAACCCGCCCCGAGAAGGGGGGGGAGGGGGGGGGGGGGGGGGGGGGGGGGGGGGAGAGCGGGAGGCGATATCCACTCTCACAGTAGCTCGATACTTTTCGCTTCAGCTTTAATGTGTTATAGTTGTTAGAACATCTTTAGTATGTGTAAAAAGTTCTAACATCATATCCTGATGAAGTAATATAACAAATACATGTTGACATTCAAGAGAGGATATAAGACAAAAAAGGGACAAAAAGGATAGATAAACCATTAAAAGTTAAAAAAAATTCACAATTTCAATCACACCCTACAAGTTTCTCATTTCAATCACACCCTACAAGTTTCTCATTTCAATCACACCCTGCCTCGGCCACAAGGATTTCACCGTGGTACAAAAAATTCAGAGAAGTAAATTGCCTACAATTGCCAATCTTACGCCCATAAATTTCAAGTACTTTAAAATCCATGCACAAACTTTGTTATTTGAAACTGCATGCCTAAAAAAGTATAATTTCAGTATTTATGTTTTCTTTAAACTTTAAAGACCATATCAAATTATTGAGATTTAGTTGGCTTTGTTTTAGTTTTTTGCTAAGAGCTATTAATTACAATTTGTTTGTTTTCAGTTAATTGCCGTTTTTCTTTCTTTTATGAACGACATTTAATTGGCTTTTAGTTGCTATCACAATATTAGTGATATCTCAGTTGTACAAATATAATAAGTCATTCAATTTGAATGATTAATTCGATAAATATTCAGAAGTATTCTTTTTCATTCTTACTTTTCATGTTTCTTCTTCTGCGTCTGATCTCTAAATCTCAACTGTAAAATAGTATCAGAGTGATTCCGCAAGAATCTCCGCGATTGAGTTTCACTCAGGATTTCTTCTCCAACAAAGTTCAACGTCCTCAACTGCTCTTCAATGGAAGGATTAGCTGACGATTCTACTGTGAAATCGGCGGCTAGTTTGGCTGAAGAATCAAGACGTCGATCCGACATCTACTATCCGAATGGCGCATATTACATCCACATCATTCTCATTCACTAGGCATTGTTGTTACCGGTCGTTTTGGGTAAAACCAAAATTCAAAAACATTTCGCGAAGGCCAGACCACCCAATTGGCCCCGGCCCACTGAGCCCTCGGCCGTCCGGCCCGCGCGCGCACCCACGCCCCCGGCCCACTGGGCCCGCCCGCGCCCTAGCGCCCCCGGCCCATCCGCCCACGCGTGCACCCGCGCACCCGGCCCACTGGGACCGCGCACACCCTAGCGTCCTCGGCCCAGCGGCCCGCGCGCGCACCCGCGCCCCCGGCCCACTGGGCCCGCGCGCGCACCCGCGACCCAGGCCCACTGGCCCCGCGCGCGCCCTGGTGCACAGGCGCCCCCGGCCCTCCGACCCGCACGCGCACCTGCACTCCCGGCCGCCCGGCCTGCGCGCGCCTGTGCTCCCGGCCGACCAATCCCGCGCGTGCACCTGCGCGCCCGGCCGTCCGGCCCGCGCGCGCACCCCCGGCCCTCTGGCAGGGCCGGGCACCTTGCTGCCTCGGCCCAGCATCCCTGCTGCCTCGGCCGAGTGCCTCGCTGCCGCGGCCGAGCCCCACTGCCTCGGCCAAGCATCCCTACCAAGATGCCAATCAGACGCCGTGCTCGGCGGGACCTCATGCCCGCGTACAACCCGCGCCCGTATGGGCGTCACGCCACGCGCACCCGGTGCCCGTCCGGGCGTCACACCCCGCGCCGGTCCGGGCGTCACGCTCCGCGCACCCCGTGCCCGTCCGGGCGTCACGCCCCGCGCTTCCTGCGCCCGGCCATCCGACGGGCCTCAAGGAGCGAGCCCAAGGCCTCCTCCAAGTCTATAAATACCTCCCTCATCTCACTTGATGGGACCTTGAATTTTGACATCCCTTGAAAAACTTGAAGAACTCTCTTCTCTCCTTTGTCATACATGCTCTTGTGACATTCCAAGAGCGCATTCTCCTCCTCTCCAGGCTCGGCTCAAAAACTCGAGAACCCCCCTCCACGAGAGGGAGCGCATTCCCCTTCTGCGACCCGCGTCTTCACAGCGCACAAGCTGCGCTCCCGCTTCTAGGCCCTCGAGTTAGAACTCTGAGTTACGAATCAAGTGACCCCTCTAAAGTCTTCACTGGAAGCTACGAGCCGGGTCATTCTCTAAAACCTTGAATTCTCAACTTCCGAGCCCAAGATAGCTCCCACACTCATTCTGACCTAATCCCGACAAACGGGTACGTAGGCAGCCAATTGTTGCGATATTTTTATAACTAGCATGCAAGCGGACGTATCGAACAAGTAATAGTGTTACGTAAGTAACGGATATCGATCCCACAGAGACTAGTTACTCTAGCAATTTTCTAAAACTTTATGCTAATTAATTCCAAGTAAAATTAAGAAGATGGTTGTAACAAAAGCAATAATAAAACTAAAGCAGAGAGTTAAATATGAGTTTTTGCAAGAAGAGAAAGTAGGAGTCACGACTTCACCGGAGCTAACTAGGTCGGGGGGTTTCGGGCTTAAACAACAAAATCTACTCCTGTGGATGCCAATCTCACTCTATCAAACTTATTCACTAGGCTCTCTCGAGTGTTCTAGCAAACCTATGTAATTGACGGATTATTATCCTCTCTGCATCTAATCCTATTAAAACAATCACACGCAATGAAACAAGAGTTCAAACGATTACATAAATTGTCTAGATTTTCTAACCTAGAATCAACTATGATGACATGAACAAAAGCACGATTATTTACTCTCTCTCGAGTAGCTAAACAATCCTAGATAACAATTCTAATGGTGATCAAGCACTAGAAAGCATAATGAACAATTCATATCAAGCAATCCATAATAATGAATCAAACAGTAATTGTCTAACCCTAACAAACCCCCCAACCATTATCAATCCCGGCTACATCGCAACCCCATAAGAAACTTATCCTCTAATGGTGTTCATAATCAACGCTAAACATAACAGGATAATTAAAAGCACTAAAATAAAGATTGAAACCAACACAGAATTCATATTAAATAAAATTGATGTTCAACAATAATCTAAAGCAATAAAATAAATAAAAGAAAGGGAAGAAAGAAGAACGAATGAATTCGAAGAAGGAGTTCCATTGAAGAACGCCTTTTACATCTTTCAAAAGCTCTCAAGAACAACCAAACAATAAAAAAGAAACTTAAACAAAAGGGATAATCTGTTTTTCAGAGCTTAGAGTCTAATATATAGGTCAAGGGGTGATTTTCGGAGCATATTGGGCCTTTGGAATGGTTTAATTCGCCCAAAAACGTCAAAAACGGAAAGTAAGTCCGTCAAAACCCGAAGGAGGGCGCGGCGCGCGGTCGTCGATGCACGGCGCGCGGTCCGAACTCCAGGTTATGCGCGGAGCGCGCATAAGACTCTGTATGATTTCATGGTTTGTGCTCCTGTATGCGCGGCGCGCTATCGTCGATGCGCGGTGCGCGGTCTCGTATCCTGTTACCGCGCGGCGCGCGAGGGAGGGTGCGCGGCGCGCGTAGTCGCCAACTTTCTTGCTTATCGCCTTTTGACTCTATTTCGACTGTTTTGTCTCCAAATCCCGTCCTCTTTCCACGAAATTGATTGTAGACACTCTATTACTCCTCTGAACCTGAAACTACTCAAAAACCTACTAAAAACCATTAAAATACCTGAGGACTCGTCGGGTTATGGTTCGGGAAATAGGAGTTTTACGCGTGATTAACGCACCTATCAAATCCCCCCAAACTTAAACCGTTGCTTGTCCTCAAGCAACACAAAAGACTAGACTATAAAATAAACACACCAAAGAAGTTACACTAAAAACGAATGGTGATCACAAAGTTTAGCAACAATGTCAAGTGTTAGTTACATGCCTCAACCTACAAAAATTTCCGAATCCAAGTCAACCATCATGTGAAACCAAAAAAAATAATTAGATTGACTAAATGGCCTTTTGCAACACGTTCCAGATCAAAATCTCCCGTGTGTGAAATATGTCCCGAAAGAGAGAGAGGTCAACTCAATATGTTCGTTACCGTCTTCTAATGTCAAATGCTCAAATAAAAATGAGATGAATGTGAATCGAACACCATAATGCTTTTCGCCGCTCACTCTCCACTAATGCAAGACACTTACCAAGGAAATCAATAGGGCTTTGTCGGCTTGTAATGTTCGGCTAGGGTCAACGGTAGGTTATGGTCAAAATGTGGCTAAAACGTCAACCTAGCGACTCAATCTCACCAACTCACCACTTTCACATGATATTTCTTACTCACCCATTCCCACGTTCATGGTATAACATTTCACCTTTCGCGAGCGTTTTCTTTCCTAAGCCTTTACTTCCCAATGTTTTTCCCCCAAACTTTGACTATACAACGTCTAGTCTCTAAAACTAATGTCACAGAATACCACGCCAAAAACTAATAAAAATAAAATAATAGAACGCATAAATTAAACACTCTTTTTTTGTAGTTTTTTTTCTTGTTCTCTTTTTTTTCCTTTTTTTTCTTTTCTTTTTCTTTTTTTTTTAATACAAAACAATAAAAATAAACACGAACAATCACCGGCGTGGTGTATAATGAACTATAGAACATGTAGAGACTAGTCGAAAAATATGTCACAAAATAGAAAGAATTCACTCAAGAGTCGCTAAGTTAACGGGGTTCTTTGTGGGATTTGAAATATTATTGGCTCGGCTTTTTCTGACTAAGTATCGAGAAAGGATTAATCGTTCGGCTTTTTCTGAAAGGGTGCTCAAGGAAGTATTACGGGTTGGCTTTTTGGCTCTGATCGGTCCAAATGAAGGCCTATGTCATTTTTCCTAGGTTCGTGTCAGGTCATTTCGCCTCGAAGAGGGCTAGAGCGGTTCTTAGTGTTCGTGAGCTAAAAGACATTTAAAGATGTGATCGAACCTCTAAGGACTACTCAAACCCCGGGACGACGTGTGTGCATAAGTGGGAAAAATCAACCAAAATTGTGTCACTCAAACCACTAGTCAATCACAATGAAGCACAAAAAATTTTAAAATTGACTTAAACTCGGATTTCTTCGAAAATACATGGTATCATTGGCAAGTAACGAGAGAAAACACTTTAATATTATCACTTATAAGCAATCACCAAACAAAATTAAGAAAAATAAAAATTAAATAAAGAGAATCTAATCTAACAGAAATCTCCCACAAAGTACTTCACACCCCCCCCCAAACTCAATCTCTACATTGTCCTCAATGTAGATCCATAAAAAAAAACATGGGGGGGGGGGGTGGTGAATTAACGGCACCAAAAAGTTGTTGCGATATTTTTATAACTAGCACGCAAACGGACGTATCGAACAAGTAATAGTGTTACGTAAGTAACGGATATCGATCCCACAGAGAGTAGTTACTCTAGCGATTTTCTAAAACTTTATGCTAATTAAATCCAAGTAAAATAAAGAAGATGGTTGTAACAAAAGCAATAATAAAACTAAAGCAGAGAGTTAAATACGAGTTTTTGCAAGAAGAGAAAGTAGGGGTCACGACTTCACCGGAGCTAACTAGGTCGGGGGGGTTTCGGGGTCAAACAACAAAATCTACTCCTGTGGATGCCAATCTCACTCTATCAAACTTATTCACTAGCCTCTCTTGAGTGTTCTAGCAAACCTATGTAATTGACGGATTATTATCCTCTCGGCATCTAATCCTATTAAAACAATCACACGCAATGAAACAAGAGTTCAAACGATTACATAAGTTGCCTAGATTTTCTAACCTAGGATCAACTATGATGACATGAACAAAAGCACGATTATTTACTCTCTCTCTCGAGTAGCTAGACAATCCTAGATAACAATTCTAATGGTGATCAAGCACTAGAAAGCATAATGAACAATTCATATCAAGAAATCCATAATAATGAAGCAAACAATAATTATCTAACCCTAACAAACCCCCCAACCATTATCAATCCCGGCTACATCGCAACCCCATAAGAAACTTAGCCTCTAATGGTGTTCATAATCAACGCTAAACATAACAGAATAATTAAAGGGTTATTAAGTTATATAGCCATACGGATATAGTGGATTGAGATATAGCCCACCTTTGATTAATTTCATGTAAATAGCCAAGTAAACTTATTAACAGATTAATAAAAGCCTTATTTAACACAACCAAACATATATTTTAGGTAGTTAATAGGCTTCCACGTATGCAAGCTGGCTATTTACAACTTATTTACCAAAGGTTGGTTAATTTACAATTCCTATAGTTTAGGTGGCTTACGTAGCCAATTTTTTGATAATTAAAAGCACTAAAATAAAGATTGAAACCAACACAAAATTCATATTAAATAAAATTGATGTTCAACAATAATCTAACGAAATAAAATACATAAAAGAAAGAAGAACGAATGAATTCGAAGAAGGAGAACTCTTCGGGTTGTCAATTCCGTTAAAGAACGCCTTTTTCCTCTTTCAAAAGCTCTCAAGAACAACCAAACAATAAAAAAGAAACTTAAACAAAAGGGAAAATCTGTTTTTCAGAGCTTAGGGTCTAATATATAGGTCAAGGGGTGATTTTCGGAGCATATTGGGCCTTTGGAATGGTTTAATTCACCCAAAAACATCAAAAATGGAGAGTAAGTCCGTCAAAACCCGAAGGAGGGCGCGGCGCGCGGTCGTCGATGCGCGGTGCGCGGTCCGAACTCCAGGTTATGCGCGGAGCGTGCATAAGACTTTGTATGATTTCATGGTTTGTGCTCCCGTATGCGCGGCGCGCTATCGTCAATGCGCGGCGCGCGGTCTCGAATCCTGTCATCGCGCGGCGCGCGAGGGAGGGTGCACGGCGTGCGTAGTCGCCAACTTTCTTGCTTATCGCTTTTTGACTCTATTTCGACCGTTTTGTCTCCAAATCCCGTCCTCTTTCATGAAATTGATTGTAGACGCTCTATTACTCCTCTGAACCTGAAACTACTCAAAAACCTACTAAAAACCATTAAAATACCTGAGGACTCGTCGGTTTTTGGTTCGGGAAATAGGAGTTTTACGCGTGATTAACGCACCTATCACCAATCTTTGGCACGGTCACGCCCTCCAACACACACCTCAAGGCTGGAGGGCGCAACTCGGCCTTCGAGTTCAGATTTTTGGCCCGGGTGCGATCACTTTGTCCGGCCTTCGATCGAACCGCCTGAAGTATTTAGTCGTTGTTCATTTTCGTGTGACAATATTTTGGCGCTAGAAGGAGGGGACTTCCGGACTTACACAGCCCGAAATCCCTTCTACAACTCGACCCCTTCCTTCTCGACTTGAGAAAGGCATGAGTCGCTAACCACCCGTTCATTTTGAGGGCCTGAATAACCACGAGAACGCAACCGGAGTGAAGAAATACTTTCTGCATTCCCGAGCGCAGGGCGATGATGAGTCTCTCAACGATGAGAGCTGTTGTCGCACGAAAATGAACAACTATTTAAAACCTCGGGCGGTTCGATCCAAGGCCGGACCAAGTGATCGCACCCGGGCCAAGAGTGGGAACTCGATAGTCTCGAGCTAGGGTTCTCTCTGGTCAACCCGCCTCTCGGGAGAGGTAGGGGGTGAGGAGGATGGGTGACCGTGCCTTGGTTGTCGGCTGCCTACGTACCCGTGCGTGGGATCAGGTCAGAACATAGTTCAAGCGTGTGTGACGCAGTATGAGGCGTGGAGCCTTGGCGAAGAGGCGTGCTCGACAAAGGAAACGGGGCGCGAGGAGTCCTCAGCAGCGTCTCAGAACTTCGGAGATCGCGTCTGCGTCTAGCGTGTTAGACGCGCGAGGGTAGCTCTAGTTGAGAACCCTAGGGGCGTGCTTGAGCACTGGAGAACGTTCGGTCAAAGGGAGCGACGTCTGGGAAGTCCCCGTGAGTGCTTCGGAACCTTTGAGAACGAGGGAGAGAGAAGAGAACCTGCTTCAGGCCAAATGTGGCATCCAGAGAAGCAGAGAAATCGAGCGTGTCGATAAGAGAAGAGAATTATTGGATATTTTGGGATCGATTTTCCCCTCGATAAGAGAGGGGATTTATAGGTGTTTGGGAGCCTTAGAAGGTCCATTTTTCGTCCATGTGGGACTAGGATCGCGCATGCCATCAAGTGGAGGCGCACGGCGCGCGCGGCGCACAAAGAGCGGCGCACAACGCGCGGCGCGCGTGTCGCCGGGCGCGGCGCGAGGGTCACCAGGCGCGGCGCAGGTCGCGCGGCGCATGGAGCGCACGGCGCGCGCCTTTATGGCGCGGCGCACCGTCTGCTGCACGGCCGGCCGGCGTAGCGCGCTGTGTGCGTGATGGACGGCTCGTCTTGGCCGGGTTCTTGCGGGCCTTCGAATGTCATTCTTCTCACGTGAAATATGAAGCTTTCTACTTGATGAGAGTGACTCAATTCGAGGAGCAAGGCTCGGCCCGACGAGAGCGACTAGCGACTTGATTCGAGGAGTAACTCGAGGATGACTCGAGGCTCGACTCGAAAATGACTCGAGGCTCGACTCGAGGAACAATTAAAGGCTCAACTCGAGGAACCATTCAAGGCTCGACTCGAGGAGATTGACTCAAGGCTCGACTCGAGGAGCGAAGCTTGACTCGAGGAGTCAGGAGTTTGGGCGAGGGCTTGAAGATTTGCCGCTCTTCAGGACCTCCGGCCTGACCATCGGCCCTTTGAGCGACGTGCCTTCTTGGCGTCTCGGGTTTTCCGAAAACGACCGACAACATTAGCCCCCCAAGTTCGTCGTTCGGGAGGCGTCCCAGCGATGAACTTTTTGTTCTTCTAGTTGGGTGTTTGAGGAAAATGCTTCCCCTGCCTTGTGGCCCCGAGGAAAATTTTTTCCTCTTCTCTTTTTTCTTTCCTTTTTTTTTCAGGGGGTGGCCGCGCGGCGCGCGCCCTGGACGGCGCGGCGCGCGGTCTGTGCTGCATGACCCGCGCGGCGCGCGGGCTTGGCGCGCGGCGCGCCCCGTGCGCGGGGCTGGTTCGCTTCGCGCGGGAGAACTCCGACTTTTTGGAGTTTCTACTCCGATTTTGCTCCTTGTGGGAGTAGGATTTCGACTCCTACCCCCCTAGAAGTCTATAAATAGACCTCCCCCCTTCCCTTTATTCCTCACTTTATTTTTTCTCTTTTCTTACGCTTGTTTTCTTTTTTTACGCTTGCATTATGGGTGTCCCTCCCCTTTTCTCAGCTGAGAGTCCCGAGATTGATTTCTCTCTCTTGTTTCAGGGTTCTGAACATGCAGAGGATGATCTCTTCGCGGGATTAAGGGAAGTTCCTCTGCACGTGGAAGAAAATCCAAGCGGAGTAGAGCAGTGGTTGGAGGAAGGCGAGCTGGGTGCGACCGTGCCCGCTGCTCAGCCTCTCGAAGAGTGCGCGCCAACTGGGCGCGGTACAGGCGGGGAGTTTGATCGTCCCGCGTCCGGGGAGCCTGCCCCTCGCCTCGTGATCAACTTAGTTGGCGGGGGGGTCCGTGACAAAGTTCGCCTCGACGTGCCGCAGTCCGACTTGGGCTTTCAAGGCGTGCCGGGAGATTTTACGGACGCGGATGCGGTGACTCCGCTAGAGTCGGTTCTCGACGAGATAGACTTCGTGGACGACTTTGGTCCCGAGTCTGAAGATCCCGGAGGGGAGTCAGAGACATGTCCGGGGGCCGAAGGCCTCGCATCGGAGTGTCCCGAGGTACCGTCGGCAGCTGCCGCGGTCGTGTCGGAGGGCAGGGACCCTTCCGTGGAGCCAGGGGATTCTCAGCCCGAGACCCCTGACGCTGAGGCGTTAGTATCGGCGAGGTCGCTTGCTAGGACGGAGTGGTATCCCGAGGAGGGCCTTGCCGCTCCCGAGGACTTCGATTGTTCGGGGGTCGATGCTTCAAGCACGCTCACCTACCGGACATTCGTCGGTCTCCGGGAGGCTTTTGCCATTCCGTCGTCCGTGGCGCTTCTCCGTCCCTTAAAGGACGACCGTCCCTTCCGGCCTCGTCGTGGTTTCGCCGCAGTTTCAGTTGCGAGTCTTAACTGCGGGTTGCGGCTGCCGTTTCAACCCATCGTTCAGCAGCTTCTCGCCCGTCTGGGGGTGCACGCATGTCTGATGAGCCCGGCATTCTACCACATAGTGGCGATGTGCCATATGGAGTGGCATTGCCAGACCGAGCGGGTGATGACCGTGAGTGATTTTCGCAATCTCATCGCGGTCTTCCCTGCGCCCGGGCAACCCAGTTTCTTTGTGGCCCGCGATCGACGGAATACTAAGCTGATCATCGATTCAGAGAAGTACAATCGGCGACCGTGGGTGTGGGTCTCGGCGGAGGCTTTTGGTGACGCGCCGCTCCGGTTCGGCCCCTTGTCCGAGTTTCCCGCTAACGAGGGGGCCGACGATCTCGACTTCGTGAAGGAGATCCGGGGAATGTCGGAGGCTCGGAAAGCCGTTGAACGATTTCGTTCTCCTGAGCTGATGGCTTCCACTGGGTGGTTCCCGCCGTTTCCTCAGCGGACCGAGGGTGCCCCGAGTGCCACATCATCTCTCTCGAGCGGCGATCCTCAAGGTATATTGACGTTTCGTACTTCTTGCTTTTGTTTTTAGCTCAGGGTTTTGACTTTGTCACTTTTGCAGTCTCCTCGGCTAGGGCGAGGGCTCGGGCTCGTCTAGCGAAGGCTTCTCGAGACCCGAAGTCGTTGGCGGCGGTTCATCGTCGGATTGCTGCGCGGGATGGACGGGAGAGGCTCGATACCGATCATCGGGCGGAGAACGGTCCTCGCGCTTCTTTGAAGCGACCTTCCTCCTCGGCTTCGCCAGACACGTCTTCGGACTCTAAGAGCGTGAACTCGATGGTCGACGTGGAGGCCGCGGAGGTTAGGGGGGAATGTTCCCTGGGCCTTGCTCAATCTTCGATGAAGATGTGGAAGAGCGTTGTGGCCAGCAGTGACGTAGAGTTCTTTCGTCACGGCGTTACCGATGCACAGAGAGTGAGTTTCCCTTGCCTCGTTTGCGATGAATCTGTCTTTTGCTAAACTATCTTTTTGCCTTCTCAGGTGCTTGCTCGAGCGACCCGGGGCGAGAAGATCCTTCACGACCTCATCAGGCGGATGAGTCGGGCCCAGGAGGAGCTCGCTCAAGCGAAGTCTCAGCTGGCCCACGCCGAGCGAGGTTCTCACTCAAAGGCGGAGTTTGCGAGTCTCCGCGAGCAGCTTCAGGAGGCTCGCGTGGAATTGGGAGTTACCCACGGCAAGTGCGACCGCGCTCAGGCGGCGGTGGCGAAGATGGCTGAGGAGCTAACGACGGAACGTCAAGCCCTTGAAGTGGCGACTCGGTCGACGGAGGTCTTTCGGAGCGAAGCGCGGGACCTTCGACGTCAGTTGGAATCGCGCACGGAAGAAGTTGGCATTCTTCAGGGCCAGCTTACATCGAGTGAGGCTGCCCGTGTTCGTGCGGAGCGTAAGCGCGACTCCTTGGCGGAGGAGGTGGTTCGGGTCACCGAGGAGAAAGCCGCGGTGGAGCAGCTTGCGTCTGACCTTCAGGACGACTTCGATGTCGGAGTCGAGGAGGCAAGGCACGCAGCGGCGGTGGAGTGTCGGGACGCCACAGCTGCCGAGAATGTTTCTCGGGGGGTCACCTTCGACTTCTTCGACTCGCTTTTCCCACCACTCGACGGGGCCGACCCTGTGGGCGACGATCCCGCCGAGTGACCGTTTTCTTTCTTTATTTTTCCTGCGCAAATGTTTTAGCGCGTGCTTTTTAGGTTTTTCCGTTCAGCGCACTTGTCTTAGCGCTTGCTTACTAGGATATTTCCCTTTAGTGCACTTGTCTTAGCGCATGCTTTCTCGGTTTTGAGGCAGTTGCCCCTTTCTTTTATGAGGAGTTATTCATTTATTTTTATGAACGTTTTCGCACATTTATCTTCTATGGCATGCATGGATGGTCACTTGTTTGTGTCAATGATTTTGTCCATCCTTTTATCTCGGCAGGATACTTTTTCAAACACGCCAGTCACTTGGATGGTTTGCGTTCTTAAGTATTTTCAACTGCGAGTCAGCCATGCTACGTAGGTGTGTTACGTGTGCCGGATTGTGCCATGTGGGCGTCTCAAATCGCGCCATGTAGGCATCTTGGGTTGCGCCATGTAAGCGACTTACGTGCGCCATTTAGGCGTCTTAGGTTGCGCCATGTAGGCGTCTTACGGGCTACGCCTTTACGCGACTTACGTGCGCCATGTAGGCGTCTTAGGTTGCGCCATGTAGGCGTCTTACGGGCTGCGCCTTTACGCGACTTACGTGCGCCATGTAGGCGTCTTAGGTTGCGCCATGTAGGCGTCTTACGGGCTGCGCCTTTACGCGACTTACATGCGCCATGTAGGCGTCTTAAGTTGCGCCATGTAGGCGTCTTACGGGCTGCGCCTTTACGCGACTTACGTGCGCCATGTAGGCGTCTTAGGTTGCGCCATGTAGGCGTCTTACGGGCTGCGCCTTTACGCGACTTACGTGCGCCATGTAGGCGTCTTAGGTTGCGCCATGTAGGCGTCTTACGGGCTGCGCCTTTACGCGACTTACGTGCGCCATGTAGGCGTCTTAGGTTGCGCCATGTAGGCGTTTTACGGGCTGCGCCTTTACGCGACTTACGTGCGCCATGTAGGCGTCTTAGGTTGCGCCATGTAGGCGTCTTACGGGCTGCGCCTTTACGCGACTTACGTGCGCCATGTAGGCGTCTTAGGTTGCGCCATGTAGGCGTCTTACGGGCTGCGCCTTTACGCGACTTACATGCGCCATGTAGGCGTCTTGAGTTGCGCCATGTAGGCGTCTTACGGGCTGCGCCTTTACGCGACTTACGTGCACCATGTAGGCGTCTTAGGTTGCGCCATGTAGGCGTCTTACGGGCTGCGCCTTTACGCGACTTACGTGCGCCATGTAGGCGTCTTACGATTTTTTTGGTGGAGCGTGTTCTTTTGAGAGTTTCCTTACCATAGCTAGCCCCCCCAAGTTTTTGGGTTATAAGTTAATTGTTGATAACCATAAAACTTGCATAAAACGAAATTGAAACGGAAAACTTGAGTTTTATTACTTTTGCGAAAAACTTGCGAGAAAATTTAAATCCTAAAACATTGGCTCGTAGGCCTTATTGAAAATGGAAATAAAAGCGATAAAAAAGCGGGGGACGCTAGCTACTGATAGTACTGCCTCAAGTGCTCCGCGTTCCACGGGTGGCGAATCGGAGTCCCGTCCGTGTGCTCGATGTAATATGTCCCGTCGTGAATGACTTTGCGGACTCTGTAAGGGCCTTCCCAGTTTGGGCCTAGGACGCCGGCGCCTTGGACTTGTGTGTTTTGGAATACTCGTCTGAGGACGAGGCTTCCGACGGCGAAGGTTCGCCTTTTGATTTTGGAGTTATAGTATCTTTCGACCTTGCGCTTCTGTGCGGCGAGGCGTCTGAATGCTTCCGCCCTCTTTTCGTCGATCAGGTCCAACTCAAGGCGCATGGCCTTGTTGTTTTCCGCTTCGTCGAACGTGTCGACTCGGAACGTGGGTATCTCGGTTTCAATCGGAACCACGGCCTCGACCCCATATGCAAGGGAGAATGGCGTCTCGCCGGTGGCGTTTCGCGCGGTTGTCCTATATGCCCATAGGACGAATGGTAATTCATCGGCCCAGGCGCCTTTCTTGTCTTCGAGCTTCTTTTTCAGGTTGCTCTTGATAGTCTTGTTGACTGCCTCGACTTGGCCGTTGGCCTGAGGATGTCGCGGCGAGGAGAAGGTCTTGCTGATCTTCAGTTGATCGCAGATATCTCTTACTCGCGCGTTGTCAAATTGTGCCCCGTTGTCGGTCACAATCGAGGCGGGGATACCGTGCCTGCATATGATGTTCTTCCAGATGAAGTTCGTCGTGTTTGCTTCAGTTATTCTGGCAAGCGGCTCGGCCTCTACCCACTTAGTGAAGTAGTCGATAGCGATAATGGCGTACACGTATTGCCTCGGCGCTCTAGGGAGCTTGCCAATGATGTCCACGCCCCACTTAGCAAAGGGACGTGGGACAGCGATGCTGCTTAACGGGGTCGGGGGCTGTCGCGGAATTTCCGCGAAGCGCTGGCATTTATCGCAACGCCTTGCCCATTCGCAAGCATCTCGCTTCATGGAAGGCCAGAAGTAGCCTTGCTTAAGCGCTTTGAGCGCAAGGGAAGTTCCAGCGGCGTGGTTTTCGCAGATGCCCTCATGGATTTCGCGGAGGGCCTTGGTCGACTCAACGCTATCGAGGCATCGGAGCAGCGGTGACGAATAACCGCGCTTATAGAGCGTGCCCTCACGGAGCGTGTATTTGGATGCTAAGGCCCTCAGTTTATCGGCTTCCTTGCGGTCTTCGGGGAGTTCCCCTCTTCGCAAAAACTCGAGAATTGAGTCCATCCAACTGGGCTGAGATGCCACTTCTATGGTCCCGACTTCGTCTCGGGAGACGGATGGTCGTGGGAGAGATTCAATGGGCACGGTCCCCAATCCGTCTTCGTCGATGCCAGATCCGAGGCGAGCAAGCGCGTCAGCCTCCGAATTTTGTTCTCTCGGGATTTGGTGAATCTCGAACCAAGAAAAGGCATCGAGTTTGGAATTCGTCTTAGCCAGGTATGCGACCATGTTGGGCTCCTTCGCGATGTAATCTCCCTTAACCTGGTTTACGATCAACTGCGAGTCGCAGTGTATTCGCAGGTTATGGGAGCCGAGCTTCTGTGCTAGCTCTATCCCTACAATGAGCACTTCGTATTCAGCTTCATTGTTGGAGGCTTGGAAGCCGTAGTGAAGGGCATATCGCAGCTTTTCCCCATCGGGGTTGATCAGGATTATTCCGGCGCCAGCCCCCCGAGCATTAGATGCTCCGTCTACGTATAACTCCCCGATGGGACCCGTTGGGTCTACCTTCCTTTTCCGAGTTAGCTCGCTATCGTTTAAGTCAGTTTCCGCTCTTCCCATATCGGGAGCGTAGGAGAATTCTGCCACGAAGTCGGCTAAGGCCTGCCCCTTTATAGCCGTTCTTGGGTGCAACTCAATCCCGTACTCGCTCAATTCTTGGGACCAGATCGCCATGCGAGTCGACGTTCCCTTTTGAAGAGCTTTACCGATCGGATGCTCACTTCGCACCGCAACTGGGTGAGCTTGGAAGTACGGTCGTAGCTTCTTAGCTGCCGTTACGAGAGCCAGAGAAAGTTTCTCAATCTCGGTATAGCGTGTTTCCGCGTTGAGTAAGGCTTTGCTTACGTAGTAGATTGGCCATTGGACCTTGTTCTCCTCGCGGACAAGGACGGCGCTTACAGCTCTTTCAGAGACGGCGAGATACACGTACAGCGTCTCGCCCTCTTTCGGTTTAGAGAGGAATGGTGGGGACCCAAAGTAAGCCTTCATTTCTTGGAAGGCACTTTCGCATTCGTCCGTCCACTCAAAGCCGTCCGTCTTCTTCAGAGCTTTGAAGAACGGTTGACACTTGTCGGTGGCTTTAGACACGAAGCGTGTCAGAGCGGCAATCCGACCGGTCAGGCTTTGCACTTCTTTGACTCGTCTTGGCGACTTCATTTCAAGGAGTGCCTTGATTTTTTCCGGGTTTGCTTCTATGCCTCGTCGGCTGATGATATAACCGAGGAACTTTCCGGATTCAACCCCGAATACGCATTTGTTGGGGTTGAGCTTCATTTTATATCGGCGGAGGATTGTGAACATCTCCCTAAGGTCGTGTACGTGATTAGTTGCCAGTAGGCTTTTAACGAGCATGTCGTCCACGTACACTTCCATCGTCTTGCCGATTTGATCGGCGAAGATCCGATTTACCAAGCGTTGGTATGTTGCTCCCGCGTTCTTAAGGCCGAAAGGCATGACCTTGTAACAGTAGAGACCTCGATCAGTGACAAAGGTCGTCTTAATTTGATCGGGCTCGTGCATTCGAATTTGGTTGTAGCCTGAATAGGCGTCCATGAAGCTTAGGAGTTCATGGCCGGCCGTGGCGTCCACTAGTTGTTCGATGCGCGGGAGTGGAAAGCAATCCTTAGGGCAGGCTTTGTTAAGATCTTTGTAGTCTATACAAATTCGCCACTTCCCGTTGGGCTTTTTTACCATTACCACGTTGGCGACCCACTTGGGGTACTTAGCCTCTCGAATGAAGTTTGCGGTGAGGAGTTTCTCGACCTCTTCATTTATGGCCAGGTATCGTTCTGGGTTGAACGTTCGTCTAGCCTGCACTTTTTCGGCGACTTTTGGGTCGTCGTTCAGTCGGTGCACTATTACCTCGGGATCGATTCCGGGCATGTCCGCATGAGTCCATGCAAAAACATCCTTGAACTCCCTAAGGAAGGCGGTAAGCTGAGTTTTGATGGCGAGTGGAAGTCGGGTGCCGATTTTTACAACTTGATCAGGCTTCGACTCGTCCAGGACGATTGGCACAAGATCATCGGAGGTTTCCACTTTAAGTCTTTCGATTTCATCACGGGGGTCAAGTTCTCCGAACTTCCTTGCATCCCTTAGGTTGCATGGGTAATCGTCTTCCAGTTGGAAGATTGTGTTGACCGCTTTTCCCGCGGACTTGCCATCAACTCCTTGCACGTAGCATATTCTGGCTTGGGATTGGTCTCCAGCCATGATGCCAATTCCCCCTTCGGTGGGGAACTTCACCAGTAGGTGATACGTGGAAGTGATTGCCCTTAGCCGGTTCAACGTGGGTCGCCCGATGATTAAGTTGTAGGGCGACTCTTGATCGACCACTAGGAATGGGACCATGTGAACGGCTTCGATTCCTCCAGGGGTCCCAAAGGTGACCGGCAGGTCGATGATGCCCTCGGTCATAACCTTTTCCCCAGTGAACCCAAACAACGGCGTTTGGGTCGGAGTCGGGCGCAGCCCCCCGAGCTTCATGCGCTCTAGGGTGGACTTGAAAATTATGTCGGCAGCGCTGCCGTTATCGATGAGAACCCTTTTCACCAAGTTATTGGCCACTTGGGCTTTGAGCACAATCGCGTCATTGTGCGGATGCACAACTCGCTTGGCCTCTTCATTGGTGAAATACATCGTCTCGTGAGGCACGGACGGAGGTTCTTCATATGTGAAGTTGACGTGCATAGCAGCGTCTTCCTGAGACACGGCCCTAAGGAATTTCTTCCGTTGACGGGCTGAATCCCCATCCTGTGGACCTCCCAGTATGGTGGTTACCACGTGCAGTTGTGGGTTGGCGTTGGCAGTAGCCGGGGTTTGGTTGGCAGAGGCGGCTGCTCCTCCTCCTTGACCAGACTGCTGTCTGTTCGTGGTGGGGCCCGCAGCGCCAATCATGCGCAACACGAACTCCTTCAGCTCGCCCCGCTGGATCAGAGCCTCGATTTGCCTTTTGAGGTTGTAGCATTCCGAGGTCAAATGACCATATTCCCGATGGAACTCACAATACCTGGATCGATCGCGAGTTGCGGGATCCTTCTTCATTGGAGCCGGGGGCGTGAACTTGTCACGTGCCAGAGCCAAGATCCTTTCCGGCGCCGTGTTCAGCGGCGTGAACGACGAGTACCCTTTGAAGTTTTCCGCAAGTCGCGGTTTCTGAGGTACAGGGGGTTGGTTGCTAGGAACCTGGTTCCCCTTGTTTCGCCTTTTACGAGGTTCGTTCTGCTCGCGGCTAGGTTCTTCTCGGCGGCGAGAGCTTTGATTAGTGCTCCTGCGGCCGTCGAGGTAGTCTTCGACTCCCATGAAGGTCTTAGCTCGAGTCATTAACTCGGCCATGGTGGAAGGGACACGGCCGACGACAGACTTGAGGAAGTCACTCGTGCGCAAGCCTTCTATGATAGCGGCAATTGCGTCACTGTCGTCAAAGCGGTCGACCTTGTTTGACTCTTCTGTGAATCGGGCGAGGTATCGTCTAAGAGACTCGCCACTCTCTTGCCTGATTGACCACAGGTACATCTTGGTCTTCTTTTGGACCATAGACGTAGCGAACCGTGCCAGGAACATGTCCTTCAGGTCTTTGAACGAGTGGATGCTTCCTGGTCTTAAGTTTTTGAACCACTCAAAGCCGGGTCCGGCGAGGGTCAAACTAAAGGCTTGGCACATGGCACCAGGAGGAACACCCTGCATCGTCATCCAGGTTTCATAGTGCTGGATGTGGTAAGCAGGATCTGCTTTCCCATCATAGGGAGCGAGGTTCGGGAGTTTGAAATTCCCCGTACAAACCTCAGCCAGTATCTGAGTAGTGAAAGGTGATGAATTCTCCTCAACGACCCCATAGGCGCTTCCACCTATTCCGTATTCTCGGAGATCTCGTACCTCATTTCGAAGGTTGTGGATCATAGTGACCACATCGAGACCGGTCGTTGGAGTAACCCCTTGATCGGGAGGAGTCATCTGCAGCCTCTCATTAGACCCCTGTCCTGCGCGGCGGTTCCCGTTAGTTGGGGCTGCCAGCGGGATATTGGGTCTAGAGCTTAGTCGCTCTCTCAGATCATTGCCACGCCCAATGCGTTGAGCAGTGAGGTGGTCCCTAAGATCAGGGCTGGCCGTACGGAGGCGCCGTCTCTGCTTGCGGCGGTGCGCTCTCTGCGCGCCCTGACTTTCCGCAACATTCTCCCTCGGACCTAGTCGGTCGAGGGCCAAACGTCGGGAATTCCCCTCTTGAGAAGTTACCGGCGCATCGCCTGTTCGGGGTAAGGGATTCGACGGACCGGCTTCAAACACGGCGGGGAGTCCCCCGTCCTTTGTGAGAGAAGTCTCGACATCCTCCGAGTCACCAGTATCCTCAAAATCAGGGTCGCGGCTTTCCTCGTTGAGGTTCTCAAGATCCCCGTTGGGGATCGTCGTGTCACGCATAGGTTGCTTCGCAGCCAGTCGGCTGTGGTACCTTGCGTTCTTCGCCTTCAGTCGGCGGATACTCTCCTCTAACTCCACGATGCGGTTGTCCCTGCTATCAGGAGATGGAGATGGTGAGCGGGTCGAGCTCTCTTCGTGGAGCGACTCTTCGTCACCATGCGCTCGGGAGCGCAAGAAGTATTTCTTGGTCTTAGCGACATTTTCGGGGTTGTTTGCGCCCTCAGAACGTACGGGTGGTTGGCTACTCATCGTTTCTCAAGTTCGAGAAGGTTGAGTTCGCAGAAGAAAAGAAGAAGATGAATAGAAGGGATTTCGGGCTGAATAGGTCGGGAAGGCCCCTCCTTCTAGCGCCAAAATGTTGTCGCACGAAAATGAACAACTATTTAAAACCTCGGGCGGTTCGATCCAAGGCCGGACCAAGTGATCGCACCCGGGCCAAGAGTGGGAACTCGATAGTCTCGAGCTAGGGTTCTCTCCGGTCAACCCGCCTCTCGGGAGAGGTAGGGGGTGAGGAGGATGGGTGACCGTGCCTTGGTTGTCGGCTGCCTACGTACCCGTGCGTGGGATCAGGTCAGAACGTAGTTCAAGCGTGTGTGACGCAGTATGAGGCGTGGAGCCTTGGCGAAGAGGCGTGCTCGACAAAGGAAACGGAGCGCGAGGAGTCCTCGGTAGCGTCTCAGAACTTCGGAGATCGCGTCTGCGTCTAGCGTGTTAGACGCGCGAGGGTAGCTCTAGTTGAGAACCCTAGGGGCGTGCTTGAGCACTGGAGAACGTTCGGTCAAAGGGAGCGACGTCCGGGAAGTCCCCGTGAGTGCTTCGAAACCTTTGAGAACGAGGGAGAGAGAAGAGAACCTGCTTCAGGCCAAATGTGGCATCCAGAGAAGCAGAGAAATCGAGCGTGTCGATAAGAGAAGAAGAGAATTATTGGATATTTTGGGATCGATTTTCCCCTCAATAAGAGAGGGGATTTATAGGTGTTTGGGAGCCTTAGAAGGTCCATTTTTCGTCCATGTGGGACTAGGATCGCGCATGCCATCAAGTGGAGGCGCACGGCGCGCGCGGCGCACAAAGAGCGGCGCACAACGCGCGGCGCGCGGCGCGCGGTGCGCGGCGCAAGGGGCGCGGCGCGCGTGTCACCGGGCGCGGCGCGAGGGTCACCAGGCGCGGCGCAGGTCGCGCGGCGCATGGAGCGCGCGGCGCGCGCCTGTATGGCGCGGCGCGCCGTCTGCTGCACGGCCGGCCGGCGTAGCGCGCTGTGTGCGTGATGGACGGCTCGTCTTGGCCGGGTTCTTGCGGGCCTTCGAATGTCATTCTTCTCACGTGAAATATGAAGCTTTCTACTTGATGAGAGTGACTCAATTCGAGGAGCAAGGCTCGGCCCGACGAGAGCGACTAGCGACTTGATTCGAGGAGTAACTCGAGGATGACTCGAGGCTCGACTCGAAAATGACTCGAGGCTCGACTCGAGGAACAATTAAAGGCTCGACTCGAGGAACCATTCAAGGCTCGACTCGAGGAGCGAAGCTCGACTCGAGGAGATTGACTCAAGGCTCGACTCGAGGAGCGAAGCTCGACTCGAGGAGTCAGGAGTTTGGGCGAGGGCTTGAAGATTTGCCGCTCTTCAGGACCTCCGGCCTGACCATCGGCCCTTTGAGCGACGTGCCTTCTTGGCGTCTCGGGTTTTCCGAAAACGACCGACAACAAGAGCCACACTACCTCGCCGCCTCCACCTCAGGATAGCCGGGACGACCGCACCCTCGAGATGCAGGAGAAAATCTATCAACTAAGGGTGGCAAATGCAAGGTACCACCGCCAACTGGCGGGTAAGGCGCCTATGCAAGGCGTTCCTCACGGAGAACCCGAAGACCTCATGGACGAGGGATATGACTATGACCCCGACTATGAGGGCTTGGAGATTTCGGCGGACATCAAGACTTCTCTCACCAAAGATGTGGAGCTCCCCGTAGAGATCAAAGCCGGTCCTTCGAATCCACCCCCTAAAACAAAGGCGATACCCATCTCCTCCCAAGAGGAAACCTCCCGACGATCAGCCCATGACCGACTTGGTCAGAGAGGATATGTCAGGGAACGTCAAACAACTAGGCGAGTGACGCGCGTGGCTCGAAGCTCACGCCCCCCTATGCCACTGAGCCAGATCTTAGGGATCGGTTTACCGTCCAACGGAACAACCGTGGCAAAGACATACGAGACAGGCTGAGTGCTCGCCAGGGTCACAACCCTACAACCCCAATCAATGGGGACCCTCGCACGGCTCAAGGGTCGAATGAAAGACGCCAGGTGACTCCTCCCGAACAGGGGGTGACCCCCAACACTGGCCTCGACATCGTCACCATGATTCACAACCTTCGCAACGAATACGTGATCTACGTGAAGGCGGCTTGGCCGGTGATACATATGGGTCGTGGAAGAACATTCCTCGCCCTTCACTACCCAAATCCTTGCTGAGGTGTGCACAGGAAACTTCAAACTCCCGAATCTCCCCATACAGTGGGAAAACCGACCCTACTTATCACATCCAACATTACAAAACTTGGATGACGATGCAAGGCGTCTCACCTGTGGCTCTATGCTAGGCTTTTAGTCTTACCCTCACCAGACCCGATTCCGAGTAATTTAAGAATTTAAGACTAGGGAGCATCCAATCGTTCAAAGACCTGAAGGACATGTTCCTAGCACGATTTGCTACGTCGATTGTTCAAAAGAAAACCAAGATGTAGTTATGGTCAATCAGGCAAGAGAATAACGAGTCCTTGAGAAATTATCTCACTCGGTTCACGTAGAATCGAATAAGGTCGACCGCTTCGACGATAACGACGCAATTACAGCCATCATCGAAGGCTTGTGCATTGGGGACTTCCTAAAGTCCGTCGTTGCCAGAGTCCTTTCAACAATGGCCGAGTTAATGAACCGATCCAAGACCTTCATGGGGGTTGAGGATTACCTCGACGGTCGTAGGAGCAATAACCAAAACTCCCACCGTCGAGACGAGTCCGGCAACGAGCAGGGCGACCCTCGCAAGAAAGTGAATAAGGGAGGTCAAGCTTCCTATAACCGAGCCCATACGTCTCAAAAGCCGCGTCTTGCGAACGACTTCAGAGACTATTCACATTACACACCTTTGAACGCCCCGGTAGAACAAATCTATGATGTGACGCTTGATAAGTTCACTGCTCCAACTCCAATGAAAGGCGACCCCGCGTCTCGCGACCGGTCCCGTTATTGTGAGTTCCACCAGGATTATGGTCACATGACCGCTCAATGCTTCCAACTCAAGCGACAGATTGAGACATTAATCTAAAGAGGCGAGTTCAAAGAGTTCGTTCTCCGAATGATAGGTGTTGCGATCCCCGCCAATGATAGGCCACAACCTAGAAAGGGTGGAGGAACCAACACTAACACTGACCATACCACAGTCGCGGCTACGGCCGACACATAACTCCATGTCATCACCACCATACTAGGTGGCTTGCAAGACGGGGACTCAGCCCTGCAAAGAAAGAAGGTCCTTAGGGCTGCCTCTCAAGAAGGCCTTGTCGGGCAGGTTAACCTCACCTATGAGGAACCTCCGTCCGTACCACACGAGACGATACAATTCACCAACGAGGAGGTCAAGCGAGTTGTGCATCCGCACAATGTCGCAATAGTCCTCAAAGCCCAAGTGGCTAACAACCTGGTGAAAATGGTCCTTATTGATAACGGCAGCGCAGCCGATATAATCTTTAAGACCACCCTAGAGTGCATGAAGCTCGGGGGGCTCCACCCCGTCCCGACCCAGACACCTTTGTTTGGTTTCACGGGAGAAAAGGTCATGACCAAATGAATCATTGATTTACCGGTTACCTTCGGAACTACTGGAGGTATCGAAGTCGTTCACATGGTCCCCTTTCTTGTGGTTGACCAGGAGTTGCCCTATAATGTCATCATTGGGCAACCCACGTTGAACAGACAAAGGGCCATAACATCCACATATCACCTACTGGTGAAATTCCCCACTGATGGATGGTTCGACGACAGCGACGCAATTACAGCCATCATCGAAGGTTTGTGCACTGGGGACTTCCTAAAGTCCGTCGTTGCCAGAGTCCTTTCAACAATGGCCGAGTTAATGAACCGATCCAAGACCTTCATGGGGGTTGAGGATTACCTCGACGGTCGTAGGAGCAATAACCAAAACTCCCACCGTCGAGATGAGTCCAGCAACGAGCAGGGCGACCACCGCAAGAAAGTGAATAAGGGAGGTCAAGCTTCCTAAACCGAGCCCCTACGTCTCAAAAGCCGCGTCTTGCAAACAACTTCAAAGACTATTCACATTACACACCTTTGAACGCCCCGGTAGAACAAATCTATGATGTGACGCTTGATAAGTTCACTGCTCCAACTCCAATGAAAGGCGACCCCGTGTCTCGCGACCGGTCCCGTTATTGTGAGTTCCACCAGGATTATGGTCACATGACCGCTCAATGCTTCCAACTCAAGCGACAGATTGAGACATTAATCTAAAGAGGCGAGTTCAAAGAGTTCGTTCTCCGAATGATAGGTGTTGCGATCCCCGCCAATGATAGGCCACAACCTAGAAAGGGTGGAGGAACCAACACTAACACTGACCATACCACAGTCGCGGCTACGGCCGACACATAACTCCATGTCATCACCACCATACTAGGTGGCTTGCAAGACGGGGACTCAGCCCTGCAAAGAAAGAAGGTCCTTAGGGCTGCCTCTCAAGAAGGCCTTGTCGGGCAGGTTAACCTCACCTATGAGGAACCTCCGTCCGTACCACACGAGACGATACAATTCACCAACGAGGAGGTCAAGCGAGTTGTGCATCCGCACAATGTCGCAATAGTCCTCAAAGCCCAAGTGGCGAACAACCTGGTGAAAATGGTCCTTATTGATAACGGCAGCGCAGCCGATATAATCTTTAAGACCACCCTAGAGCGCATGAAGCTCGGGGGGCTCCACCCCGTCCTGACCCAGACACCTTTGTTTGGTTTCACGGGAGAAAAGGTCATGACCAAATGAATCATTGATTTACCGGTTACCTTCGGAACTACTGGAGGTATCGAAGTCGTTCACATGGTCCCCTTTCTTGTGGTTGACCAGGAGTTGCCCTATTATGTCATCATTGGGCAACCCACGTTGAACAGACAAAGGGCCATAACATCCACATACACTACTACAAAATACCTATTAGAAGTCGCTATATTTGCGTCGCATACAGTTTTGAGCGACGCATAACAGTATTTTTTGGAGCTCGTTTGACGTGGAAAAGATTAAAATTAAGGTATTTTAATTTGATTGGGCCACGTGGCCTTGCGTCGCTCAAAAAGCAAGCGACGTGGGGCGTCGCTCGCTTTTTGAGCGACGCCAGGCCACGTGGCATGGGGCGTCGCTCGGTTTTTGAGCGACGCCAGCTCACTGAGCGACGCCAGATCCACGTGACGTGGCGTCGCTTAAAAAGCGAGCGACGCCCCATGCCACGTGGCCTGGCGTATTTTAAAAACAAAAAGATTTCTGGAGTCGCTCAATTTTTTAGCGACTCCAACCTGGAGTCGCTCAATTTTTGAGCGACGCCAACCTAGAGTCGCTCAATTTTTGAGCGACTCCAGAAATCTTTTTTTTTAATATTTAAAAAATACGCCAGTGACGTGGCGCGCTCAAAAAGCGAGCGACGCCCCCCCTCCCCCCTTTTTTAAAATGCATAAGTCTCGAGATTTCGCACAACAGTTATCACTTCATCTTCTTCTTCGACATTTTCTCTCCAAAAACCCCAAAATCCTCCATTGAAACCCATCTCCACCACCATTACACATCTCCTCCGACCACCTCCACCACCATTACACATCTTTAGCACTTTACTCCGGCCGGCGTCGTGGTTTTGGTGAACGTTTTTCAGTCGTGACGCACGGGTAAGAGATTAGTTTTAGGGTTTTTTTAGGTTTTTTTTGTTTTTATTTTTTTTTTATTTCATGATGTTATGGGTAAAGATTCTTAGGTTTTTTTTATTGATTTCGGTGTGAAGGATGTACATTTGTTGTTATTTACCGCCGTCCATTTTGATCTTCTTCATCATGCTATTCCGAGAAGCAAGAACGTCGCGAGCCATCAAGGTGCCGGCTCGAGAAAGAATCACCGGGAGAGAGAGAGAACACACAAAACGGGGAGTCGGAATCTCACATAGATTTGGTGAGAAAATCAAACCCGAGTTGAATTTTTGGAAATCTAGGGTTTTGCTCTTAGATTGAGAATTTTGATTTCTGGTTGGGATTTGTAAAATTGAAGTGGATTTGATATGGATTAGTAACCGAATAGTATTGATTTGCGCTTGGAATTGTGAATTGAAAGCATTGTTTGAGTTTCTCATGAATTTTGGACGAGATTTTAAATTTAGGGTTTATGAATGTTTGAAATTGGGGTTCTTAATTTTGAATATGATATAGAGATTCTGAGATTATTTTTATTTTTTAAATATTAAAAAAAATTATTTTTGGAGTCGCTCAATTTTTGAGCGACTCCAAACTGGCGTCGCTCAATTTTTGAGCGACGCCAGCTTGGAGTCGCTCAAAAATTGAGCGACTCTAAAAACCTGGCGTCGCTCAATTTTTGAGCGACTCCAGGCTGGCGTCGCTCAGTTTTTGAGCGACGCCATTCTGACTCCAGGTTAATAAGCGTCACAAATAAAAAGAGCGACGCCCAATTAAAAAAACCCGCCAATCCAACGTGGCGCTTACGTGGAGCGTCGCTCGGTCATAAGCGACACCCAAACCTTTGGGCGTCACTTACATATGCGTCGCTCAAAAAGCGACGCCCAAAATATAACGCGTCGCTTTTTGAGCGACTCTAAAAGGGTATTTTGTAGTAGTGATATCACCTACTGATGAAATTCCCCACCGAGGAGGGAATTGGCGTCATGGCTGGTGATCAAACCCAAGCAAGGATATGCTATGTCTAAGGCGTGGACGGCGAGCCCACTGAGAAAAGGGTTAACACGATCTACCAGCTAGAAGACGACTACCCGTGTGATCAAAAAGACACACGGCAGCTGTGGGAGCTAGACCCCCGCGATGAGACCGAGAGGTTGAAAGTTAACACCCCCAATGATCTCACTTCGATCATTCTCGACGAAGCCAAACCTGACCAGGTGGTGAAGATCGGTGCACAACTCCCGCCCGCCATCAAGACTTTGCGTCCTTCCTTCGGGAGTTTAAGGATGTCTTTGTGTGGGCTTATCCAGACATGCTTGGAATAGACCCCGATGTGATTGTTCACCGGTTGAACGACGACAAAAATCGCCAACAAAGTACAAGCTAGACGCGCGTTCAACCCCGAACGATACCTAGAAGTTGAAAAGATTCTCTCCGCCGGTTTCATTCGAGAAGCCAAATACCCCAAGTGGGTGGCAAACGTGGTCATGGTTAAAAAGCCTAATGGGAAGTGGCGTATTTGTATAGACTACAAAGATCTTAACAAAGCCTGCACAAAAGACTGCTTTCCGCTCCCACGTATCAAATACCTGGTCTACGCTACGGCAGGACATGAGCTGCTAAGTTTCATGCACGCCTACTCGGGCTATAACCAAATACGAATGCACGAGCCCGATCAGATCAAGACAACATTCGTCACTGATCGAGGCCTCTACTGCTAAAAGGTCGTGCCTCTTGGCCTTAAAAACACAGGAGCTACTTACGAACGATTGGTAAACCGGATCTTTGCCGACCTAATCGACAAGACTATGGAAGTATACGTGGACGACATACTAATTAAAAGCCTACTGACTACTGATCACGTAGACAACCTAAGGGAGATGTTCTTAATCGTCCGCCGGTACAAAATGAAGCTCAACCCCAACAAATGCATGTTCGGAGTTGAGTTCGGGAAGTTCCTAGGCTACATCGTTAGCCAAAACGGAATCGAAGCGAACCCCGAGAAAATCAAGGCACTCCTTGACATGAGATCTCCGTGACGTGTTAAGGAAGTCCAAAGTCTGAACGGTCGGATTGCCGCCGTCTCGCATTTTGTGGCTAAAGCAACCGTCAAGTGTCAACCGTTCTTCAAAGCTATAAAGAAGACGGACGACTTTGTAAGGACGGACGAGTGCGAGAAGGCCTTTAAAGAATTGAAGGCCTACTTTGGGACACCTCCATTCCTGTCCAAACTGAAGGAGGGCGAGACGCTCTACGTCTACCTCGCCGTCTCCGAGCGGGCCATAAGCGTTGTGTTAGTCCGCGAAGAGGATAAGGTCCAATGGCCTATCTTCTGTTGTCAATGGTGCCCACAAGAAGAGTTGTAATTGTTGGAATCGATCTAGGGTTTGAGAAAATAATTAACGCTTTGGTAAGCGGCGGAATTTTAAAAATTTTCTTTTACAAGTAAAACAGTTTTTACTAACCTAGACTAGTGCAAGTACATGTAATTAAAAACCAATATGAGCTAGAAGTTTACTAACCTTTCTTGAAGCTTGAACTTTGAAGAAGCTTGTGGAAAGTTTGCAACGCTCGTCTCCCCTCGCAGCACGTCTCTCTTTCTTTCCTCGGCACCTCGAGCAACCACGAAAGTTTCTATCACTAAATCACTCGAAAAGAAGGAATCAGTGAGTGGGCACTTTTAAACACTACGACTTAAGAACGAGTCTCGAAGTCGCAGAGCTAAACACTAGGTCGAGTGAGGACCTAGGTGCCAAAGCAAGAAAAATCGAAAATAAACTAGAGAGAGAGAGAGGATTTTCGGCCATAAGTTCTAGAGAGAGAGTCTCTCAAATCTCTTAAACTTGGATGAATAAAATGTGAGGAAATGAGGCTCCTATTTATAGGAGAGGTCTCACCTTCAATAAGGTAGTTTCCTCTTCTATGGAATATCACATATTCATGAGCCAAATTCCTCTCTTTCCTATTGAGACACTCGGCCAAGCTAGGGCTTCTAGAAGCCTTGATTTGTTTCCTATTTTGTTCAAGGCTTGCCTTTTCTCTCAACATGGCCGATTCTTTATGCATCCCACATGCAAAATTTGTTTCCTCTTTTTCTTTTGGCAAGTATCTAAATACATTTATGCACAAAATAAACTCTTTCTCTTGGGTATTTTGGGCGCCCAACTCTCATCTAGAAGGAGCTTCTAGAAGCTTCTTCATTTGTTCATGACAACATGAGAAAAGCCCATTAAGAATTTTCAATAAAATTCTTATGAAATGAAATTAATTCACAAGGCCCAATAATCAAGTTATGGCCGAGTGACATTAAGTCATCAAATGAACTTGTCAAAAAATTTATTGACATTCATTTCATCCTTTGTCTCAAAAGACAAAAATACCCTTTTAACTATTTTCGTTCTTGTTTTGACTTAGCTTCCAGTTTAACTATTCCTATCGATGTGATTCGTGACAGTGACCTCATGGACCTAAATGAACAAAGCTGGAGCTAAACACTTGGACTCAAAAGTTCACAAACCTTTTCCAAGTTTAGCTTAATGCCAACTGACTCCACTAAAGAGCTGACACTGAAAATCTCTCGGTTCAAATGAATTTATTTTCTACTCAAGAATTCGACCTAATTATGATGAGCGGATCCACTGAATATTATCTATGTTTACCCTTCATGAATGTCATCAGCTAGCCGGGATTTACTAAATTACCATTTTACCCTTCTAGCTGTTATTTCCTCAACTCCTTTGTCGCTTGTGAATAAGTTAGAAACAATGTATTGACGAGGAGCTAACAAGTCACATTGTTTCATCCAAAAGAGTCAGGACTCAATTTGGACACTGGCCAGTTCATTTATTCACACTCCAAGGAACAAAGCATGAGGTGACATACATTGCATTTCAGCAATCTTGTACATGAATTCCTTATCTATGAGAACTTCACAAAGTTACTCATGACAGACTCACAACTTAGTACTTCACCAATAGGCCTTGTTCGGAATCACATAGTGAGTCCGAACTTTGACTTTCTCAAATGAGAATACTAAGGTGTGAAATGGCATGTCTCATTTCAGGATTAAGGTAAGCATGATGCAATTCATATATAGTGACTTCGAGACATAAGAGGTTAAATGGTTTGTTCTTATATTGTCTCTAGAAGTCCACTGGTCAATTCAGTACCTTCGGAAGATACCTAGAAGAACTATAGAGTCCCCAACTCTCAAATGCATGTTCGGAGTTGAGTTCGGGAAGTTCCTAGGCTACATCGTTAGCCAAAACGGAATCGAAGCGAACCCCGAGCAAATCAAGGCACTCTTTGACATGAGATCTCCGTGACGTGTTAAGGAAGTCCAAAGTCTGAACGGTCGGATTGCCGCCGTCTCGCATTTTGTGACTAAAGCAACCGTCAAGTGTCAACCGTTCTTCAAAGCTATAAAGAAGACGGACGACTTTGTAAGGACGGACGAGTGCGAGAAGGCCTTTAAAGAATTGAAGGCCTACTTTGGGACACCTCCATTCCTGTCCAAACTGAAGGAGGGCGAGACGCTCTACGTCTACCTCGCCGTCTCCGAGCGGGCCATAAGCGTTGTGTTAGTCCGCGAAGAGGATAAGGTCCAATGGCCTATCTTCTGTTGTCAATGGTGCCCACAAGAAGAGTTGTAATTGTTGGAATCGATCTAGGGTTTGAGAAAATAATTAACGCTTTGGTAAGCGGCGGAATTTTAAAAATTTTCTTTTACAAGTAAAACAATTTTTACTAACCTAGACTAGTGCAAGTACATGTAATTAAAAACCAATATGAGCTAGAAGTTTACTAACCTTTCTTGAAGCTTGAACTTTGAAGAAGCTTGTGGAAAGTTTGCAACGCTCGTCTCCCCTCGCAGCACGTCTCTCTTTCTTTCCTCGGCACCTCGAGCAACCACGAAAGTTTCTATCACTAAATCACTCGAAAAGAAGGAATCAGTGAGTGGGCACTTTTAAACACTACGACTTAAGAACGAGTCTCGAAGTCGCAGAGCTAAACACTAGGTCGAGTGAGGACCTAGGTGCCAAAGCAAGAAAAATCGAAAATAAACTAGAGAGAGAGAGAGGATTTTTGGCCATAAGTTCTAGAGAGAGAGTCTCTCAAATCTCTTAAACTTGGATGAATGAAATGTGAGGAAATGAGGCTCCTATTTATAGGAGAGGTCTCACCTTCAATAAGGTAGTTTCCTCTTCTATGGAATATCACATATTCATGAGCCAAATTCCTCTCTTTCCTATTGAGACACTCGGCCAAGCTAGGGCTTCTAGAAGCCTTGATTTGTTTCCTATTTTGTTCAAGGCTTGCCTTTTCTCTCAACATGGCCGATTCTTTATGCATCCCACATGCAAAATTTGTTTCCTCTTTTTCTTTTGGCAAGTATCTAAATACATTTATGCACAAAATAAACTCTTTCTCTTGGGTATTTTGGGCGCCCAACTCTCATCTAGAAGGAGCTTCTAGAAGCTTCTTCATTTGTTCATGACAACATGAGAAAAGCCCATTAAGAATTTTCAATAAAATTCTTATGAAATGAAATTAATTCACAAGGCCCAATAATCAAGTTATGGCCGAGTGACATTAAGTCATCAAATGAACTTGTCAAAAAATTTATTGACATTCATTTCATCCTTTGTCTCAAAAGACAAAAATACCCTTTTAACTATTTTCGTTCTTGTTTTGACTTAGCTTCCAGTTTAACTATTCCTATCGATGTGATTCGTGACAGTGACCTCATGGACCTAAATGAACAAAGCTGGAGCTAAACACTTGGACTCAAAAGTTCACAAACCTTTTCCAAGTTTAGCTTAATGCCAACTGACTCCACTAAAGAGCTGACACTGAAAATCTCTCGGTTCAAATGAATTTATTTTCTACTCAAGAATTCGACCTAATTATGATGAGCGGATCCACTGAATATTATCTATGTTTACCCTTCATGAATGTCATCAGCTAGCCGGGATTTACTAAATTACCATTTTACCCTTCTAGCTGTTATTTCCTCAACTCCTTTGTCGCTTGTGAATAAGTTAGAAACAATGTATTGACGAGGAGCTAACAAGTCACATTGTTTCATCCAAAAGAGTCAGGACTCAATTTGGACACTGGCCAGTTCATTTATTCACACTCCAAGGAACAAAGCATGAGGTGACATACATTGCATTTTAGCAATCTTGTACATGAATTCCATATCTATGAGAACTTCACAAAGTTACTCATGACAGACTCACAACTTAGTACTTCACCAATATGCCTTGTTCGGAATCACATAGTGAGTCCGAACTTTGACTTTCTCAAATGAGAATACTAAGGTGTGAAATGGCATGTCTCATTTCAGGATTAAGGTAAGCATGATGCAATTCATATATAGTGACTTCGAGACATAAGAGGTTAAATGGTTTGTTCTTATATTGTCTCTAGAAGTCCACTGGTCAATTCAGTACCTTCGGAAGATACCTAGAAGAACTATAGAGTCCCCATCTCTCAAATGCATGTTCGGAGTTGAGTTCGGGAAGTTCCTAGGCTACATCGTTAGCCAAAACGGAATCGAAGCGAACCCCGAGAAAATCAAGGCACTCTTTGACATGAGATCTCCGTGACGTGTTAAGGAAGTCCAAAGTCTGAACGGTCGGATTGCCGCCGTCTCGCATTTTGTGACTAAAGCAACCGTCAAGTGTCAACCGTTCTTCAATGCTATAAAGAAGACGGACGGCTTTGTAAGGACGGACGAGTGCGAGAAGGCCTTTAAAGAATTGAAGGCCTACTTTGGGACACCTCCATTCCTGTCCAAACTGAAGGAAGGCGAGACGCTCTACGTCTACCTCGCCGTCTCCGAGCGGGCCATAAGCGTTGTGTTAGTCCGCAAAGAGGATAAGGTCCAATGGCCTATCTTCTGTTGTCAATGGTGCCCACAAGAAGAGTTGTAATCTTTATATTGTACATTTTATGTAATAAAGTCTCATGAAGACTCTTGCTTGTAATTGCTTATTCATTAATAGAGTTGAAACGTTCATTCATTCTTCCGTATCTGTTTGAAGCTTTATGATAAAACATTAGTCTTTAGTCCATAAACAACCTAAAAAACTTACGAAGATGTTGAAATTGATCTAGGGTTTAAGAAAAAGTTTAACGCTTCTCAAAGCGGCGGAATTTTAAAAATTTTCTTTTCAAGTAAAAACAGATTTTTACTAACCTAGACAAAGAGCAAGTACATATAAATAAAAACTATTATAAGCTAAGAAGTTTACTAACCTTTCTTGAAGCTTGAACTTTGAGAAGCTTTTGGAAAGTTTGCAACGCTCGTCTCCCCTCGCAGCACGTCTCTCTTTCTTTCCTCGGCACCTCGAGCAACCACGAAAGTTTCTATCACTAAATCACTCGAAATAAAGGAATTAGTGAGTGGGCACTTTTAAACACTACGACTTAAGAACGAGTCTTGAAGTCGCAGAGCTAACCAGTAGGTCAAATGAGGACCTAGGTGCCAAAACAAAAAATCGAAAATAAACTAGAGAGAGAGAGGAAGGGGCGGCAACAACAAGTTCTAGAGAGAGAGGCTCTCAATCTCTAACTTATGTGGAATGAGAAAAATGAGTAGAATGAGGCTCCTATTTATAGGACAGGTCTTACCTTCAATAAGGTAGTTTCTTCTTCTATATAATATCACATATTCATGAGCCAATTTCCTCTTTTCCTCTATGACATACTCGGCCAAGGTAGGCTTCATTAAGCCTTGGATTTGTTTCCTATTTTGTTCCATGCCTTGCCTTTTGTCTCTCTCTTGGGCGCCTACCTCATTCCTCTTAGGGGAAATTCGTTTCCTCTTTTTCTTTTGGCAAGTATCTTGATACATTTATGCACAAAATATTCTCTCTTCCTATGGGTATGTTGGGCGCCCATTATGTCTCTAGAAGGAGCTTCTAGAAGCTTCTTCATTTGTTCATGACAACATGAGAAAAGCCCATTAAGAATTTTCAATGAAATTCTTATGAAAAGAAATTAATTCACAAGGCCCAATGATCAAGTCATGGCCGAGTGACATTAAGTCATCAAATGAACTTGTCAAAAAATTTATTGACATTCATTTCATTCTTTGTCTCAAAAGACAAAAATACCCTTTCGACTATTTTCGTTTTTGTTTTGACTTAGCTTCCAGTTTAACTATTCCTGATCGATGTGATTCATGACAGTGACCTCATGGATCCAAATGAACAAAGCTTGAGCTAAAATACTTGGACTCAAAAGTTCACAAACCTTTTCCAAGTTTAGCTTAATGTCAACTGACTCCACTAAAGAGTTGACACTGAAAATCTCTCGGTTCAAATGAATTTATTTTCTACTCAAGAATTCAACCTAATTGTAATGAGTGGATCCACAGAATATTATCAATGTTTACCCTTCATGAATATCATCAGCTATTCGGGATTTACAAAATTACCATTTTACCCTTCTAGCTGTTATTTCCTCAACTCCTTTGTCGCTTGTGAATAAGTTAGAAACAGTGTATTGACGAGGAGCTAACAAGTCACATTGTTTCATCCAAAAGAGTCAGGACTCAATTTGGACACTGGCCAGTTCATTTATTCACACTCCAAGGAACAAAGCATGAGGTGATAGACATTGCATTTCAGCAATCTTGTACATGAATTCCATATCTATGAGAACTTCACAAAGTTACTCATGACATACTCACAACTTAGTACTTCACCAATAGGCCTTGTTCGGAATCACATAGTGAGTCTGAACTCTGACTTTCTCAAATGAGAATACTAAGGTGTGAAATGACATGTGTCATTTCAGGATTAAGGTAAGCACGATGCAATATATACATAGTGACCCCGACTATGAGGGCTTGGAGATTTCGACGGACATCAAGACTTCTCTCACCATAGATATGGAGCTCCTCGTAGAGATCAAAGCCGGTCCTTCGAATCCACCCCATAAAACAAAGGCGATACCCATCTCCTCCCAATTGGAAACCTCCCGACGATCAGCCCATGACCTACTTGGTCAGAGAGGATATGTAAGGGAACGTCAAACAACTAGGCGAGTGAGGCGCGTGGCTCGAAGCTCACGCCCCCGTGCCACTGAGCAAGATATTAGGGATCGGTTTACCGCCCAACGGAACAACCGGGGCAAAGACATACGAGACAGGCTGAGTGCTCGCCAGGGTCACAACCCTACAGCCCCAATCAATGGGGACCCTCGCACAGCTCAAGGGTCGAATGAAAGACGGCAGGTGACTCCTCCCGAGCAGGGGGTGACCCCCAACACTGGCCTCGACATCGTCACCATGATTCACAACCTTCGCAACGAATACATGATCTACGTGAAGGCGGCTTGGCCGGTGATACATATGGGTCGTGGAAGAACATTCCTCGCCCTTCACTACCCAAATCCTTGCTGAGGTGTGCACAAGAAACTTCAAACTCCCGAATCTCCCCATACAGTGGGAAAACCGACCCTACTTATCAAATCCAACATTACAAAACTTGGATGACGATGCAAGGCATCTCACATGTGGCTCTATACTAGGCTTTTAGTCTTACCCTCACCAGACCCGATTCCGAGTAATTTAAGAATTTAAGACTGGGGAGCGTCCAATCGTTCAAAGACCTGAAGGACATGTTCCTAGCACGATTTGCTACGTCGATGGTTCAAAAGAAAACCAAGATGTAGTTATGGTCAATCAGGCAAGAGAATAACGAGTCCTTGAGAAATTATCTCACTCGGTTCACGTAGAATCGAATAAGGTCGACCGCTTCGACGACAGCGACGCAATTACAGCCATCATCGAAGGCTTGTGCACTGGGGACTTCCTAAAGTCCGTCGTTGCCAGAGTCCTTTCAACAATGGCCGAGTTAATGAACCGATCCAAGACCTTCATGGGGGTTGAGGATTACCTCGACGGTCGTAGGAGCAATAACCAAAACTCCCACCGTCGAGACGAGTCCGGCAACGAGCAGGGCGACCCCCGCAAGAAAGTGAATAAGGGAGGTCAAGCTTCCTATAACTGAGCCCCTACGTCTCAAAAGCCGCGTCTTGCGAACAACATCAGAGACTATCACATTACACACCTTTGAACGCCCCGGTAGAACAAATCTATGATGTGACGCTTGATAAGTTCACTGTTCCAACTCCAATGAAAGGCGACCCCGTGTCTCGCGACCGGTCCCGTTATTGTGAGTTCCACCAGGATTATGGTCACATGACCGCTCAATGCTTCCAACTCAAGCGACAGATTGAGACATTAATCTAAAGAGGCGAGTTCAAAGAGTTCGTTCTCCGAATGATAGGTGTTGCGATCCCCGCCAATGATAGGCCACAACCTAGAAAGGGTGGAGGAACCAACACTAACACTGACCATACCACAGTCGCGGCTACGGCCGACACATAACTCCATGTCATCACCACCATACTAGGTGGCTTGCAAGACGGGGACTCAGCCCTGCAAAGAAAGAAGGTCCTTAGGGCTGCCTCTCAAGAAGGCCTTGTCGGGCAGGTTAACCTCACCTATGAGGAACCTCCGTCCGTACCACACGAGACGATACAATTCACCAACGAGGAGGTCAAGCGAGTTGTGCATCCGCACAATGTCACAATAGTCCTCAAAGCCCAAGTGGCTAACAACCTTATTGATAACGGCAGCGCAGCCGATATAATCTTTAAGACCACCCTAGAGCGCATGAAGCTCAGGGGGCTCCACCCCGTCCCGACCCAGACACCTTTGTTTGGTTTCACGGAAGAAAAGGTCATGACCAAATGAATCATTGATTTACCGGTTACCTTCGGAACTACTGGAGGTATCGAAGTCGTTCACATGGTCCCCTTTCTTGTGGTTGACCAGGAGTTGCCCTATAATATCATCATTGGGTAACCCACGTTGAACAGACAAAGGGCCATAACATCCACATATCACCTACTGGTGAAATTCCCCACCGAGGAGGGAATTGGCGTTATGGCTGGTGATCAAACCCAAGCAAGGATATGCTATGTCTAAGGCGTGGACGGCGAGCCCACTGAGAAAAGGGTTAACACGATCTACCAGCTAGAAGACGACTACCCGTGTGATCAAAAAGACACACGGCAGCTGTGGGAGCTAGACCCCCGCGATGAGACCGAGAGGTTGAAAGTTAACACCCCCGATGATCTCACTTCGATCGTTCTCGACGAAGTCAAACCTGACCAGGTGGTGAAGATCGGTGCACAACTCCCTCCCGCCATCAAGACTTTGCGTCCTTCCTTCGGGAGTTTAAGGATGTCTTTGTGTGGGCTTATCCAGACATGCCTGGAATAGACCCCGATGTGATTGTGCACCGGTTGAATGACGACAAAAATCACCAACAAAGTACAAGCTAGACGCGCTTTCAACCCCGAACGATACCTAGAAGTTGAAAAGATTCTCTCCGCCGGTTTCATTCGAGAAGCCAAATACCCCAAGTGGGTGGCAAACGTGGTCATTGTTAAAAAGCCTAATGGGAAGTGGCGTATTTGTATAGACTACAAAGATCTTAACAAAGCCTGCCCAAAAGACTGCTTTCCGCTCCCACGTATCAAATACCTGGTCTACGCCACGGCAGGACATGAGCTGCTAAGTTTCATGCACGCCTACTCGGGCTATAACCAAATACGAATGCACGAGCCCGATCAGATCAAGACAACATTCGTCACTGATCGAGGCCTCTACTGCTAAAAGGTCGTGCCTCTTGGCCTTAAAAACACAGGAGCTACTTACGAACGATTGGTAAACCGGATCTTTGCCGACCTAATCGGCAAGACTATTGAAGTATACGTGGACGACATACTAATTAAAAGCCTACTGACTACTGATCATGTAGACAACCTAAGGGAGATGTTCTTAATCGTCCGCCGGTACAAAATGAAGCTCAACCCCAACAAATGCATGTTCGGAGTTGAGTTCGGGAAGTTCCTAGGCTACATCGTTAGCCAAAACGGAATCGAAGCGAACCCCGAGAAAATCAAGGCACTCCTTGACATGAGATCTCCGTGACGTGTTAAGGAAGTCCAAAGTCTGAACGGTCGGATTGCCGCCGTCTCGCATTTTGTGGCTAAAGCAACCGTCAAGTGTCAACCGTTCTTCAAAGCTATAAAGAAGACGGACGACTTTGTAAGGACGGACGAGTGCGAGAAGGCCTTTAAAGAATTGAAGGCCTACTTTGGGACACCTCCATTCCTGTCCAAACTGAAGGAGGGCGAGACGCTCTACGTCTACCTCGCCGTCTCCGAGCGGGCCATAAGCGTTGTGTTAGTCCGCGAAGAGGATAAGGTCCAATGGCCTATCTTCTGTTGTCAATGGTGCCCACAAGAAGAGTTGTAATTGTTGGAATCGATCTAGGGTTTGAGAAAATAATTAACGCTTCGGTAAGCGGCGGAATTTTAAAAATTTTCTTTTACAAGTAAAACAGTTTTTACTAACCTAGACTAGTGCAAGTACATGTAATTAAAAACCAATATGAGCTAGAAGTTTACTAACCTTTCTTGAAGCTTGAACTTTGAAGAAGCTTGTGGAAAGTTTGCAACGCTCGTCTCCCCTCGCAGCACGTCTCTCTTTCTTTCCTCGGCACCTCGAGCAACCACGAAAGTTTCTATCACTAAATCACTCGAAAAGAAGGAATCAGTGAGTGGGCACTTTTAAACACTACGACTTAAGAACGAGTCTCGAAGTCGCAGAGCTAAACACTAGGTCGAGTGAGGACCTAGGTGCCAAAGCAAGAAAAATCGAAAATAAACTAGAGAGTGAGAGAGAGGATTTTCGGCCACAAGTTCTAGAGAGAGAGTCTCTCAAATCTCTTAAACTTGGATGAATGAAATGTGAGGAAATGAGGCTCCTATTTATAGGAGAGGTCTCACCTTCAATAAGGTAGTTTCCTCTTCTATGGAATATCACATATTCATGAGCCAAATTCCTCTCTTTCCTATTGAGACACTCGGCCAAGCTAGGGCTTCTAGAAGCCTTGATTTGTTTCCTATTTTGTTCAAGGCTTGCCTTTTCTCTCAACATGGCCGATTCTTTATGCATCCCACATGCAAAATTTGTTTCCTCTTCTTCTTTTGGCAAGTATCTAAATACATTTATGCACAAAATAAACTCTTTCTCTTGGGTATTTTGGGCGCCCAACTCTCATCTAGAAGGAGCTTCTAGAAGCTTCTTCATTTGTTCATGACAACATGAGAAAAGCCCATTAAGAATTTTCAATAAAATTCTTATGAAATGAAATTAATTCACAAGGCCCAATAATCAAGTTATGGCCGAGTGACATTAAGTCATCAAATGAACTTGTCAAAAAATTTATTGACATTCATTTCATCCTTTGTCTCAAAAGACAAAAATACCCTTTTAACTATTTTCGTTCTTGTTTTGACTTAGCTTCCAGTTTAACTATTCCTATCGATGTGATTCGTGACAGTAACCTCATGGACCTAAATGAACAAAGCTGGAGCTAAACACTTGGACTCAAAAGTTCACAAACCTTTTCCAAGTTTAGCTTAATGCCAACTGACTCCACTAAAGAGCTGACACTGAAAATCTCTCGGTTCAAATGAATTTATTTTCTACTCAAGAATTCGACCTAATTATGATGAGCGGATCCACTGAATATTATCTATGTTTACCCTTCATGAATGTCATCAGCTAGCCGGGATTTACTAAATTACCATTTTACCCTTCTAGCTGTTATTTCCTCAACTCCTTTGTCGCTTGTGAATAAGTTAGAAACAATGTATTGACGAGGAGCTAACAAGTCACATTGTTTCATCCAAAAGAGTCAGGACTCAATTTGGACACTGGCCAGTTCATTTATTCACACTCCAAGGAACAAAGCATGAGGTGACATACATTGCATTTCAGCAATCTTGTACATGAATTCCATATCTATGAGAACTTCACAAAGTTACTCATGACAGACTCACAACTTAGTACTTCACCAATAGGCCTTGTTCGGAATCACATAGTGTGTCCGAACTTTGACTTTCTCAAATGAGAATACTAAGGTGTGAAATGGCATGTGTCATTTCAGGATTAAGGTAAGCATGATGCAATTCATATATAGTGACTTCGAGACATAAGAGGTTAAATGGTTTGTTCTTATATTGTCTCTAGAAGTGCACTGGTCAATTCAGTACCTTCGGAAGATACCTAGAAGAACTATAGAGTCCCCAACTCTCAATGCCTCATAACCAGACATCATAGATTCTTCTAACAATTATACTGAGGTCAATAGTCCTTTGACCCTAAGATTGCGAATATATCGTTTTAAGCAAACTACGAAGAGTTTGTTCATGCAAATCTACATTTGTCTCTTCGTAAGTTGTTAAGTTTGTTTATGGACTAAAAGACTAAGGTTTTATCATAAAGCTTAAAACAAAGAAAGAATGAATGAACGTTTCAACTTTATTAATGAATAGATAGGCAATTACAAGCAAGAGTCTTCATTAGACTTTATTACATCAAATGTACGAAATAAAGACTACAACTCTTCTTGTGGGCACCATTGACAACAAACTCCCACTTGACTCAAAGAAGGTGTGTGTAGTCCTTCATGCCTAATCCCTCACGATGTTGGTCGAAGACCTTGTTCGCTAGGGCCTTGGTGAATGGATCTGCGAGGTTGTCCACCGTTGAGATCTTCTTCACTTCTACGTCTCCGCGCTGCACGATCTCTCGAATCAAATGGTATTTCCTCTCAATATGCTTAGAGCGCTTATGGCTTCTAGGTTTCTTTGAGTTAGCGACAGCCCCACTATTATCACAATACAGGGTCATGGGCTCGTCGACGTTTGGAACAACTTCCAAATACTTAAGGAACTTTCTAAGCCATACAGCCTCTTTGGATGCTTCACAAGCAGCCACATATTCTGCTTCCATTGTGGAGTCAGCAATGCAAGATTGCTTAATACTTCTCCACACAACAGCTCCACCATTAAGGATGAACACAGATCCCGAAGTGGATTTCCTGGAATCCTTATCCGCTTGAAAATCGGAGTCGGTATATCCCGTCATAGTCAGGTCAGTACCTGAGTATGTAAGCATCAAGTTCCTAGTTCTTCGAAGATACTTAAGAACATGCTTAACAGCAATCCAGTGCTCGGGTCCAGGGTTGGATCGGAAACGGCTAACTACGCCAACGGCGAAACATATATCAGGTCTAGTGCAAAGCATAGCATACATGAGGCTTCCTACGGCAGAGGGGTAAGGAATCTTCCACATGTCTTCAATCTCTTGTGCAGTCTTGGGAGACTAGTCCTGAGAGAGTGAAACTCCATGCCTAAAGGGTGTTTGACCCCTCTTGCAGTCTTGCATCGAGAAGCGATCCATCACCTTATCAATATAAGATGCTTGAGAGAGCGACAGGGTCCGGTTTTTCCTATCTCGAAAGATTTGGATTCCCAGAATGTACGCGGCTTCTCCTAGATCCTTCATATCGAATTGCTTTGCTAGCCAGACCTTAACCTCAGATAACTTACCCACGTCATTACCAATGAGAAGTATATCATCGACATATAGTACCAGAAACACAACTTTACCTTCGTGTATTAACTTGTAAACACAAGGCTCATCTATTGACTGTTCAAATCCAAATCTCTTTACAGTTTCATCGAATCTAATATTCCATGACCTAGATTCTTGCTTTAGTCCATAAATGGATTTAAGCAACTCACAAACCTTGGTCTCTTGACCTTTATCCACGAAACCGTCTGGTTGAGCCATGTAAATGCGCTCGTCAAGATTGCCATTCAGAAAGGCTGTCTTGACATCCATTTGCCAGATCTCATAGTCGAGAGCTGCAGCTATGGATAGGAGTATGCGGATGGATTTAAGCATCGCGACTGGCGAGAAGGTTTCTTCATAGTCAATCCCTTCTTGTTGGGTATCACCCTTTGCCACAAGTCGTGCTTTGAACGTCTCGACGTTCCCATCAGGACCCCTTTTCTTCTTGTATATCCACTTACACCCTACGGGTTTAATCCCTTCAGGAAGGTCTACCAGTTTCCAGACATTGTTGACATACATCGAGTGCATTTCAACTTTCATGGCGTCAAGCCAAAGGTTTGATTCAGAACAAGCCATCGCTTGGCTATAGGAAACAGGGTCATCCATGTCGGAGACGGCTACAAGAGAGTCTCCATAAGACATTGTACCTGTCAGGCTTTTGAGTAGCCCTCCCACTACGTCTAAGTACTACTTGACGAGATTCTGATTGTTGGAATCGATCTAGGGTTTGAGAAAATAATTAACGCTTCGGTAAGCGGCGGAATTTTAAAAATTTTCTTTTAAAAGTAAAAACGGTTTTTACTAACCTAGACAAGTGCAAGTACATGTAATTAAAAAAACCAATATGAGCTAGAAGTTTACTAACCTTTCTTGAAGCTTGAACTTTGAAGAAGCTTGTGGAAAGTTGGCAACGCTCGTCTCCCCTCGCAGCACGTCTCTCTTTCTTTCCTCGGCACCTCGAGCAACCACGAAAGTTTCTATCACTAAATCACTCGAAAAGAAGGAATCAGTGAGTGGGAACTTTTAAACGCTACGACTTAAGAACGAGTCTCGGAGTCGCAGAGCTAAACACTAGGTCGAGTGAGGACCTAGGTGCCAAGACAAGAAAAAATCGAAAATATAAACTAGAGAGAGAGAGAAGAAGGGGCGGCCAAGTCTAGAGAGAGAGGCTCTCAATCTCTAAAACTTTGCATGAATGAAAAGTGTGGAATGAGGCTCCTATTTATAGGAGAGGTCTCACCTTCAATAAGGTAGTTTCCTCTTCTATAGAATATGACATATTCATGAGCCAATTTCCCTTTTCCTTCAAAGAGGTGCACGTCCAAGACAAAACAAGTAAGTCCTTGGATTTGTTTCCTCTTTTGTTTGCTTCTCTCTTGACCACATTTGGGCGCCCACCATGTTTCCTCTTAGGGGAAATTTGTTTCCTCTTTTTCTTTTGGCAAGTATCTTGATACATTTATGCACAAAATATTCTCTCTTCCTATGGGTATTATGGGCGCCTATCACCTTCTAGAAGGGGCTTCTAGAAGCTTTTCCATTTTGTTCATGACAACATGAAAAAGGCCCATTAAGAATTTTCAATAAAATTCTTATGAAATGAAATTAATCCACAAGGCCCAATTAATCATATTATGGCCGAGTGACATTAAGTCATCAAATGAACTTGTCAAAAAATTTATTGACATTCATTTCATCCTTTGTCTCAAAAGACAAAAATACCCTTTTGACTATTTTCGTTCTTGTTTTGACTTAGCTTCCAGTTTAACTATTCCTATCGATGTGATTCGTGACAGTGACCTCATGGACCCAAATGAACAAAGCTTTAGCTAAACACTTGGACTCAAAAGTTCACAAACCTTTTCCAAGTTTAGCTTAATGCCAGCTGACTCCACTAAAGAGCTGACACTGAAAATCTCTCGGTTCAAATGAATTTGTTTTCTACTCAAGAATTCGACCAAATTATAATGAGCGGATCCACTGAATATTATCTATGCTACCCTTCATGAATGTCATCAGCTAGTCGGGATTTACTAAATTACCATTTTACCCTTCTAGCTGTTATTTCCTCAACTCCTTTGTCGCTTGTGAATAAGTTAGAAACAATGTATTGACGAGGAGCTAACAAGTCACATTGTTTCATCCAAAAGAGTCAGGACTCAATTTGGACACTGGCCAGTTCATTTATTCACACTCCAAGGAACAAAGCATGAGGTGACATACATTGCATTTCAGCAATCTTGTACATGAATTCCATATCTATGAGAACTTCACAAAGTTACTCATGACATACTCACAACTTAGTATTTCACCAATAGGCCCTGTTCGGAATGACATAGTGAGTCCGAACTCTGACTTTCTTAAATGAGAATACTAAGGTGTGAAATGGCATGTCTCATTTCAGGATTAAGGTAAGCATGATGCAATTCATACATAGTGACTTCGAGACATAAGAGGTTAAATGGTTTGTTCTTATATTGTCTCTAGAAGTGCACTGGTCAATTCAGTACCTTCGGAAGATACCTAGAAGAACTATAGAGTCCCCAACTCTCAATGCCTCATAACCAGACATCATAGATTCTTCTAACAATCATACTGAGGTCAATAGTCCTTTGACCCTAAGATTGCGAATATATCGTTTTAAGCAAACTACGAAGAGTTTGTTCATGCAAATCTACATTTGTCTCTTCGTAAGTTGTTAAGTTTGTTTATGGACTAAAAGACTAAGGTTTTATCATAAAGCTTCAAACAAAGAAAGAATGAATGAACGTTTCAACTTTATTAATGAATGAATAGGCAATGACAAGCAAGAGTCTTCGTAAGACTATATGACATCAAACGTACATAAATAGACACTACTACTCTTCTTGTGGGCACCATTGACAACACTGATGAGTTAGGTTGTGTTTCAGTTGGGGTAAGAACAGTTCTTACAGATGAGGTAGAAGCCTCCTCTCCCAACTTTTCTTCAAGCACAATTTTGCTTCTAGGTTTCGCATCCTTCATAAAGTCCTCCTCAAGGAAACGAGCATTCGTGCTAACGAAAGTCTTATCGTCCTCGGGACTATAGAAAGTAAAACCTTTGGTTTCCTTCGGATATCCTACAAACAGGCACAATTCTGACCTACTAGCCAACTTGCTAGTCTTTTGCCTCAGTACGTGTGCAGGGCAACCCCAAATTCGGATGCGGCCAAGATTCACTTTACGGCCAGTCCATCGTTCATAAGGAGTACCAGGAACCGTTTTGGACGGAACTTGGTTCAGAATGTAGGCGGCTGTTTCGAGGGCATATCCCCAAAAGGAAAGCGGGAGTGATGAGTAACTCATCATTGATCTAACCATCTCCATAAGAGTTCGGTTTCTTCTCTCTGACACTCCGTTTTGTTGAGGTGTGCCAGGTGCGGTAAGCTGAGAAGCGATACCTTCTTCTTTAAGAAAGACATCGAACTCTCCAGACATATACTCACCACCTCGATCAGATCGAAGGGTTTTGATCACTTTGCCAGTTTGCTTTTCCACTAAAGCCCTAAAGACCTTAAATACGTTAAAGGTCTCGGATTTGTGTTTAAGCAAATATACAAACCCATATCTTGAGTAATCATCAGTGAAGGTAACGAAGTATTCGTATCCTCCACGTGCCTGTTGGTTGAGCGGACCACATACATCAGAATGTATTAGTTCCAGCAACTCAGTGGCTCTTCGACCCTTATCGGAGAAAGGTCGCTTAGTCATTTTTCCTTCTATACAGGATTCACAAGTAGGTAGTGAACCTATTGCAGAGGCTTGGAGTGGACCATCCCTCACAAGTCTCTTAATCCTATCTAGACTGATATGACCAAGTCTTAAGTGCCAGAGGTATGTTGATTTTGTTGGATCGGAGGATTCAGAAAGTTTGATCCTCTTTGGCTCCCTAATTAGATCGTTATCTATTTCGGTGTCTAAAAGAGAAGGTTGAGTGGGATAGATGTAAAAAAGACCATTCTTCATACATGCATCAGTGACAAAAGAATTAGAAAAAGAAATACGAATTCCATTCTTTATAAACTTTAAATAATAATCTTGCTCGAAAAGTTGAGCAACAGATACTAGGTTTTTCCCAAAGGAAGGAACATAATAAACATTATTCAAATTTAAAGTTCGATCTTCAAAAGATATCGTCACGGATCCCACAGCCTTCGCAGACACCACACTCTCATCACCCCACTTGAAGCAGAAGTCGCCATCCTCTAAGCTTTTGCTTTTCCTAAAACCAGTCAAGGAGCAGCAAATATGATTAGTAGCAGCGGAGTCAATAATCCACGATGATACATTATCAGCTACTAAACAGGCTTCAGTAACAAGTACAATACCTTTTGCTTTGGTTTTGAGGTAGGCAGTACAGTTCCTACGCCAGTGACCAGGCTCGTTGCAGTGGTGGCACTTGTCGTTAGACTTGTCCACCTTCGGAGCCTTTGGCGCCTTCTTCGTCGTGTGAACCTTAGGTTGGTTCTTCTTCTCGGCGTTGCGAGGTCTCTTCTTAGATCCAGAGGTGGAGGCAGTAGCATGTACTTCTCCTTGAGCCCTCTTTTTCTTAGTGAGTGCCTCAGCTGTTTGAAGTTCCTTCATGAGCTCGGTAATAGTGTACTCCAGCTTGTTCATGGAATAATTCAACTTGAAGGTATCAAAGGTTTCGGGGAGAGTTTCCAAGATCATATCTATTTTAGTCTCCCCATCAATCTCAGATCCAAGAATCTCCATTTCGTTTAGATAGCTAATGATCAGCATCATATGATCTCTAACGGGAGTTCCAGCCTTCATACGACAGTTCATGAATTGTCGGACCGCTTGTTGCCTAGCTTGACGTCCTTGCCCTCCAAACATCTCATGGAGATTTTAGAGCATATCGGTGGCAGTTTCATAATCACGATGTTGTTGTTGCAACACATTGTTCATCGATGCCAAAATATAGCATCTCGCAATCTCATCGGATCGAAGCCAGGCCGCCAGGGCGTCTTTTTCCTCTTGCGTCGAATCTTCATTCGTTTGAGGACAGGGGGTGGTGAGAACCCATTTGTGCTTGTCGACAGTAAGGACTATGTCGAGGTTACGTTTCCAGTCGACGTAATTGTCGCCTTCGAGTTTATTCGAGGAAAGAATTGTAGAGAGAGGGTTGAGAGACATATTGCCTATAAAAGTTGAAACAAGTTTATGATTAGTCTTTGGTTTAGGATTTAAGTTTTATTAAGACTTTTGTAAAATCCAAAGGTGTTATAAACCAAACGATAATTTACTCCCTCAAGAGAAGGCCGCAAAAAATCTCCATTTATAAGTAAATGACACATCATTAATGCTAAGCCAAGATGTCAATACATCTATTTTGACTAGCCACCTTTTAAATTGGTTTGATCACTCACATCCTTTCGCAGAGCCTCAAGGGAGGATTACTAGGGATTGAGCCTAAGTGTGTAACAACCCACTTAGTCCAAAAGATCAGCTTTGAAAAACAATCCCCCAAGGGGAGGCCTTGTCATCATTGCATCACTCTCGGACGTAGCTCATTGAGCAATGATCGAAGCAATAACGCCTTGGAGTACTCACATTTAAGTGAGGGTCGCAAGAGCGGCTCTTAGTCCCACGTTATTGCATCTTTCACTAGTGTTGGGGATCGCGGGTTACAAACAACGAATATAACCCTCACTTAGTTTTTGGAGATGGTTCATCGACTCTTATAAGTTCGGAAATAAATTTCCTAGTTAGAGAGCGACAGAGCGGACAACTAGAAGAGAATCCTAGATCGACATGTTCAGAGCAGTATTAGTGCATAAAGGCACAAGGTACATACTCGATCTTTTCCTATTTTCTATTTCGGGAAAGTGCATGAGGGAAGTGTGAACTTCAACTCACTCGAACACTTGAAAGTTTGAGATTACACATCTTTTTATTTTTCGGCTTGTCTACAAAGAGACCTCCCACTCAAATTTTCAAGAGCATATAGATTTTGAACATATGTGATATAGATATAGTTTTGAAAACATTTTGAAAATTTATTTGATTTGGATGACAAAATATTTTCAAGTTTGAAAGTGAAAACGATTTTTCAAAATTCAAACTAGTTTTGTAAAAACTCAATTTTCAATTAAACTTTCAAAAATCAAAACATTTTAATCTTACACATCATGTTTATAATCATATGAAAAACATTTTTGCTCAAGAAAATTTTCTCATTAGAGTTCTATAACTCATGGTAGTGGGGTTTGAAAATCCGGATTTCTAAAAAACTGGAGTTTCAGACAGCCGCGCACCTCGGAGTAAAATCGCCATATCTTGCGGCTCCGATGTCCTTTTGAGCCGAAACCGATGGCATTGGACAGAGGACAGACAGAGATTTAATTTGATGCAAGAATCATTAACTTTCGATTTCTGAGCAGAGAGTTATGCCACTTTTAATGCGGGTTTACTCCAGCTCGAAGAAAAAGAAATAAATTAAAGCTTGGTCCTATTTAGGTGCGAAAAAAAATCAAGTGTAATGGAACGTTTTAAGATGTTGTTTAAAGCTTTTATTTGTGTTTTATTAGCAGGGTAATAACATAGAATAAAAGAAAAAACAACAAGCATAAAACGAATACGGTAAATAAAAGAAACTAGAAAGACAAAGTAACTAGTCACAAAATTTACCGAAATTTCTCAAACCTTAAAAACACGTTTTTCAATATAAAAAATTAAAAACTTTTAGAACTGATTCCAATGTGTTTTAAAAACATCCCAAACTCATAGAAAATCAACATGCTTTTTAATTTAAAGACATGAGCAATAAATTAAAAAAAAATCTAAGATAACAATTCTAACTTGTCACAAAATTAGTAAACTTTCGAAAACGATTTTCAAGCTCATAATTTTAAAAACATGTACATGCATATCTTTGACCATAGCTCTGATACCATTTGTTGGAATCGATCTAGGGTTTGAGAAAATAATTAACGCTTCGGTAAGCGGCGGAATTTTAAAAATTTTCTTTTACAAGTAAAACAGTTTTTACTAACCTAGACTAGTGCAAGTACATGTAATTAAAAACCAATATGAGCTAGAAGTTTACTAACCTTTCTTGAAGCTTGAACTTTGAAGAAGCTTGTGGAAAGTTTGCAATGCTCGTCTCCCCTCGCAGCACGTCTCTCTTTCTTTCCTCGGCACCTCGAGCAACCACGAAAGTTTCTATCACTAAATCACTCGAAAAGAAGGAATCAGTGAGTGGGCACTTTTAAACACTACGACTTAAGAACGAGTCTCGAAGTCACAGAGCTAAACACTAGGTCGAGTGAGGACCTAGGTGCCAAAGCAAGAAAAATCGAAAATAAACTAGAGAGAGAGAGAGAGGATTTTCGGCCACAAGTTCTACAGAGAGAGTCTCTCAAATCTCTTAAACTTGGATGAATGAAATGTGAGGAAATGAGGCTCCTATTTATAGGAGAGGTCTCACCTTCAATAAGGTAGTTTCCTCTTCTATGGAATATCACATATTCATGAGCCAAATTCCTCTCTTTCCTATTGAGACACTCGGCCAAGCTAGGGCTTCTAGAAGCCTTGATTTGTTTCCTATTTTGTTCAAGGCTTGCCTTTTCTCTCAACATGGCCGATTCTTTATGCATCCCACATGCAAAATTTGTTTCCTCTTTTTCTTTTGGCAAGTATCTAAATACATTTATGCACAAAATAAACTCTTTCTCTTGGGTATTTTGGGCGCCCAACTCTCATCTAGAAGGAGCTTCTAGAAGCTTCTTCATTTGTTCATGACAACATGAGAAAAGCCCATTAAGAATTTTCAATAAAATTCTTATGAAATGAAATTAATTCACAAGGCCCAATAATCAAGTTATGGCCGAGTGACATTAAGTCATCAAATGAACTTGTCAAAAAATTTATTGACATTCATTTCATCCTTTGTCTCAAAAGACAAAAATACCCTTTTAACTATTTTCGTTCTTGTTTTGACTTAGCTTCCAGTTTAACTATTCCTATCGATGTGGTTCGTGACAGTGACCTCATGGACCCAAATGAACAAAGCTTGAGCTAAACACTTGGACTCAAAAGTTCACAAACCTTTTCCAAGTTTAGCTTAATGCCAGCTGACTCCACTAAAGAGCTGACACTGAAAATCTCTCGGTTCAAATGAATTTATTTTCTACTCAAGAATTCGACCTAATTATGATGAGCGGATCCACTGAATATTATCTATGTTTACCCTTCATGAATGTCATCAGCTAGCCGGGATTTACTAAATTACCATTTTACCCTTCTAGCTGTTATTTCCTCAACTCCTTTGTCGCTTGTGAATAAGTTAGAAACAATGTATTGACGAGGAGCTAACAAGTCACATTGTTTCATCCAAAAGAGTCAGGACTCAATTTGGACACTGGCCAGTTCATTTATTCACACTCCAAGGAACAAAGCATGAGGTGACATACATTGCATTTCAGCAATCTTGTACATGAATTCCATATCTATGAGAACTTCACAAAGTTACTCATGACAGACTCACAACTTAGTACTTCACCAATAGGCCTTGTTCGGAATCACATAGTGAGTCCGAACTTTGACTTTCTCAAATGAGAATACTAAGGTGTGAAATGGCATGTCTCATTTCAGGATTAAGGTAAGCATGATGCAATTCATACATAGTGACTTCGAGACATAAGAGGTTAAATGGTTTGTTCTTATATTGTCTCTAGAAGTGCACTGGTCAATTCAGTACCTTCGGAAGATACCTAGAAGAACTATAGAGTCCCCAACTCTCAATGCCTCATAACCAGACATCATAGATTCTTCTAACAATCATACTGAGGTCAATAGTCCTTTGACCCTAAGATTGCGAATATATCGTTTTAAGCAAACTACGAAGAGTTTGTTCATGCAAATCTACATTTGTCTCTTCGTAAGTTGTTAAGTTTGTTTATGGACTAAAAGACTAAGGTTTTATCATAAAGCTTCAAACAAAGAAAGAATGAATGAACGTTTCAACTTTATTAATGAATAGATAGGCAATTACAAGCAAGAGTCTTCATGAGACTTTATTACATCAAATGTACGAAATAAAGACTACAACTCTTCTTGTGGGCACCATTGACAACAGTAATCTTTATATTGTACATTTGATGTAATAAAGTCTCATGAAGACTCTTGCTTGTAATTGCTTATTCATTAATCAAGTTGAAACGTTCATTCATTCTTCCGTATCTGTTTGAAGCTTTATGATAAAACATTAGTCTTTAGTCCATAAACAACCTAAACAACTTACGACGATGTTGGAATTGATCTAGGGTTTAAGAAAAAGTTTAACGCTTCTCAAAGCGGCGGAATTTTAAAAATTTTCTTTTCAAGTAAAAACAGTTTTTACTAACCTAGACAAAGAGCAAGTACATATAAATAAAAACTATTATGAGCTAAGAAGTTTACTAACCTTTCTTGAAGCTTGAACTTTGAGAAGCTTTTGGAACGCTTTCAACGCTCGTCTCCCCTCGCAGCACGTCTCTCTTTCTTTCCTCGGCACCTCGAGCAACCACAAAAGTTTCTATCACTAAATCACTCGAAATAAAGGAATTAGTGTGTGGGCACTTTTAAACACTAAGACTTAAGAACGAGTCTTGAAGTCACAGAGCTAAACACTAGGTCAAATGAGGACCTAGGTGCCAAAACAAAAAATCGAAAATAAACTAGAGAGAGAGAGGAAGGGGCGGCAACCACAAGTTCTAGAGAGAGAGGCTCTCAATCTCTAACTTATGTGGAATGAGAAAAATGAGTAGAATGAGGCTCCTATTTATAGGACAGGTCTTACCTTCAATAAGGTAGTTTCTTCTTCTATAGAATATCACATATTCATGAGCCAATTTCCTCTTTTCCTCTATGACATACTCGGCCAAGGTAGGCTTCATTAAGCCTTGGATTTGTTTCCTATTTTGTTCCATGCCTTGCCTTTTGTCTCTCTCTTGGGCGCCTACCTCATTCCTCTTAGGGGAAATTCGTTTCCTCTCTTTCTTTTGGCAAGTATCTTGATACATTTATGCACAAAATACTCTCTCTTCCTATGGGTATGTTCGGCGCCCATTATGTCTCTAGAAGGAGCTTCTAGAAGCTTCTTCATTTGTTCATGACAACGTGAGAAAAGCCCATTAAGAATTTTCAATGAAATTCTTATGAAATGAAATTAATTCACAAGGCCCAATGATCAAGTCATGGCCGAGTGACATTAAGTCATCAAATGAACTTGTCAAAAAATTATTGACATTCATTTCATCCTTTGTCTCAAAAGACAAAAATACCATTTTGACTATTTTCGTTTTTGTTTTGACTTAGCTTCCAGTTTAACTATTCCTAATCGATGTGATTCGTGACAGTGACCTCATGGATCCAAATGAACAAAGCTTGAGCTAAAATACTTGGACTCAAAAGTTCACAAACCTTTTCCAAGTTTAGCTTAATGCCAGCTGACTCCACTAAAGAGATGACACTGAAAATCTCTCGGTTCAAATGAATTTATTTTCTACTCAAGAATGCAACCTAATTGTAATGAGTGGATCCACAGAATATTATCAATGTTTACCCTTCATGAATATCATCACCTATTCGGGATTTACAAAATTACCATTTTACCCTTCTAGCTGTTATTTCCTCAACTCCTTTGTCGCTTGTGAATAAGTTAGAAACAGTGTATTGACGAGGAGCTAACAAGTCACATTGTTTCATCCAAAAGAGTCCGGACTCAATTTGGACACTGGCCAGTTCATTTATTCACACTCCAAGGAACAAAGCATGAGGTAATAGACATTGCATTTCAGCAATCTTGTACATGAATTCCATATATATGAGAACTTCACAAAGTTACTCATGACATACTCACAACTTAGTACTTCACCAATATGCCTTGTTCGGAATCAAATAGTGAGTCCGAACTCTGACTTTCTCAAATGAGAATACTAAGGTGTGAAATGACATGTCTCATTTCAGGATTAAGGTAAGCACGATGCAATTCATACATAGTGACTTCGAGACATAAGAGGTTAAATGGTTGGTTCTTATCTTGTCTCTAGAAGTGCACTGGTCAATTCAGTACCTTCGGAAGATACCTGAAAGAACTATAGAGTCTCCAACTCTCAATGCCTCATAACCAGACATCATAGATTCTTCTAACAATCATACTGGGGTCAATAGTCCTTTGACCCTTAGATTGCGAATATATCGTTTTAAGCAAACTACGAAGAGTTTGTTCATGCAAATCTACATTTGTCTCTTCGTAAGTTGTTTAGTTTGTTTATGGACTAAAGACTAATGTTTTATCATAAAGCTTCAAACAGACACGGAAGAATGAATGAACGTTTTAACTTTATTAATGAATGAGCAATTACAAGCAAGAGTCTTCATGAGACTTTATTACATCAAATGTGCAATATAAACATTACAACTCTTCTTGTGGGCACCATTGACAACAGAAGAGACAAATATAGATTTGCATGAGCAAACTCTTCGTAGTTTGCTTCAAACTATATATTCGCAATCTAAGGGTCAAAGGACTATTGACCCGAGTATGATTGTTAGAAGAATCTATGATATCTGGTTATGAGGCATGGAGAGTTGGAGACTCTATAGTTCTTCTAGGTATCTTCCGAAGGTACTGAATTGACCAGTGCACTTCTAGAGACAAGATAAGAACAAACCATTTAACCTCTTATGTCTCGAAGTCACTACGTATGAATTGCATCGTGCTTACCTTAATCCTGAAATGAGACATGTCATTTAACACCTTAGTATTCTCATTTGAGAAAGTCAGAGTTCGGACTCACTATGTGATTCCGAACAAGGCCATTCAGAGTTGGAGACTCTATAATTCTTCAAGGTATCTTCCGAAGGTACTTAATTGACCAGTGCACTTCCAGAGACAAGATAAGAACAAACCATTTAACCTCTTATGTCTCGAAGTCACTACGTATGAATTGCATCGTGCTTACCTTAATCCTGAAATGAGACATGTCATTTAACACCTTAGTATTCTCATTTGAGAAAGTCAGAGTTCGGACTCACTATGTGATTCCGAACAAGGCCATTCAGAGTTGGAGACTCTATAATTCTTCAAGGTATCTTCCGAAGGTACTTAATTGACCAGTGCACTTCCAGAGACAAGATAACAACAAACCATTTAACCTCTTATGTCTCGAAGTCACTACGTATGAATTGCATCGTGCTTACCTTAATCCTGAAATGAGACATGTCATTTCACACCTTAGTATTCTCATTTGAGAAAGTCAGAGTTGGGACTCACTATGTGATTCCGAACAAGGCCTATTGGTGAAGTACTAAGTTGTGAGAATGTCATGAGTAACTTTGTGAAGTTCTCATAGATATGGAATTCATGTACAAGATTGCTGAAATGCAATGTATATCACCTCATGCTTTGTTCCTTGGAGTGTGAATAAATGAACTGGCCAGTGTCCAAATTGAGTCTTGACTCTTTTGGATGAAACAATGTGACTTGTTAGCTCCTCGTCAATATATTGTTTCGAACTTATTCACAAGCGACAAAGAAGTTGAGGAAATAATAGCTAGAAGGGTAAAATGGTAATTTTGTAAATCCCGACTAGCTGATGATATTCATGAAGGGTAAACACTGATAATATTCTGTGGATCCGCTCATTACAATTAGGCTGAATTTTTTAGTAGAAAATAAATTCATTTGAACCGAGAGATTTTCAGTGTCAACTCTTTAGTGGAGTCAGTTGACATTAAGCTAAACTTGGAAAAGGTTTGTGAACTTTTGAGTCCAAGTATTTTAGCTCAAGCTTTGTTCATTTGGATCCATGAGGTCACTATCACGAATCACATCGATTAGGAATAGTTAAACTGGAAGCTTAGTCAAAACAAGAACGAAAATGGTCAAAAGGGTATTTTGGTCTTTTGAGACATAGGATGAAATGAATGTCAATAAATTTTTTGACAAGGTCATTTGATGACTTGATATCACTCGGCCAAGTTAGTTCAATTGGGCCTTGTGGATTAATTTCATTTCATATGAATTTTATTGAAAATTCTTAATGGGCCTTTCTCATGTTTTCTTGAACAAATGAAGAAATTTCTAGAAGCTCATTCTAGATGAGAAATAGGCGCAAAGCATACCCATAGGAAGAGAGAATATTTTTTGCATATATGTATCAAGATACTTGCCAAAAGAAAAAGAGGAAACAAATTTCCCCTAAGAGGAAACAAGGTGGGCGCCCAAGAGGAGTCAAGGGAGAAGCAAACAAAAGAGGAAACAAATCCAAGGACTTACTTGTTTTGTCTTGGACGTGCACCTCTATGAAGGAAAAGGGAAATTGGCTCATGAATATGTGATATTCTATAGAAGAGGAAACTACCTTATTGAAGGTGAGACCTCTCCTATAAATAGGAGCCCCTTTTCTTCACAATTCATTAATCCAAGTTTTAGAGATTTGAGAGACTCTCTCTCTAGAACCTTGGCCGCCCCTCTCCTCTCTCTCTAGTCAATTTCGTTTTATTGTTTTGGCACCTAGGTCCTCATTTGACCTAGAGTTTAGCTCTGCGACTTCAAGACTCGTTCTTAAGTCGTAGTGTTTAAAAGTGTCCACTCACTGATTCCTTTTATTTCGAGTGATTTAGAGATAAAAACTTTCGTGGTTGCTCGAGTTGCCGAGGAAAGAAATAGAGACGTGCTGCGAGGGAGACGTGCGTTGCAACTTTCCAAAAGCTTCTCAAAGTTCAAGCTTCAAGAAAGGTTAGTAAACTTCTATGCTCATAATAGTTTATATTTACATGTGCTTGCTCTTTGTCTAGGTTAGTAAAAACTGTTTTACTTGAAAAAGAAAATTTTTAAAATTCCGCCGCTTAACGAAGCGTTAAACTTTTTCTTATACCCTAGATCAATTCCAACATCTTCTACGTCAACAAAGCATTACTTGACGCCGAGACGCATTATACAGAGATAGAGAAACTCTCTCTCGCTCTCCTCATAGCTGCCAAGAAGCTACGTCCCTACTTCCAGGATCTCCCTATCATTGTCCGAACAGGGCACCCCATCGGTAAAGCTCTTCAAAAGGGAACATCTGTAGGAATCGATCTAGGCTTTGAGAAAATAATTAACGCTTCGGTAAGCGGCGGAATTTTAAAAATTTTCTTTTACAAGTAAAACAGTTTTTACTAACCTAGACAAGTGCAAGTACATGTAATTAAAAACCAATATAAGCTAGAAGTTTACTAACCTTTCTTGAAGCTTGAACTTTGAAGAAGCTTGTGGAAAGTTTGCGACGCTCGTCTCTCTTCCTTTCCTCGGCACCTCGAGCAACCACGAAAGTTTCTATCACTAAATCACTCGAAAAGAAGGAATCAGTGAGTGGGCACTTTTAAACACTACGACTTAAGAACGAGTCTCAAAGTCGCAGAGCTAAACCCTAGGTCAAGTGAGGACCTAGGTGCCAAAACAAAATCGAAAATAACTAGAGAGAGAGAGAGAGAGGATTTCGGCCAAGTTCTAGAGAGAGAGTCTCTCAATCTCTAAAACTTGGAATGCATGAAATGTGAGGAATGAGACTCCTATTTATAGGAGGAGGATTACCTTCAAAAGGTAGTTTCCTCTTTTCCTATTGCCTTGCACGTCCAACATGCCTCATGAAGGCTTAGGATTTGTTTCCTCATTTGATTTCCTTTTAGTTGGCCGAAAATGCACTTTCCTTCTTAAGGAAATTTGTTTCCCCTTTTTCTTTTGGCAAGTATCTTCATACATCAATGCACAAAATAAACTCTCTTTCCCACTATGGCATGAACGAAATTCAGCCTTATTTTCCTTGGGTTGGACGAAATTTGAGCTTCTAGAAGGAGCTTCTAGATGTTTCTTCATTTGTTCATGACAACATAAGAAAAGCCCATTAAGAATTTTCAAGTAAAATTCTATGAAATGAAATTAATCCTCAAGGCCCAATTACACTAATATGGCTGAGTAATATTTATTTCATTTGTCATCATATGACAATGTCAAAAAAATTTATTGACATTTTTTTTTCGTCCTATGTCCAAAAAGACAAAAATACCCTTTTGACAATTTTCGTAAAACTGTCTCGTTCTTGTTTTGACTTAGCTTTCAGTTTAACTATTCCTACTCGATGTGATTCGTGACAGTGACCTCATGGACCCAAATGAACAAAGCTTGAGCTAAACACTTGGACTCAAAAGTTCACAAACCTTTTCCAAGTTTAGCTTAATGCCAACTGACTCCACTAAAGAGTTGACACTGAAAATCTCTCGGTTCAAATGAATTTATTTTCTACTCAAGAATTCTCCTAATTATAATGAGCGGATCCACTGAATATTATCTATGTTTACCCTTCATGAATGTCATCAGCTAGTCGGGATTTTCTAAATTACCATTTTACCCTTCTAGCTGTTATTTCCTCAACTCCTTTGTCGCTTGTGAATAAGTTAGAAACAATGTATTGACGAGGAGCTAACAAGTCACATTGTTTCATCCAAAAGAGTCAGGACTCAATTTGGACACTGGCCAGTTCATTTATTCACACTCCAAGGAACAAAGCATGAGGTGACATACATTGCATTTCAGCAATCTTGTACATGAATTCCATATCTATGAGAACTTCACAAAGTTACTCATGACAGACTCACAACTTAGTACTTCACCAATAGGCCTTGCTCGGAATCACATAGTGAGTCCGAACTTTGACTTTCTCAAATGAGAATACTAAGGTGTGAAATGGCATGTCTCATTTCAGGATTAAGGTAAGCATGATGCAATTCATACATAGTGACTTCGAGACATAGGAGGTTAAATGGTTTGTTCTTATATTGTCTCTAGAAGTGCACTGGTCAATTCAGTACCTTCGAAAGATACCTAGAAGAACTATAGAGTCTCCAACTCTCAATGCCTCATAACCAGACATCATAGATTCTTCTAACAATCATACTGAGGTCAATAGTCCTTTGACCCTAAGATTGCGAATATATCGTTTTAAGCAAACTACGAAGAGTTTGTTCATGCAAATCTACATTTGTCTCTTCGTAAGTTGTTAAGTTTGTTTATGGACTAAAAGACTAAGGTTTTATCATAAAGCTTCAAACGAAGAAGATTGAATGAACGTTTCAACTTTTTATTAATGAATAAGCAATTACAAGCAAGAGTCTTCGTAAGACTATATGACATCAAATGTACATAAATAGACACTACTACTCTTCTTGTGGGCACCATTGACAACAAACTCCCACTTGACTCAAAGAAGATGTAAGTAGTCCTACATGCCTAATCCCTCTCGAAGTTGGTCGAAGTCCAGGTTCGCTAGGGCCTTGGTGAATAGATCTTCTAGAGATCTACTTCACCTCCACGTCTCCGCGTTGCGCGATCTCTCGAATCAAATGGTTATTTCCTCTCAATATGCTTAGAGCGCTTATGGCTTCTAGGTTCCTTTGAGTTAGCGACAGCCCCACTATTATCACAATAAAGGGTCATGGGCTCGTCGACGTTTGGAACAACTTCCAAATACTTAAGGAATTTTCTAAGCCATACAGCCTCTTTGGATGCTTCACAAGCAGCCACATATTCTGCTTCCATTGTGGAGTCAGCAATGCAAGATTGCTTAATACTTCTCCACACAACAGCTCCACCATTAAGGATGAACACAGATCCCGAAGTAGATTTCCTGGAATCCTTATCCGCTTGAAAATCGGAGTCGGTATATCCTGTCATAGTCAGGTCAATACCTGAGTATGTAAGCATCAAGTTCCTAGTTCTTCGAAGATACTTAAGAACATGCTTAACAGCAATCCAGTGCTCGGGTCCAGGGTTGGATTGGAAATGGCTAACTACGCCAACGGCGAAACATATATCAGGTCTAGTGCAAAGCATAGCATACATGAGGCTTCCTACGGCAGAGGCGTAAGGAATCTTCCTCATGTCTTTAATCTCTTGTGCAGTCTTGGGAGACTGGTCCTTAGAGAGTGAAACTCCATGCCTAAAGGGTGTTTGACCCCTCTTGCAGTCTTGCATCGAGAAGCGATCCATTACCTTATCAATATAAGATGCTCGAGAGAGCGACAGGGTCCGGTTTTTCCTATCTCGAAAGATTTGGATCCCCAGAATGTACGCGGCTTCTCCTAGATCCTTCATATCGAATTGCTTTGCCAGCCAGACCTTAATCTCAGATAACTTACCCACGTTATTACCAATGAGTAGTATATCATCGACATATAGTACCAGAAACACAACTTTACCTTCGTGTATTAACTGGTAAACACAAGGCTCCTCTATTGACTGTTCGAAGCCAAAGCTCTTTACAGTTTCATTGAATCTAATATTCCATGACCTAGATGCTTGCTTTAGTCCATAAATGGATTTAAGCAACTCACAAACCTTGGTCTCTTGACCTTTATCCACGAAACCATCTGGTTGAGCCATGTAAATGCGCTCGTCAAGATTGCCATTCAGAAAGGCTGTCTTGACATCCATTTGCCAGATCTCATAGTCGAGAGCTGCATCTATGGATAGGAGTATGCGGATGGATTTAAGCATCGCGACTGGCGAGAAGGTTTCTTCATAGTCAATCCCTTCTTGTTGGGTATAACCCTTTGCCACAAGTCGTGCTTTGAACGTCTCGACGTTCCCATCAGGACTCCTTTTCTTCTTGTATATCCACTTACACCCTACGGGTTTAATCCCTTCAGGAAGGTCTACAAGTTTCCAGACTTTGTTGACATACATCGAGTGCATTTCAACTTTCATGGCGTCAAGCCAAAGGTTTGATTCAGAACAAGCCATCGCTTGGCTATAGGAAACAGGGTCATCCATGTCGGAGACGGCTACAAGAGAGTCTCCATAAGACATGTACCTGTCAGGCTTTTGAGTAGGCCTCCCACTACGTCTAAGTACTACTTGACGAGATTCTGATGAGTTAGGTTGTGTTTCAGTTGGGGTAAGAACAGTTCTTACAGATGAGGTAGAAGCTTCCTCACCCAACTTTTCTTCAAGCACAATTTTGCTTCTAGGTTTTGCATCCTTCATGAAGTCCTCCTCAAGGAAACGAGCTTTCGTGATAACGAAAGTCTTATCGTCCTCGGGACTATAGATAATGAAACCTTTGGTTTCCTTTGGATATCCCACAAACAGGCACAATTCTGACCTACTAGCCAACTTGCTAGTCTTTTGCCTTAGCACATGTGCAGGGCAACCCCAAATTCGGATGTGGCCCAAACTTACTTTACGGCCAGTCCATCTTTCATAAGGAGTACTAGGAACCGTTTTAGACGGAACTTGGTTCAGAATGTAAGCGGCTGTTTCGAGGGCATATCCCCAAAAGGAAAGCGGGAGTGATGAGTAACTCATCATCGATCTAACCATCTCCATAAGAGTTCGGTTTCTTCTCTCTGACACTCCGTTTTGTTGAGGTGTGCCAGGTGCGGTAAGCTGAGAAGCGATACCTTCTTCTTTAAGAAAGTCATCGAACTCTCCAGACATATACTCACCACCTCGATCAGATCGAAGGGTTTTGATCACTTTGCCAGTTTGCTTTTCCACTAAAGCCCTAAAGACCTTAAATACGTTAAAGGTCTCTGATTTGTGTTTAAGCAAATAGACAAACCCATATGTTGAGTAGTCATCAGTGAAGGTAACGAAGTATTCGTATCCTCCACGTGCCTGTTGGATGAGCGGACCACATACATCAGAATGTATTAGTTCCAGCAACTCAGTGGCTCTTCAACCTTTATCAGAGAAAGGTCGCTTAGTCATTTTTCCTTCTACGCAGGATTCACAAGTAGGTAGTGAACCTATTGCAGAGGCTTGGAGTGGACCATCCCTCACAAGTCTCTTAATCCTTTCTAGACTGATATGACCAAGTCTTAAGTGCCATAGGTGTGTTGATTTTGTTAGATCGGAGGATTCAGAAAGTTTGATCCTCTTTGGCTCCCTAATTAGATCATTATCTATTTCGGTGTCTAAAAGAGAAGGTTGGGTGGGATAGATGTAGAAAAGAGCATTCTTCATCATGCATCAGTGACAAAACAATTATCAGGAAACGAAATACGAATTCCATTCTTAATGAACTTTAAACAATAATCTTGCTCACGAAGACGAGCAACGGATATTAAGTTCTTTCAAAAGGTAGGAACAAAATATACATTATTCAAGTTTAAAGTGCGGTCTTCAAAAGACAGCGTCACGGATCCCACAGCCTTTGCAGACACTAGGCTCCCATCACCCCATTTGAAACAGAACTCGCCTTCCTCTAAGCTTTTGGTTTTCTTGAAACCATTCAAGGAACAACAAATATGGTTAGTAGCAGCGGAGTCAAGAATCCACGTTGATACATTATCAGCTACTAAGCATGCTTCGGTAACTAGTACAATACTATGTTCCTTTGCTTTGAGATTGGAAGGACAGTTCTTTTTATCGGCTTTGTGAGGTCTCTTCTTAGTTCCAGAGGCGGAGGCTCTTTGCTCAGTAGCATGTGCCTCTCCTTGATTCCTCTTTCTCTTAGTGAGACCTTCAGCAGTGTGAAACTCCTTCATAAGCTTGGTAACAGTGTACTCTAGCTTGTTTATGGAGTAGTTCATCTTGGCGGTATCAAGAGATGCGGGGAGAGTTTCTAAGATCATATCTATGATATTCTTCCCATCAATCTCAGATCCTAGGATTTCCATTTTATTCAGAAAACTAATGATCAGTATCATGAAGTCTCCAACAGGAGTCCTAGCCTACATATGACAGTTCATAAACTGTCGGACTGCTTGTAGCCTTGTTTGACGCCTTTGCCCTCCAAACATCTCAAGGAGATTGTAGAGCATTTCGGCGGCAGTCTCGATGTCACGATGTTGCTCTTTCAGCATATTGTTCATAGATGCCAAGATATAGCACCTCACAATCTCATCAGAGCGAAGCCAGGCCGCTAAGGCGTCATTGTCCTCTTGAGTTGAATCATCATTCGTCAGAGGAGGACACGGGGTGGTGAGTACCCATTTGCGCTTTTCAATGGTAGGTATTATGTCGAGGTTACGTTTCGAGTCTATGTAGTTTTCGTTTTCGAGTTTGTTCGAGGAAAGAATGAAAGAGAGAGAGTTGGGAGACATATTGCCTATAAAAGTTGAAACAAGTTTATGATTAGTCTTTGGTTTAGGATTTAAGTTTGTTTAAGACTTTATAAAATCCAAAGGTGTTATGAACGAAATGACACTTTACTCCTTCGAGGGAAGGCCGCAACGAGTCTCCTTTCATAAGTAAATGACTCATCATTAATGCATAGCCAAGATGTCAATACATCAATTTTGACTAGCCACCTTGTAAATTGGTTTGATCACTCACATCCTTTCGCAGGGCCTCGAGGGAGGATTACTAGGGATTGAGTCTAAGTGTGTAACCAACCACTTAGTCCAAAAGATTGACTTTGAAAAACAATCCGCCGAGGGGAGGTCTTGTCATCATCGTCTCACTCTCGGACGTAGCTCATTGAGCAATGATCAGAGCAAAGCGCCCTTGAGTACTCTCATTTAAGAGAGGGCCACGAGGGTGACTCTTAGTCCGGCGACACTTGCACTTTTCATTAGTGTTGGGGATCGTGGGTTACAAACAACAAGTATAACCCTCCCACTTAGTTTTTGGAGTTGGTTCATCGACTCTTATAATTTCGGAAACAGATTTCCTAGTTAGAGAGCGACAGAGCGGACAACTAGAAGAGAATCCTAGATCGACATGTTCAGAGCAGTATTAGTGCATAAAGGCACAAGGTACATACTCGATCTTTTCCTATTTTCTATTTCGGGAAAGTGCGTGAGGGAAGTGTGAACTTCAACTCACTCGAACACTTGAAAGTTTGAGATTACACATCTTTTTATTTTTCGGCTTGTCTACAAGGAGACCTCCCACTCAAATTTTCAAGAGCATATAGATTTTGAACATATTTGATATAGATATAGTTTTGAAAACATTTTGAAAATTGATTTGATTTGGATGACAAAATATTTTCAAGTTTGAAAGTGAAAACGGTTTTTCAAAATTCAAACTAGTTTTGTAAAAATTCAATTTCAATTAAACTTTCAAAAATCAAAACATTTTAATCTTACACATCATGTTTATAATCATATGAAAAACAATTTTGCTCAAGAAAATTTTCTCATTAGAGTTCTATAACTCATGGTAGTGGGGTTTGAAAATCCGGATTTCTAAAAAACTGGAGTTTCAGACAGCCGCGCACCTCGGAGTAAAATCGCCATATCTGGCGGCTCCGATGTCCTTTTGAGCCGAAACCGGTGGCATTGGACAGAGGACAGACAGAGCTTTAATTTGATTCAAAAATCATCAAATTTAGACAAGCGGCGGAATTTTAAAAAATTTCTTTTACAAGTAAAACAGTTTTTACTAACCTAGACAAGTGCAAGTACAGGTAATTAAAAACCAATATGAGCTAGAAGTTTACTAACCTTTCTTGAAGCTTGAACTTTGAAGAAGCTTGTGGAAAGTTTGCGACGCTCGTCTCCCCTCGCAGCACGTCTCTCTTCCTTTCCTCGGCACCTCGAGCAACCACGAAAGTTTATATCACTAAATCACTCGAAAAGAAGGAATCAGTGAGTGGGCACTTTTAAACACTACGACTTAAGAACGAGTCTCAAAGTCGCAGAGCTAAACCCTAGGTCAAGTGAGGACCTAGGTGCCAAAACAAAATCAAAAATAACTAGAGAGAGAGAGAGAGGATTTCGGCCAAGTTCTAGAGAGAGAGTCTCTCAATCTCTAAAACTTGGAATGAATGAAATGTGAGGAATGAGACTCCTATTTATAGGAGGAGGATTACCTTCAAAAGGTAGTTTCCTCTTTTCCTATTGCCTTGCACGTCCAACATGCCTCATGAAGGCTTAGGATTTGTTTCCTCATTTGATTTCCTCTTAGTTGGCCGAAAATGCACTTTCCTTCTTAAGGAAATTTGTTTCCCCTTTTTCTTTTGGCAAGTATCTTCATACATCAATGCACAAAATAAACTCTCTTTCCCACTATGGCATGAACGAAATTCAGCCTTATTTTCCTTGGGTTGGACGAAATTTGAGCTTCTAGAAGGAGCTTCTAGATGTTTCTTCATTTGTTCATGACAACATAAGAAAAGCCCATTAAGAATTTTCAAGTAAAATTCTATGAAATGAAATTAATCCTCAAGGCCCAATTACACTAATACGGCTGAGTAATATTTATTTCATTTGTCATCATATGACAATGTCAAAAAAATTTATTGACATTTTTTTTTCGTCCTATGTCCAAAAAGAAAAAAATACAATTTTGACAATTTTCGTAAAACTGTCTCGTTCTTGTTTTGACTTAGCTTTCAGTTTAACTATTCCTACTCGATGTGATTCGTGACAGTGACCTCATGGACCCAAATGAACAAAGCTTGAGCTAAACACTTGGACTCAAAAGTTCACAAACCTTTTCCAAGTTTAGCTTAATGCCAACTGACTCCACTAAAGAGTTGACACTGAAAATCTCTAGGTTCAAATGAATTTATTTTCTACTCAAGAATTCACCTAATTATAATGAGCGGATCCACTGAATATTATCTATGTTTACCCTTCATGAATGTCATCAGCTAGTCGGGATTTTCTAAATTACCATTTTACCCTTCTAGCTGTTATTTCCTCAACTAATTTGTCGCTTGTGAATAAGTTAGAAACAATGTATTGACGATGAGCTAACAAGTCACATTGTTTCATCCAAAAGAGTCAGGACTCAATTTGGACACTGGCCAGTTCATTTATTCACACTCCAAGGAACAAAGCATGAGGTGACATACATTGCATTTCAGCAATCTTGTACATGAATTCCATATCTATGAGAACTTCACAAAGTTACTCATGACAGACTCACAACTTAGTACTTCACCAATAGGCCTTGTTCGGAATCACATAGTGAGTCCGAACTTTAACTTTCTCAAATGAGAATACTAAGGTGTGAAATGGCATGTCTCATTTCAGGATTAAGGTAAGCATGATGCAATTCATACATAGTGACTTCGAGACATAAGAGGTTAAATGGTTTGTTCTTATATTGTCTCTAGAAGTGCACTGGTCAATTCAGTACCTTCGAAAGATACCTAGAAGAACTATAGAGTCTCCAACTCTCAATGCCTCATAACCAGACATCATAGATTCTTCTAACAATCATACTGAGGTCAATAGTCCTTTGACCCTAAGATTGCGAATATATCGTTTTAAGCAAACTACGAAGAGTTTGTTCATGCAAATCTACATTTGTCTCTTCGTAAGTTGTTAAGTTTGTTTATGGACTAAAAGACTAAGGTTTTATCATAAAGCTTCAAACAAAGAAGATTGAATGAACGTTTCAACTTTTTATTAATGAATAAGCAATTACAAGCAAGAGTCTTCGTAAGACTATATGACATCAAATGTACATAAATAGACACTACTACTCTTCTTGTGGGCACCATTGACAACAACATCGACTCGCATGGCGATCTGGTTCCAAGAATTGAGCGAGTACGAAATCGAGTTCCACCCGAGACCGGCAATAAAGGCTCAAGCCCAAGCCGATTTCGTGGCGGAATTCTCCTATACTCCCGACATGGGAAGAGCAGAAGATGACTCGACCGACGACTTGTCCTCTTGAAAGAGAATGTCGACCCTACGGGTCCCATCTGGGAATTACACATAGACGGAGCATCCAATACTTAAGGAGCCGGCGATGGCGTGATTTTTACCAATCCCGACCGAGAGAAGTTACGCTACGCCCTCAACTACGGATTCCAAGCCTCCAACAACGAGGCCGGGTATGAAGCCATCATTGTGGGGCTAGAGCTTGCTCATAAGCTAAACGTACAAAACTAACAAATACATTGCGACTCGCAGTTGATCGTAAATCAGGTTAAGGGCGACTACATCGCCAAAGAACCTAACATGATCGCTTACCTGGGAAAAACAAATGCCAAGCTAGATGCCTTCTCTTGGTTTGAGATCATCTAGATCCCAAGAGAATAGAACGCCGAGGCTTATACTCTCGCACGCCTCGGCTCTGGTATCACCGAAGACGGGTTAGGAACTATCCCAGTCGAGTCTCTCTCGCGACCATCCATCTCACGAGACGAGGTTGGAACGATCGAGAGCACCGCTCATCCAACTTGGATGACTTCGCTTACAGACTTCTTGCGAAGTGGGGCACTTCCTGAAGACCGCAAAGAAGCCGAAAGGCTAAAAGCCCTCGCATCTAAATATGTGTTGAGAGGCGAAGCCCTATAAAAGCGCGGGATCTCAACCCCGCTGCTCCGATGCCTCGATAGCGTCGAGCTGACTAAGGTCCTCTGCGAAATTCATGAGGGCCTCTGTGGGAACCACTCTGCTGGGAGATCCCTTGAGCTCAAAGTGCTCCGACAAGGCAATTTATGGTTCACAATGAAGAAAGACGCCTACAACTGAGCGAGAAAGTGAGACAAGTGTCAACTTTTGTCTAACGTTCCACGACAACTGCCATCTCCCCTGGGTAGCATCGTCGTACCACGCCCCTTTGCAAAATGGGGCATAGACATCATCGGCAAGCTTCCAAAAGCTCCGAGACAGTATGAGTACACCATCGTCGCTATTGACTACTTTACTAAGTGGGTCGAAGCCGAGCCTATATCCAGAATCATCGAGGCCAAGACCACAAACTTCATATGGAAGTCCATCATATGTCACCACGGCATCCCCGCGTCAGTTGTGACCGATAATGGTGTGCAATTCGACAATGCCCAGGTTAGAGAAATCTGCGCCCAACTAGGGATCAACAAGACATTCTCATCCCCGCGGCATCCACTAGCTAACGGCCAAGTGCAGGCTGTCAACAAGACGATCAAAGGCAACCTCAAGAAAAAGCTCGAGGCCAAGAAGGGCGCCTAGGCTGAGGAGCTACCATTCATCTTATGGGCCTACGGAACGACTGTTCGAAACGCCACCTGAGAGACCCCTTTTTCCCTAGCCTTTAGGGTTGAGGCAGTGGTCCCCGTGGAAACTGAGGTCCCTACTTACCGAGTCGACACTTTCGACGAGAAAGAAAATGATGAGGCCATGCTCCTCAAACTAGATCTAATCGATGAAAAAAGATCTGAGGCTCTCACCCGACTTGCCGCGCAAAAGTGTAAGGTCGAGAAATAATACAACGCCAAAGTCAAGAGCCGAATCTTCACCGTCGGCATCCTCATACTCAAGCACGTGTTCCAAAACACCCAAGTACAAGGCGCCAGAGTCTTGGGCCCAAACTGGGAAGGACCATATAGAGTTCGACAAGTCATACATGACGGAACCTATTACATCAAACATACGGACGAGACTACGATCCGACACGCTTGGAACGCCGAACAGTTGAGGAAGTACTGCCAGTGACATACAACTCCCCCATTAATTGCTTTGATTTCCCCAATTCAATAAGGCCCATGTGCCAATGTTTGAGATGTTATCGATTCACAAAAATAATAAAGTTTGAGGTTTTTTCAAAAATCCGTTTTATTAAGTTTTTAGTCATCAAGGCATGACCTGTACACTAAAAACTTGGGGGGCTAGTGAGTTCTGCGATGAACACTCAAAAATACACGGCCCAAGAAACAAAACCTTAAGCCCCCCGCACACACACAAGAACACGGGCTTAGGAAGCTCCAGACCCCGACGGCCCCTCGAGCATACGGGTCTGGGTAAAGTCATCGACCTAATTCGACGCCCTTTCGGTCGCCAATTGGCACGAAGCGAGAACTCTAGATACACGCATAAGTCTCCCGTACACACACGGGAAGACATGCTTAAGAAAATCGCCAAATACAGGCTTAAGTCCCCCCCCCCGCACACACGGGGATACAGGCTTAAGATGCTCTTCGAGCATACGGGTTTAAGTGAAACCGTCGGCTTTCCCAGCGTACCCTTCATCCAGGCTTAAGTCCCCCACGGGAATACAGACTTAAGAAGCTCGGACCCCGACGGCTCTTCGTGCATACGGGTTCAAGTGAAACCGTAGGCTTCCCGGCGTGCCGTAAGTCCCGTAAAGGCGCCGGTGAAAGTCATCACCCCAGACGCATGTAAGTCTCGTAAAGGCGCCGCCTCAAACCCTAACAGCCAAATCTGAGCCATACACCTTCGGTCGCCTATGGCACGAAACGCACGGGTTTGAGAAAAATCATCGGCCTAACGCGGCATGCCGTAAGTCGCGTAACAGCGCAGGTAAAGGCGGCTGGGCTACTCCCTCCGCCACACACATACGTTCGGTCGCCCATGACATGAACTCAAAATCGACGGGCCACTCCCGGCGCAATACATATGTTCGGTCGCCCATGGCACGAACTCAAAGTCGTCGGACCACTCCCGACGCAATACATATGTTCGGCCGCCCAAGGCATGAACTCAAAGTCGCCGGGACACTCCCGACGCAATATATATGTTCGGTCGCCCATGGCACGAACCCAAAGTCGTCGGGCCACTCCCGGCAAAATACATACGTTCGGTCGCCCATGGCACGAACTTAAAGTCACCGGGCCATACCCAACGCAACTCATTGTTGGAATTGATCTAGGGTTTAAGGAAAAGTTTAACGCTTCGGGTAAGCGGCGGAATTTTAAAAATTTTCTTTGGACAAGTAAAACGATTTTACTAACCTAGACAAAGAGCAAGTACATGTAAATAAAACTATTATGAGCATTAAATAATTTACTAACCTTTTTGGAAGCTTGAACGTTGATGAGCCTTCAGAAGGTTGAAAACGTTCGTCTCCCTCGCATCACGTCTCTCTTCTTTCCTCGCCAACTCGAGCAAACACGAAAGTTTCTATCACTATAATCACTCGAGAAAAATAGGAATTAGTGTGTGGGCACTTTTAAACACTAACAAGTCTCAAAGTCGAAGAGCTAAAATCGCTAGGCCAAAAGAGGACCTAGGTGCCAAAACAAAAACGAAAAGAACTTAGAGAGAGAAGGAGAGAGGGGCGGCCAAGCTAGAGAGAGAAGCTCTCAATCTCTAAAACTTGGGATGGATGAAATGAGAAGAATAAAGCCCCTATTTATAGGAGAGGTCCCACCTTCAATAAGGTAGTTTCATCTTCTATAGAATATCACATATTCATGAGCCAATTTCCTCTTTTCCTTCATGAGTCACACGGCCAAGAGGAGGCTTCTATAAGCCTTGAATTTTTTTCCTCTTTTGTTTAGCTTCTCCCTTTGACTCCACTTGGCCGAATTCCCTTATTCCCCTTAGTGAAGATTTGTTTCCTCTTTTTCTTTTGGCAAGTATCTTCATACATTTATGCACAAAATAATCTCCCATTCTTTCTTTGTGTTGGGCCGCCAAATACTCTCTAGAAGGAGCTTCTAGAAACTTCTTCATTTGTGCATGACAACATGAGAAAGGCCCATTAAGAATTTTCAATAAAATTCTCATGAAATGAAATTAAACCACAAGGCCCAATTAAACTAACTTGGCCGAATGAATGCATGTCATCAAATGACCATGTCAAAAAAAATTATTGACATTTATTTCATCCTATGTCCGAAAAGACAAAATTACCATGTTGACAATTTTCATAAAACTTGTCTCGTTCTTGTTTTGGCTTAGCTTCTAGTTTAACTATTCCTACTCGATTTGATTTGTGACAGTGACCTCATGGATCCAAATGAACAAAGCTTGAGCTCAATGTTGTCAATGGTGCCCACAAGAAGATTTGTAATCTTTATATTGTACATTTGATGTAATAAAGTCTCATGAAGACTCTTGCTTGTAATTGCTTATTCATTAATAAAAAGTTGAAACGTTCATTCATTCTTCCGTGTCTGTTTGAAGCTTTATGATAAAACATTAGTCTTTAGTCCATAAACAAACCTAACAACTTACGAAGAGACAAATGTAGATTTGCATGAACAAACTCTTCGTAGTTTGCTTAAAACGATATATTCGCAATCTAAGGGTCAAAGGACTATTGACCTCAGTATGATTGTTAGAAGAATCTATGATGTCTGGTTATGAGGCATTGAGAGTTGGAGACTCTATAGTTCTTCTAGATATCTTCCGAAGGTACTAAATTGACCAGTGCACTTCTAGAGACAAGATAAGAACAAACCATTTAACCTCTTATGTCTCGAAGTCACTACGTATGAATTGCATCGTGCTTACCTTAATCCTGAAATGAGACATGTCATTTCACACCTTAGTATTCTCATTTGAGAAAGTCAGAGTTCGGACTCACTATGTGATTCCGAACAAGGGCTATTGGTGAAGTACTAAGTTGTGAGAATGTCATGAGTAACTTTGTGAAGATCTCATAGATATGCAATTCATGTACAAGATTGCTGAAATGCAATGTATATCACCTCATGCTTTGTTCCTTGGAGTGTTAATAAATGAACTGGCCAGTGTCCAAATTGAGTCTTGACTCTTTTGGATGAAACAATGTGAGTTGTTAGCTCCTCGTCAATACATTGTTTCTAACTTATTCACAAGCGGCAAAGGAGTTGAGGAAATAACAGCTAGAAGGGTGAAATGGTAATTTTGTATATCTCGACTAGCTGATGATATTCATGAAGGGTAAACACTGATAATATTCTGTGGATCCGCTCATTACAATTAGGTTGAATTCTTGAGTAGAAAATAAATTCATTTGAACCGAGAGATTTTCAGTGTCAACTCTTTAGTGGAGTCAGTTGACATTAAGCTAAACTTGGAAAAGGTTTGTGAACTTTTGAGTCCAAGTATTTAGCTCAAGCTTTGTTCATTTGGATCCATGAGGTCACTATCACGAATCACATCGAGTAGGAATAGTTAAACTGGAAGCTAAGTCAAAACAAGAACGAAAATTGTCAAAAGGGTATTTTTGACTTTTGAGACATAGGATGAAATGAATGTCAATAAATTTTTTTACATGGTCATTTGATGACTCAATAATACTCGGCCATGACTTGATCAATGGGCCTTGTGAATTAATTTCATTTCATAAGAATTTTATTGAAAATTCTTAATGGGCCTTTTTCATGTTGTCATGAATAAATGGAAAAGCTTCTAGAAGCCCTTTCTAGAAGGCTATAGGCGCCCAACATACCCAAAGAAAGAGAGAATATTTTGTGCATAGATGTATCAAGATACTTGCCAAAAGAAAAAGAGGAAACAAATTTCCTCTATGAGGAAACAAGTATTTCGGCCAAGGCAACCAAGAGGGAAACAAAAGAGGAAACTAATCCCTTTGGGATTTGCATGAGGTAGGCGCCCATTTTGGCGAATTGGGCAATAAGGGATTGCTCATAAAGGCTTGGAAAATAAGAGGAAACTACTTCTTTCCAAGGCCAACCCTTCTCCTATAAATAGGACCCTCGTTCCTCTCATTCTATTCATCCAAGTTTTAGAGATTTTGAGAGACTCTCTCTCTAGAACCTTGGCCGATCCTCTCTCTCTCTCTATTCAATTTCGTTTTATTGTTTTGGCACCTAGGTCCTCATTTGACGTAGCGTTTAGCTCTGCGACTTCGAGACTCGTTCTTAAGTCGAAGTGTTTAAAAGTGCCCACTCACTAATTCCTTTTTTCTCGAGTGATTTAGTGGTAGAAACTTTCGTGGTTGCTCGAGTTGCCGAGTAAGGAAGAGAGACGTGCTGCGAGGGGAGACGAACATTGCAACCTTTTTCCAAAAGCTTCTCAATGTTCAAGCGTCTAAAAAGGTTAGTAAACTTCTATGCTCATAATTGTTTTTATTTACATGTGCTTGCACTTTGTCTAGGTTAGTAAAAACCGTTTTACTTGAAAAAGAAAAATTTTAAAATTCCACCGCTTAACGAAGCGTTAAACTTTTCCTTAAACCCTAGATCAATTCCAACAATAAAAACTTGGACTCAAAAGTTCACAAACTTTTTCCAAGTTTAGCTTAATCTCAACTGACTCCACTAAAGAGTTGACACTGAAAATCTCTCGGTTCAAATGAATTTATTTTCTACTCAGGAATTCAACCTAATTGTAATGAGTGGATCCACAGAATATTATCAGTGTTTACCCTTATTGAATATCATCAGCTAGTCGGGATTTACAAAATTACCATTTTACCCTTCTAGCTGTAATTTTCTCAACTCCTTTGTCGCTTCTGAATAAGTTAGAAACAATGTATTGACGAGGAGCTAACAAGTCACATTGTTTCATCCAAAAGAGTCAAGACTCAATTTGGACACTGGCCAGTTCATTTATTCACATTCCAAGGAACAAAGCATGAGGTGATATACATTGAATTTCAGCAATCTTGTACATGAATTCCATATCTATGAGAACTTCACAAAGTTAATCATGACATTCTCACAACTTAGTACTTCACCAATAGGCCCTGTTCAGAATCACATAGTGAGTCGGAGCTCTGACTTTTTCAAATGAGAATACGTAAGCTGTGAAATGGCATGTCTCATTTCAGGATTAAGGTAAGCACGATGCAATTCATACGTAGTGACTTCGAGAAGAGATCCATCACCTTATCAATATAAGATGCTTGAGAGAGCGACAGTGTCCATTTTTTCTATCTCGAAAGATTTGGATCCCCAGAATGTACGTGGCTTCTCCTAGATCCTTCATATCGAATTGCTTTGCCAGCCAGCCCTTAACCTCAGATAACTTACCCACATCATTACCTATGAGTAATATATCATCGACATACAGTACCAGAAACACGACTTTACCTTCGTGCATTAATTTGTAAACGCACGGCTCATCTATTGACTGCTCAAAGCCAAAGCTCTTCACAGTTTCATCGAATCTAATATTCCATGACCTAGATGCTTGCTTTAGTCCATAAATGGACTTAAGCAACTCACAAACCTTGGTCTCTTGACCTTCTTCCACGAAACCGTCTGGTTGAGCCATGTAAATACGCTCGTCAAGATTTCCATTCAGGAAGGCTGTCTTGACATCCATTTACCAGATCTCATAGTCGAGAGCTAAAGCTATGGATAGGAGTATGAGGATGGACTTAAGCATCGCGATTGGTGAGAAGGTTTCTTCATAGTCAATCACTTCTTGTTGGGTATAACCCTTCGCCACAAGTAGTGCTTTGAACGTCTCGATGTGCCCATCCAGACCCCTTTTCTTCTTGTATATCCACTTAAACCCTAGGGGTTTAACCCCTTTGGGAAGGTCTACAAGTTTCCAGACTTTGTTGATATACATCGAGTGCATCTCAACTTTCATGGCGTCAAGCCAAAGGTTTGATTCAGAACAAGCCATCGCTTGGCTATAGGAAATAGGATCATCCATGTCAGAGACGGCTACGAGAGAGTCTCCATAGGACATGTACCTGTCAGGCTTTTGAGTAACCCTCCCACTACGTCGAAGTACTACTTGACGAGATTCTGATGAGTTAGGTTGTGTTTCAGTTTGGGTAAGAACAGTTCTTACATATGAGGTAGAAGCTTCCTCACCGAACTTTTCTTCAAGCACAATTTTGTTTCTAGGTTTCGCAATCTTCATAAAGTCCTCCTCGAGGAAACGAGCATTCGTGCTAACGAAAGTCTTATCGTCCTCAGGACTATAGAAAATGAGACCTATGGTTTCCTTTGGATATCCCACAAACAGGCACAATTCTCACCTACTAGTCTTTTGCCTTAGCACATGTGCAGGGCAACCCCAAATTCGGATGTGGCCCAGATTTACTTTACGGCCAGTCCATCTTTCATAAGGAGTACCAGGAACCATTATAGATGGAACTTGGTTCAGAATATAAGCGGCTGTTTCGAGGGCATACCCCCAAAAGGAAAGGGGGAGTGATGAGTAACTCATCATTGATCTAACCATCTTCAAAAGAGTTCGGTTTCTTCTCTCTGACACTCCGTTTTGTTGAGGTGTGCCAGGTGCGGTAAGCTGAGAAGCGATACATTCTTCTTTAAGAAAGTCATCGAACTCTCTAGACATATACTCCCCACCTCGATCGGATCGAAGGGTTTTGATCTGTTTGCCAGTTTGCTTTTCCACTAAAGCCCTAAAGACCTTAAATATGTTAAAGGTCTCGGATTTGTGTTTGAGCAAATAGACAAAACCGTGTCTTGAGTAATCGTCAGTGAATGTAACGAAGTATTCGTATCCACCACGTGCCTACTGACTAAGTGGACCACATACATCAGAATGTACTAGTTCCAGCAACTCAGTGGCTCTTCGACCCTTATCGGAGAAAGGTCGCTTAGTCATTTTTCCTTCTATGCAGGATTCACAAGTAGATAGTGAACCTATTGCAGAGGCTTGGAGTGGACTGTCCCTCACAAGTCTCTTAATCCTATCTAGACTGATATGACCAAGTGCCATAGGTATGTTGATTTTGTTAGATCGGAGGATTCAGAAAGTTTGATCCTCTTTGGCTCCCTAATCAGATCATTATCTATTTCGGTGTCTAAAAGAGAAGGTTGAGTGGGATAGATGTAGAAAAGAGCATTCTTCATACATGCATCAGTGACAAAAGAATTATCAGGAAACGAAATACGAATTCCATTCCTAATGAACTTTAAATAATAATCTTGCTCAAGAAGACGAGCAACGGATATTAAGTTCTTCCCAAAGGTAGGAACAAAATAAACATTATTCAAGTTTAAAGTGCGGTCTTCAAAAGACAGCGTCACGGATCCTATAGCTTTTGCAGACACCAGGCTCCCATCATCCCATTTGAAACAAAAATCACCTTCCTCTAAGCTTTTGGTTTTCTTAAAACCAGTCAAGGAACAGCAAATATGGTTAGTAGCAGCGGAGTCAATAATCCACGATGATACATTATCAGCTACTAAGCATGCTTCGGTAATTAGTAAAATACTATGTTCCTTTGCTTTGAGATAGGCAGGACAATTTTTTTTCTCGACCTTTTGAGGTCTCTTCTTAGATCAAGAGGCGGAGGCTTTGTGCTCAGTAGCATGTGCGTCTCCTTGATTCCTCTTTCTCTTAGTGAGACCTTTAGCAGTGTGAAGCTCCTTTACAAGCTTGGTAACAATGTACTCTAGCTTAGTCATGGAGTAGTTCCACTTGAAGGTATCAAAAGCTTCGGAGAGAGTTTCCAAGATCATATCTATTTTGATCTCCTCGTTAATCTTAGATCCTAGGATTTCCATCTCATTAGTTAACTAACGATCAGCATCGTATGGTCCCTAACAGGAGTCCTAGCCTTCATGCGACAGTTCATACATTATCGGACTGCTTGTTTCCTTGTTTGACGTCTTTGCTCTCAAAACATCTCAAGGAGATTGTAGAGCATGTCAGTGGCAGTCTCGATGTCACGATGTTGTTTTTGCAACACATTGTTCATTGATGCTAAGATATAGCATCTCGCAATCTCATTGGATCGAAGCCAGGCCGCTAAGGCGTCTTTGCCCTCTTGAGTCGAATCATCAATCGTCAGAGGAGGACACGGGGTGGTGAGTACCCTTTTGTGCTTGTTAATGGTAAGGATGATATCGAGGGTTATGTTTCGAATCTACGTAGTTTTTGTTTTTGAGTTTGTTCGAGGAAGGGATGAAAGAGAGAGAGTTGGGAGACATTTTGCCTATAAAAGTTGAAACAAGTTTATGATTAGTCTTTGGTTTAGGATTTAAGTTTGTTTAAGACTTGATAAAATCCAAAGGTGTTATAAACCAAACGATAATTTACTACCTCAGGAGAAAGCCGCAAAAAAATCTCCATTCATAAGTAAATGACACATCATTAATTCTTAGCCAAGATGTCAATACACCAATTTTAATTAGCCACCTTTTAAATTGGTTTGATCACTCACATCCTTTTGCAAAGCCTCAAGGGAGGATTACTAGGGATTGAGCCTAAGTGTGCAATCAACCATTTAGTCCAAAAGATCAACTTTGTAAAACAATCCCCCAAAGGGAGGCCTTGTCATCATCGTCTCACTCTCGGACGTAGCTCATTGAGCAATGATCGAAGCAAAAACGCCTTAGATTACACCCATTTAAGAGAGGGCCGCAAAAGCGGCTCTTAGTTTCATGTTAATTGCTTCTTTCATTAGTGTTGGGGATCGTGGGTTACAAACAATAAGTATAACCCTCCCACTTAGTTTTTGGAGTTGGTACATCGACTCTTATAAGTTCGGAAACGGTTTTCCTAGTTATAGAGCGATAGAGCGGACAACTAGAAAAGAATCCTAGAAGTTCATGTTCAGAGCAGTGTTAGTGCATAAAGGCACAAGGGACATACTCGGATCTTTTCCTATTTTCTATTTGGGGAAAGTGCATGAGGGAATTGTGAACTTCAACTCACTCGAACACTCGGAAATTTGAGATTACACATCTTTTATTTTTTGGCTTGTCTACAAGGAGACCTCCCACTCAAATTCTTTTCTAGTTGTCCGCTCTGTCGCTCTTTAACTAGAAAATCTGTTTCCGAACTTATAAGAGTCGATGAACCAACTCCAAAAACTAAGTGGGAGGGTTATACTTGTTGTTTGTAACCCACGATCTCCAACACTAATGAAAAGTGCAAGTGTCGCCGGACTAAGAGTCACCCTCGTGGCCCTCTCTTAAATGAGAGTACTCAAGGGCGCTTTGCTCTGATCATTGCTCAATGAGCTACATCCGAGAGTGAGACGATGATGGCAAGGCCTCCCCTTGGGGGATTGTTTTTCAAAGTTGATCTTTTGGACTAAGTGGTTGGTTGCACACTTAGGCTCAATCCCTAGTAATCCTCCCTCGAGGCCCTGCGAAAGGATGTGAGTGATCCAACCAATTTACAAGGTGGCTAGTCAAAATAGATGTATTGACATCTTGGCTTAGCATTAATGATGTGTCATTTACTTATAAAAGGAGATTTTTTGCGGCCTTCTCTTGAGGGAGTAAATTATCGTTTGGTTTATAACACCTTTGGATTTTATCAAAGTCTTAAACAAACTTAAATCCTAAACCAAAGACTAATCATAAACTTGTTTCAACTTATATAGGCAATATGTCTCTCAACCATCTCTCAATCTTTCTTTCCTCGATCAAACTCGAAAATGAAAACTACGTAGATTCGAAACACAACCTCGACATAATCCTTACCAAGCACAAATGGGTACTCACCACCCCGTGTCCTCCTCTGACGAATAATGATTCAACTCAAGAGGACAAAGACGCCTTGGCGGCCTGGCTCTGCTCCGATGAGATTGTGAGGTGCTATATCTTGGCATCAATGAACAATATGTTGCAACAACAACATCATGACATCGAGACTACCGCCGACATGCTCAAAAATCTCCATGAGATGTTTGAAGGGCAAAGGCGTCAAGCAAGGCAAAAAGCAGTCGGACAGTTTATGAACTGTCACATGAAGGTTAGGACTCCTGTTGGAGACTTTATGATACTGATCTTTAGTCATCTGAGTAAAATGGAAATCCTAGGATATGAGATTGATGGGAAGAATGTCATATATGTGATCTTAGAAACTCTTCCCGCATCTCTTGATACCTCCAAGATGAACTGCTCCATAAACAAGCTAGAGTACATTGTTACCGAGCTTATGAAGGAGCATCATACTGCTGTAGGTCTCACTAAGAGAAAGAGGAATCAAGGAGAGGCACATGCTATTGAGCAAAAAGCCGCCGCCTCTGAAACTAAAAAGAGACCTCACAAGGCCGATAAAAGGAACTGTCCTGCCTATCTCAAAGCAAAGGAACATAGTATTGTACTAGTTACCGAAGCATGCTTAGTAGCTGATAATGTATCAACGTGGATTCTTGACTCCGCTGCTACTAACCATAGATGAAGGCGAGTTCTGTTTCAAATCGGGTGATGGGAGCCTGGTGTCTGCAAAGGCTGTGGGATCCGTGACGCTGTCTTTTGAAGACCGCACTTTAAACTTGAATAATGTTTATTTTGTTCCTACCTTTGGGAAGAACTTAATATCCATTGCTCGTCTTCGTGAGCAAGATTATTGTTTAAAGTTCATTAAGAATGGAATTCGTATTTCATTTCCTGATAATTCTTTTGTCACTGATGCATGTATGAAGAATGCTCTTTTCTACATCTATCCCACTCAACCTTCTCTTTTAGACACCGAAATAGATAATGATCTAATTAGGGAGCCAAAGAGGATCAAACTTTCTGAATCCTCCGATCTAACAAAATCAACACACCTATGGCACTTAAGAATTGGTCATATCAGTCTAGATAGGATTAAGAGACTTGTGAGGGACGGTCCACTCCAAGCCTCTACAATAGGTTCACTACCTACTTGTGAATCCTGCATAGAAGGAAAAATAACTAAGCGACCTTTCTCCGATAAGGGTCGAAGAGCCACTGAGTTGCTGGAACTAGTACATTCTGATATATGTGGACCGCTCAGCCAACAGGCGAGTGGAGGATACGAATACTTCGTTACCTTCACCGATGATTACTCACGATATGGGTTTGTCTATTTGCTCAAACACAAATCCAAGACCTTTAACGTATTTAAGGTCTTTAGGGCTTTAGTGGAAAAGCAAACTGGCAAAGTGATCAAAACCCTTCGATCTGATCGAGGTGGTGAGTATATGTCTGGAGAGTTCGATGACTTTCTTAAAGAAGAAGATATCGCTTCTCAGCTTACCGCACCTGGCACACCTCAACAAAACGGAGTGTCAGAGAGAAGAAACCGAACTCTTATGGAGATGGTTAGATCAATGATGAGTTACTCATCACTCCCTCTTTCCTTTTGGGGATATGCCCTCGAAATAGCCGCTTACATTCTGAACCAAGTTCCATCTAAAACGGTTCCTGGTACTCCTTATGAAAGATGGACTGGCCGTAAAGTAAGTTTGGGCGACATCTGATTTGGGGTTGCCCTCCACATGTGCTAAGGCAAAAGACTAGCAAGTTGGCTAGTAGGTCAGAATTGTGCCTGTTTGTGGGATATCCAAAGGAAACCAAAGGTTTTACTTTCTATAGTCCCGAGGACGATAAGACTTTCGTTAGCACGAATGCTCGTTTCCTCGAGGAGGACTTTATGAAGGATGCGAAACCTAGAAGCAAAATTGTGCTTGAAGAAAAGTTGGGTGAGTAAGCTTCTACCTCATCTGTAAGAACTGTTCTTACCCCAACTGAAACACGACCTAACTCATCAGAATCTCGTCAAGTAGTACTTCGACGTAGTGGGAGGGCTACTCAAAAGCCTGACAGGTATATATCCTATGGAGACTCTCTTGTAGCCGTCTCTGACATGGATGATCCTGTTTCCTATAGCCAAGCGATGGCTTGTTCTGAATCAAACCTTTGGCTTGACGCCATGAAAGTTGAAATGCACTCGATGTATTTCAACAAAGTCTGGAGACTTGTAGACCTTCCTGAAGGGATTAAACCCGTAGGGTGTAAGTGGATATACAAGAAGAAAAGGGGTCCTGATGGGAACGTCGAGACGTTCAAAGCACGACTTGTGGCGAAGGGTTATACCCAACAAGAAGGGATTGACTATGAAGAAACCTTCTCGCCAGTCGCGATGCTTAAATCCATCCGCATACTCCTATCCATAGCTGCAGCTCTCGACTATGAGATCTAGCAAATGGATGTGAAGACAGCCTTTCTGAATGGCAATCTTGACGAGCGCATTTACATGGCTCAACCAGACGGGTTTGTGGAAGAAGGTCAAGAGACCAAGGTTTGTGAGTTGCTTAAGTCCATTTATGGATTAAAGCAAGCATCTAGGTCATGGAATATTAGATTCGATGAAACTGTAAAAAGCTTTGGCTTTGAACAGTCAATAGATGGGCCTTGTGTTTACAAGTTAATACACGAAGGTAAAGTTGTGTTTCTGGTACTATATGTCGATGATATACTACTCATTGGTTATGACGTGGGTAAGTTATCTGAGGTTAAGGTCTGGCTGGCAAAGCAATTCGATATGAAGGATCTAGGAGAAGCCGCGTACATTCTGGCAATCCAAATCTTTCGAGATAGGAAAAACCGGACCCTGTCGCTCTCTCAAGCATCTTATATTGATAAGGTGATAGATCGCTTCTCGATGCAAGACTCCAAGAAGGGTCAAACACCGTTTAGGCATGGAGTTTCACTCTCTAAGGACCAGTCTCCCAAGACTGCACAAGAGATTGAAGACATGAGGAAGATTCCTTACGCCTCTGCCTTAGGAAGCCTCATGTATGTTATGCTTTGCACTAGACCTGATATGTGTTTCGCCGTTGGCGTAGTTAGCTGTTTCCAATCCAACCCGAACCCGAGCACTGGATTGCTGTTAAGCATGTTCTTAAGTATCTTCGAAGAACTAGGAACTTGATGCTTACATACTCAGGTACTGACCTGACTATGGCGGGATATACCGACTCCGATTTTCAAGCGGATAAGGATTCCAGGAAATCCACTTCGGGATCTGTGTTCATCCTTAATGGTGGAGCTGTTGTGTGGAGAAGTATTAAGCAATCTTACATTGCTGACTCCACAATGGAAGCAGAATATGTGGCTGCTTGTGAAGCATCCAAAGAGGCTGTATGGCTTAGAAAATTCCTTAAGTATTTTGAAATTGTTCCAAACGTCGACGAGCCCATGACCCTTTATTGTGATAATAGTGGGGTTGTTGCTAACTCAAAGGAACCTCGAAGCCATAAGCGCTCTAAGCATATTGAGAGGAAATACCATTTGATTCGAGAGATCGCGCAACGCGGAGACGTGGAGGTGAAGTAGATCTCTGGCAGATCTATTCACCAAGGCCCTGGCGAACATGGTCTTCGACCAACTTCGAGAGGGATAAGGCATGTAGGACTACTCACATCTTCTTTGAGTGAAGTGGGAGTTTGTTGTCAATGGTGCCCACAAGAAGAGTAGTAGTGTCTATTTATGTACATTTGGTGTCATATAGTCTTACGAAGACTCTTGCTTGTAATTGCTTATTCATTGATAAAAAGTTGAAACGTTCATTCAATCTTCCTTGTCTGAAGCTTTATGATAAAACCTTAGTCTTTTTGTCCATAAACAAACTTAACAACTTACGAAGAGACAAATGTAGATTTGCATGAACAAATTCTTCGTAGTTTGCTTAAAACGATATATATTCGCAATCTTAGGGTCAAAGGACTATTGACCTCAGTACGATTGTTAGAAGAATCTATGATGTCTGGTTATGAGGCATTGAGAGTTGGAGACTCTATAGTTCTTCTAGGTATCTTCCGAAGGTACTGAATTGACCAGTGCACTTCTAGAGACAAGATAAGAACAAACCATTTAACCTCTTATGTCTCGAAGTCACTACGTATGAATTGCATCATGCTTACCTTAATCCTGAAATGAGACATGTCATTTCACACCTTAGTATTCTCATTTGAGAAAGTCAGAGTTTGGACTCACTATGTGATTCCGAACAGGGCCTATTGGTGAAGTACTAAGTTGTGAGAATGTCATGAGTAACTTTGTGAAGGTCTCATAGATATGGAATTCATGTACAAGATTGCTAAAATGCAATGTATGTCACCTCATGCTTTGTTCCTTGGAGTGTGAATAAATGAACTGGCCAGTGTCCAAATTGAGTCCTGACTCTTTTGGATGAAACAATGTGACTTGGTAGCTCCTCGTCAATACATTGTTTCTAACTTATTCACAAGCGACAAAGGAGTTGAGGAAATAACAGCTAGAAGGGTAAAATGTTAATTTAGTAAATCCTGACTAGCTGATGACATTCATGAAGGGTAAACATAGATAATATTCAGTGGATCCGCTCATAGAAAATCAACATGATATTTAATTTAAAGGCAAGAGCAATAAATTAAAAAAAAAATCTAAGATAACAATTCTAACTTGTCACAAAATTAGTAAACTTTTGAAAACGATTTTCAAGCTCATAATTTTAAATACATGTACACGCTAATCTTTGACCATAGCTCTGATACCATTTGTTGGAATTGATCTAGGGTTTAAGAAAAAGTTTAACGCTTCGCAAAGCGGCGGAATTTTAAAAATTTTCTTTTCAAGTAAAAACAGTTTTTTACTAACCTAGACAAAGAGCAAGTACATATAAATAAAAACTATTATGAGCTAAGAAGTTTACTAACCTTTCTTGAACCTTCAACTTTGAGAAGCTTTTGGAAAGTTGCAACACTCGTCTCCCCTCGCAGCACGTCTCTCTTTCTTTCCTCGGCACCTCGAGCAACCACGAAAGTTTCTATCACTAAATCACTCGAAATAAAAGGAATCAGTGAGTGGGCACTTTTAAACACTACGACTTAAGAAGGAGTCTTGAAGTCGCAGAGCTAAATTCTAGGTCAAATGAGGACCTAGGTGCCAAAACAATAAAACGAAATTGACTAGAGAGAGAGAGGAGAGGGGCGGCCACAAGTTCTAGAGAGAGAGGCTCTCAATCTCTAACTTATGTGGAATGAATGAAATGAGAAGAATAAGGCTCCTATTTATAGGAGAGGCTTTACCTTCAAAAAGGTAGTTTCCTCTTCTTTAGAATATCACATATTCATGAGGAAATAATCCTTATTTCCTTTTCTCATTTTAGGCGTGTAAGCCTTGCCATCTAGAAGCAAATTTGTTTCCTATTTTGCTTGCCTTGGCCGCCCATGTCATACTCTCCTAGAGGAAATTGGTTTCCTCTTTTTCTTTTGGCAAGTATCTTCATACATTAATGCACAAAATAAACTCTCTTTCACACTAAGGGCTGCACGAAATTTGGTCTCCCATTCACTTGGGTTGGACGGCCAAAAGCCTTCTAGAAAAGCTTTTTAGGTTTTCTTTTAATTGTTCATGACAACATAAGAAAAGCCCATTAAGAATTTTCTAGTAAAATTCTATAAAATGAAATTAATTCACAAGGCCCAATAAACATGTTATGGCCGTGTGATATAATATGTCATCATATGACATTGTCAAAAAATTTATTGACATTCATTTCATGCCATGTCCAAAAAGACAAAATTACCCTTTCGACAATTTTTGTTATTGTTTTGACTTAGCTTCCAGTTTAACTATTCCTAATCGATGTGATTCGTGGTAGTGACCTCATGGACCCAAATGAACAAAGCTTGAGCTAAACACTTGGACTCAAAAGTTCACAAACCTTTTCCAAGTTTAGCTTAATGTCAACTGACTCTACTAAAGAGTTGACACTGAAAATCTCTCGGTTCAAATGAATTTATTTTCTACTCAAGAATTCAACCTAATTATGATGAGCGGATCCACTGAATATTATATGTGTTTACCCTTCATGAATATCATCAGCTAGTCGGGATTTACAAAAATTACCATTTTACCCTTCTAGCTGTTATTTCCTCAACTCCTTTGTCGCTTGTGAATAAGTTAGAAACAATGTATTGACGAGGAGCTAACAACTCACTTTGTTTCATCCAAAAGAGTCAGGACTCAATTTGGACACTGGCCAGTTCATTTATTCACACTCCAAGGAACAAAGCATGAGGTGACATACATTGCATTTCCGCAATCTTGTACATGAATTCCATATCTATGAGAACTTCACAAAGTTACTCATGACATTCTCACAACTTAGTACTTCACCAATAGGCCCTGTTCGGAATCACATAGTGAGTCCGAACTCTGACTTTCTCAAATGAGAATACTAAGGTGTGAAATGACATGTCTCATTTCAGGATTAAGGTAAGCACGATGCAATTCATACGTAGTGACTTCGAGACATAAGAGGTTAAATGGTTTGTTCTTATCTTGTCTCTAGAAGTGCACTGGTCAATTCAGTACCTTCGGAAGATACCTAGAAGAACTACAGATTCTCCAACTCCCAATGCCTCATAACCAGACATCATAGATTCTTCTAACAATCATATTGAGGTCAATAGTCCTTTAACCCTTAGATTGCGAATATATCGTTTTAAGCAAACTACGAAGAGTTTGTTCATGCAAATCTACATTTGTCCCTTCGTAAGTTGTTTAGTTTGTTTATGGACTAAAGACTAATGTTTTATCATAAAGCTTCAGACAAGGAAGATTGAATGAACGTTTCAACCTTTTATTAATGAATAAGCATTTACAAGCAAGAGTCTTCATGAGACTTTATTACATCAAATGCATAATATAAAGATTACAACTCTTCTTGTGGGCACCATTGACAACAAACTCCCACATGACTCAAAGAAGATGTGTGTAGTCTTTCATGCCTAATCCCTCTCGATGTTGGTCGAAGACCTTGTCCGCTAGGGCCTTTGTGAATGGATCTGCTAGGTTGTCCACCGTTGAGATCTTCTTCACTTCCACGTCTCCGCGTTGCACGATCTCTCGAATCAAATGGTATTTCCTCTCAATATGCTTAGAGCGCTTATGGCTTCTAGGTTCCTTTGAGTTAGCGACAGCCCCACTATTATCACAATAAAGGGTCATGGGCTCGTCGACGTTTGGAACAGCTTCCAAATACTTAAGGAATTGTCTAAGCCATACAGCCTCTTTGGATGCTTCACAAGCAGCCACATATTCTGCTTCTATTGTGGAGTCAGCAATGCAAGATTGCTTAATACTTCTCCACACAACAGCTCCACCATTAAGGATGAACACAGATCCCGAAGTGGATTTCCTGGAATCATTATCCGCTTGAAAATCGGAGTCGGTATATCACGTCATAGTCAGGTCAGTACCTGAGTATGTAAGCATCAAGTTCCTAGTACTTCGAAGATACTTAAGAACATGCTTAACAGCAATCCAGTGCTCGGGTCCAGGGTTGGATTGGAAACGGCTAACTACGCCAACGGCGAAACACATATCAGGTCTAGTGCAAAGCATAGCATACATGAGGCTTCCTACGGCAGAGGCGTAAGGAATCTTCCTCATGTCTTCAATCTCTTGTGCAGTCTTGGGAGACTGGTCCTTAGAGAGTGAAACTCCATGCCTAAAGGGTGTTTGACTCTTCTTGGAGTCTTGCATCGAGAAGCGATCCATCACCTTATCAATATAAGATGCTTGAGAGAGCGACAGGGTCCGGTTTTTCCTATCTCGAAAGATTTGGATTGCCAGAATGTACGCGGCTTCTCCTAGATCCTTCATATCGAATTGCTTTGCTAGCCAGACCTTAACCTCATATAACTTACCCACGTCATTACCAATGAGTAGTATATCATCGACATATAGTACAAGAAACACAACTTTGCCTTCGTGTATTAACAAATAAACACAAGACTCATCTATTGACTATTCAAAGCCAAAGCTCTTTACAGTTTCATCGAATCTAATATTCCATGACCTAGATGCTTGCTTTAATCCATAAATGGACTTAAGCAACTCACAAACCTTGGTCTCTTGACCTTCTTCCACGAAACCGTCTGGTTGAGCCATGTAAATGCGCTCGTCAAGATTGCCATTCAGAAAGGCTGTCTTGACATCCATTTGCCAGATCTCATAGTCGAGAGCTGCAGCTATGGATAGGAGTATGCGGATGGATTTAAGCATCGCGACTGGCGAGAAGGTTTCTTCATAGTCAATCCCTTCTTGTTGGGTATAACCCTTTGCCACAATTCGTGCTTTGAACGTCTCGACGTTCCCATCAGGACCCATCTTCTTCTTGTATATCCACTTACACCCTACGGGTTTAATCCCTTCAGGAAGGTCTACAAGTTTCCAGACTTTGTTGACATACATCGAGTGCATTTCAACTTTCATGGCGTCAAGCCAAAGGTTTGATTCAGAACAAGCCATCGCTTGGCTATAGGAAACAAGATCATCCATGTCAGAGACGGCTACAAGAGAGTCTCCATAAGACATGTACCTGTCAGGCTTTTGGGTAGCCATCCCGCTACGTCTAAGTACTACTTGACGAGATTCTGATGAGTTAGGTTGTGTTTCAGTTGGGGTGAGAACAGTTCTTACAGATGAGGTAGAAGCTTCCTCACCCAACTTTTCTTCAAGCACAATTTTGCTTCATAAAGTCCTCCTCAAGGAAACGAGCATTCGTGCTAACGAAAGTCTTTTCGTCCTCGGGACTATAGAAGATGAAACCCTTGGTTTCCTTTGGATATCCCACAAACAACCACAATTCTGATCTACTAGCTAACTTGCTAGTCTTTTCCCTTAGCACGTGTGCAGGGCAACCCCAAATTCTGATGCGGCCTAGATTCACTTTACGGCCAGTCCATCGTTCATAAGGAGTACCAGGAACCGTGTTGGACGGAACTTGGTTCTGAATATAAGCGACTGTTTCGAGGGCATATCCCCAAAAGGAAAGAGGGAGTGATGAGTAACTTATCATTGATCTAACCATCTCCATAAGAGTTCGGTTTCTTCTCTCTGACACTCCGTTTTGTTGAGGTGTGCCAGGTGCGGTAAGCTGAGAAGCGATACCTTCTTCTTTAAGAAAGTCATCGAACTCTCCAGACATATACTCACCACTTCGATCAGATCGAAGGGTTTTGATCACTTTGCCAGTTTGCTTTTCCACTAAAGCCCTAAAGACCTTAAATACGTTAAAGGTCTTGGATTTGTGTTTGAGCAAATAGACAAAACCATATCGCGAATAATCATCGGTGAAGGTAACGAAGTATTCGTATCCTCCACGTGCCTGTTGGCTGCGCAGACCACATACATAAGAATGTACTAGTTCCAGCAAATCAGTGGCTCTTCGACCCTTATCGGAGAAAGGTCGCTTAGTCATTTTTCCTTCTATGCAGGATTCACAAGTAGGCAGTGAATCTATTGCCGAGGCTTGGAGTGGACCGTCCCTCACAAGTCTCTTAATCCTATCTAGACTGATATGACCAAGTCTCAAGTGCCAGAGGTTTGTTGATTTTGTTAGATCGGAGGATTCAGAAAGTTTGATCCTCTTTGGCTCCCTAATTAGATCATTATCTATTTCGGTGTCTAAAAGAGAAGGTTGAGTGGGATAGATGTAGAAAAGAGCATTCTTCATACATGCATCAGTGACAAAAGAATTATCAGGAAACGAAATACGAATTCCATTCTTAATAAACTTTAAACAATAATCTTGCTCAAGAAGACGAGCAACGGATATTAAGTTCTTCCCAAAGGTAGGAACAAAATAAACATTATTCAAGTTTAAAGTGCGGTCTTCAAAAGACAGCGTCACGGATCCCACAGCCTTCGCAGACACCAGGCTCCCATCACCCCATTTGAAACAGAACTCGCCTTCCTCTAAGCTTTTTGGTTTTCTTGAAACCATTCAAGGAACAACAAATATGGTTAGCAGCAGCGGAGTCAAGAATCCACGTTGATACATTATCAGCTACTAAGCATGCTTCGGTAACTAGTACAATACTATGTTCCTTTGCTTTGAGATTGGCAGGACGGTTCTTTTTATCGGCCTTGTGAGGTCTCTTCTCAGTTCAAGAGGCGGAGGCTTTTTGCTCAGTAGCATGTGCCTCTCCTTGATTCCTCTTTCTCTTAGTGAGACCTACAGCAGTGTGAAGTTGCTCCATAAGCTTGGTAACAGTGTACTCTAGCTTGTTAATGGAGTAGTTCATCTTGGAGGTATCAAGAGATGCGGGGAGAGTTTCTAAGATCATATCTATGACATTCTTCCCATCAATCTCAGATCCTAGGATTTCCATTGTATTCGGATAACTAATGATCAGTATCATAAAGTCTCTAACAGGAGTCCTAGCCTTCATGTGACAGTTCATAAACTGTCGCACTGCTTGTTGCCTTGCTTGGCGCCTTTGCCCTTCAAACATCTCATGGAGATTGTTGAGCATGTCGGCGGCAGTCTCGATGTCACGATGTTGTAGTTGCAACACATTGTTCATTGATGCTAAGTATAGCACCTCACAATCTCATCGGATCGAAGCCAGGCCGCTAAGGCTTTATTGTCCTCTTGAGTTGAATCATTATTCGTCAGAGGAGGACACGGGGTGGTGAGTACCCATTTCTGCTTGGTAAGGATTATGTCGAGGTTATGTTTTGAATCTACGTAGTTTTCGTTTTCGAGTTTGTTCGAGGAAAGGATGATCGAGAGAGTGTTGAGAGACATGTTGCTTATTTAAGTTGAAACAAGTTTATGATTAGTCTTTGGTTTAGGATTTAAGTTTTATTTAAGACTTTTGTAAAATCCAAAGGTGTTATAAACCAAACGATAATTTACTCCCTCAAGAGAAGGCCGCAAAAAATCTCCATTTATAAGTAAATGACACATCATTAATGCTAAGCCAAGATGTCAATACATCAATTTTGACTAGCCACCTTTTAAATTGGTTTGATCACTCACATCCTTTCGCAGAGCCTCAAGGGAGGATTACTAGGGATTGAGCCTAAGTGTGCAACCAACCACTTAGTCCAAAAGGTCAACTTTGAAAAACAATCCCCCAAGGGGAGGCGTTGTCATCATCGTCTCACTCTCGGACGTAGCTCATTGAGCAATGATCGAAGCAAGAACGCCTTGGAGTACTCCCATTTAAGTGAAGGTCGCAAGAGCGGCTCTTAGTCCCACGTCAATTGCTTCTTTCATTAGTGTTGGGGATCGCGTATTACAAACAACAAATATAACCCTCCCACTTAGTTTTTGGAGTTGGTACATCGGCTCTTATAAGTTTGCAAACAGATTTCCTAGTTAGAGAGTGACAGAGCGGACAACTAAAAGAGAATCCTAGATCGTCATGTTCAGAGCAGTATTAGTGCATAAAGGCACAAGGTACATACTCGATCTTTTCCTATTTTCTATTTCGAGAAAGTGCCTGAGGGGAGTGTGAACTTCAACTCACTCGAACACTTGAAAGTTTGAGATTACACATCTTTTTATTTTTCGGCTTGTCTACAAGGAGACCTCCCACTCAAATTTTTCAAGAGCATATAGATTTTGAACATATGTGATATAGATATAGTTTTGAAAATATTTTGAAAATTTATTTGATTTGGATGAAAAAATATTTTTCAAGTTTGAAAGTGAAAACGGTTTTTCAAAATTCAAACTAGTTTTGTAACAACTTAATTTCAATTAATCTTTCAAAAATCAAAACTTTTTAATCTTACACATCATATTTATAATCTTATAAAAAACAATTTTGCTCAAGAAAATTTTCTCATTAGAGTTCTATAACTCATGGTAGTGGGGCTGAAAATCCGGAATTCTAAAAAACTGGAGTTTCGGAACAACCGCGCACCTCGGAGTAAAATCGCCATAACTGGAGGCTCCGATGTCCTTTTGACCTGAAACCGGTGGCATTGGACAGAGGACAGACAGAGCTTTAATTTGATTCAAGAATAATAAAATTTAGATTTCTGAGCAGAGAGTTATGCCACTTTTAATGCGGGTTTACTCCAGCTCGAAGAAAAAGAAATAATTAAAGCTTGGTCCTTTTTAGGTGCGAAAAAGAATCGAGTGTAACGGAACGTTTTATGAAGGTTGTTAAAGATTTTATTTGTGTTTTATTAGCAAGGTAATAACAAGGCATAAAAGAAATAACAACAAGCATAAAACGATTCAAGTAAAAATAAGAAACTAGTAAGACAAGAAAACTAGTCACAAAATTTTACTCGAAATTTCTCAAACCTTTAAAACACGTTTTTCAATATAAAAAATTAAAAACTTTTAGAACTGATTCTAATGTGTTTTAATATCATCCCAAACTCATAGAAAATCAACATGATATTTAATTTAAAGGCTAGAGCAATAAATTAAAAAAAAATCTAAGATAACAATTCTAACTTGTCACAAAATTAGTAAACTTTTGAAAACGATTTTCAAGCTCATAATTTTAAATACATGTACATGCTAATCTTTGACCATAGCTCTGATACCATTTTTTGGAATTGATCTAGGGTTTAAGAAAAATTTTAACGCTTCGCAAAGCGGCGGAATTTTAAAAATTTTCTTTTCAAGTAAAAACAGTTTTTTACTAACCTAGACAAAGAGCAAGTACATATAAATAAAAACTATTATGAGCTAAGAAGTTTACTAACCTTTCTTGAAGCTTGAACTTTGAGAAGCTTTTGGAAAGTTGCAACACTCATCTCCCCTCGCAGCACGTCTCTCTTTCTTTCCTCGGCACCTCGAGCAACCACGAAAGTTTCTATCACTAAATCACTCGAAATAAAAGGAATCAGTGAGTGGGCACTTTTAAACACTACGACTTAAGAACGAGTCTTGAAGTCGCAGAGCTAAATTCTAGGTCAAATGAGGACCTAGGTGCCAAAACAATAAAACGAAATTGACTAGAGAGAGAGAGGAGAGGGGCCGCGACAAGTTCTAGAGAGAGAGGCTCTCAATCTCTAACTTATGTGGAATGAATGAAATGAGAAGAATAAGGCTCCTATTTATAGGAGAGGCTTTACATTCAATAAGGTAGTTTCCTCTTCTTTAGAATATCACATATTCATGAGGAAATAATCCTTATTTCCTTTTCTCATTTTGGGCGTGTAAGCCTTGCCATCTAGAAGCAAATTTGTTTCCTATTTTGCTTGCCTTGGCCGCCCATGTCATACTCTCCTAGAGGAAATTGGTTTCCTCTTTTTCTTTTGGCAAGTATCTTCATACATTAATGCACAAAATAAACTCTCTTTCACACTAAGGGCTGCACGAAATTTGGTCTCCCATTCACTTGGGTTGGACGGCCAAAAGCCTTCTAGAAAAGCTTTTTAGGTTTTCTTTTAATTGTTCATGACAACATAAGAAAAGCCCATTAAGAATTTTCTAGTAAAATTCTATAAAATGAAATTAATTCACAAGGCCCAATAAACATGTTATGGCCGTGTGATATAATATGTCATCATATGACATTGTCAAAAAATTTATTGACATTCATTTCATGCCATGTCCAAAAAGACAAAATTACCCTTTCGACAATTTTCGTTAATGTTTTGACTTAGCTTCCAGTTTAACTATTCCTAATCGATGTGATTCGTGACAGTAACCTCATGGACCCAAATGAACAAAGCTTGAGCTAAACACTTGGACTCAAAAGTTCACAAACCTTTTCCAAGTTTAGCTTAATGCCAACTGACTCCACTAAAGAGTTGACACTGAAAATCTCTCGGTTCAAATGAATTTATTTTCTACTCAAGAATTCAACCTAATTATGATGAGCGGATCCACTGAATATTATCTGTGTTTACCCTTCATGAATATCATCAGCTAGTCGGGATTTAAAAAATTACAATTTTACCCTTCTAGCTGTTATTTCCTCAACTCCTTTGTCGCTTGTGAATAAGTTAGAAACATTGTATTGACGAGGAGCTAACAAGTCACATTGTTTCATCCAAAAGAGTCAGGACTCAATTTGGACACTGGCCAGTTCATTTATTCACACTCTAAGGAACAAAGCATGAGGTGACATACATTGCATTTCAACAATCTTGTACATGAATTCCATATCTATGAGAACTTCACAAAGTTACTCATGACATTCTCACAACTTAGTACTTCACCAATAGGCCCTGTTCGGAATCACATAGTTAGTCTGAACTCTGACTTTCTCAAATGAGAATACTAAGGTCCGAAATGACATGTCTCATTTCAGGATTAAGGTAAGCACGATGCAATTCATACGTAGTGACTTCGAGACATAAGAGGTTAAATGGTTTGTTCTTATCTTGTCTCTAGAAGTGCACTGGTCAATTCAGTACCTTCGGAAGATACCTAGAAGAACTACAGAGTCTCCAACACTCAATGCCTCATAACCAGACATCATAGATTCTTCTAACAATCATATTGAGGTCAATAGTCCTTTGACCCTTAGATTGCGAATATATCGTTTTAAGCAAACTACGAAGAGTTTGTTCATGCAAATCTACATTTGTCCCTTCATAAGTTGTTTAGTTTTTTTATGGACTAAAGACTAATGTTTTATCATAAAGCTTCAGACAAGGAAGATTGAATGAACGTTTCAACTTTTTATTAATGAATAAGAAATTACAAGCAAGAGTCTTCATGAGACTTTATTACATCAAATGCATAATATAAAGATTACAAATCTTCCTGTGGGCACCATTGACAACATCCTAGTGGTCGATCAGGAGTCGCCCTATAACTTAATCATTGGGCGACCCACGTTGAACCGGCTAAGGTCAATCACTTCCACGTATCACCTACTGGTGAAATTCCCCACCGAAGAGGGAATTGGCATTATGGCCGGAGACCAATCCCAAGCCAGAATATGCTACGTGCAAGGAGTTGATGGTAAATCCGCGGGAAAAATGGTCAACACAATCTTTCAACTGGAAGACGATTACCCATGCGACCCAAGGGACGCAAGGAAGTTCGGAGAACTTGACTGCCGGGATGAAGTCGAAAGACCCAAGGTGGAAACCTCTGATGATCTTGTGCCGATCGTTCTGGACGAATCTAAGCCTGATCAGGTTGTAAAGGTCGGCGTCCGGCTTCCACTCGCCATCAAAACTAAGCTCACAGCCTTCCTCCGGGAATTCAAGGATGTTTTTGCGTGGACTCATGCGGACATGCCTGGAATTGATCCCGAGGTAATAGTGCACCAATTGAACAACGACCCAAAGGTCGCCGAAAAGGTGCAGGCTAGACGAACGTTCAACCCAGAACGATACCTGGCCATAAATGAAGAGGTCGAGAAACTCCTCGCCGCAAACTTCATCCGAGAGGCAAAGTACCCCAAGTGGGTCGCCAACGTGGTAATGGTAAAAAAAGCCTAATGGGAAGTGGCGAATTTGCATAAACTACAAAGATCTCAACAAAGCCTGCCCTAAGGACTGCTTACCACTCCCGCGTATCGAACAACTGGTGGACGCCACGGCTGGCCATGAACTTCTCAGCTTCATGGACGCCTATTCGGGCTACAACCAAATTCGAATGCACGAGCCTGATCAAATTAAGACAACCTTTGTCACCGATCGAGGTCTCTACTGTTATAAGGTCATGTCTTTCGGCCTTAAGAACGCGGGAGCGACGTACCAGCGCTTGGTAAATCGGATCTTCGCCGATCAAATCGGCAAGACAATGGAAGTGTACGTGGACGACATGCTCGTTAAAAGCCTACTGGCAACCAATCACGTACACGACCTAAGGGAGATGTTCACGATCCTCCGCCGATACAAAATGAAACTCAATCCCAATAAATGCGTGTTCGGGGTTGAATCCGGGAAATTCCTTGGATACATCGTCAACCGACGAGGGATAGAGGCGAATCCCGAAAAACTCAAGGCACTCCTTGAAATGAAGTCTCCAAGACGAGTCAAAGAGGTACAAAGTCTGACTGGTCGGGTTCCTGCTCTGACACGCTTCGTGTCTAAAGCCACCGACAAGTGTCAACTGTTCTTCAAAGCTCTAAAGAAGACGGACGGCTTTGAGTGGATGGACGAATATGAAAATTCCTTCCAGGAAATGAAGGCTTACTTTGGATCCCCACCATTCCTCTCTAAACCAAGAGAGGGCGAGATGCTATACGTATATCTCGTTGTCTCTGAAAGAGCTGTAAGTGTTGTTCTTGTCCGCGAAAAAGACAAGGTCCAAAGGCCGGTCTACTACGTGAGCAAAGCCTTACTCGACGCGGAAACGCGCTACACCGAGATAGAGAAATTTTCTCTGGCTCTCGTGACGGCAGCTAAGAAGCTACGTCCGTATTTCCAAGCTCACCCAATCGCGGTGCGAACCGAGCATCCAGTCCGTAAAGCTCTTCAAAAGGGAACATCGACTCGCATGGCGATCTTGTCCCAGGAATTGAGCGAGTACGGGATTGAGTTCCACCCAAGAACGGCTATAAAGGGGAAGGCCTTAGCCGACTTTGTGGCAGAATTCTCCTATACTCCCGATATGGGAAGAGCAGAAAATGACCTAAACGATGATGCATTAACTGGGAAAAGAAAGGTTAACCCGACGGGTCCCATCTAGGAGTTGTACGTAGACGGAGCATCTAATGCTCAGGGGGCTGGCGCCGGAATAGTCCTGATTAACCCCGACGGGGAAAAGTTACGTTACGCCCTGCACTACGGCTTCCAGGCCTCCAACAATGAAGCCGAATATGAGGCGCTCATTGTGGGGATAGAGCTGGCGCAGAAGCTTGGCTCTCATAACCTGCGAATACACTGCGACTCGCAGTTGATCGTGAACCAGGTTAAAGGAGATTACACTGCCAAGGAACCTAACATGGTTGCATACCTGGCTATGAAAAACTCCAAACTCGATGCTTTCTCTTGGTTCGAGATCCACCAAATCCCGAGAGAACAAAATTCAGAGGCTGATGCACTTGCTCGCCTGGGATCTGGCATCGACGAAGACGGATTGGGGACCGTAACCATTGAATTTCTCCCACGGCCATCCGTCTCCCGAGACGAAATCGGGACCATAGAGGTGGCATCTCAGCACGCTTGGATGGACTCAATTGTCGAGTTTATGCGAAGAGGGGAACTTCCCGAAGACCGCAAAGAAGCCGATAAGCTGAGGGCCTTAGCATCCAAGTACACGCTCCGAGAAGGCGTACTCTATAAGCGCGGTTGCTCAACACCGTTGCTCCGATGCCTCAATAGCGTTGAGTCGACCGAGGTCCTCCGCGAAATTCATGAGGGCATCTGTGGGAACCACGCCGCTGGAACTTCCCTTGCGCTCAAAGCGCTTAAACAAGGCTATTTCTGGCCTACCATGAATCGAGATGCTTGCGAATGGGCAAGGCGTTGCGACAAATGCCAACGCTTCACGGAAATCCCGCAACAGCCACCGACCCCATTAAGCAGCATCGTCGTCCCACGTCCCTTTGCTAAATGGGGCGTGGACATCATTGGCAAGCTACCTAGAGCGCCAAGGCAATACGAATGTGCCATAATCGCCATTGACTACTTCACTAAGTGGGTAGAGGCCGAGCCGCACGCCAGAATAATTGAAGCAAACACAACGAAATTCATCTGGAAAAGCATCATATGCAGGCACGGTATCCCCGCCTCGATTGTGACCGACAATGGCGCGCAATTCGACAACGCACGAGTAAGAGATATCTGCGATCAGCTAAAGATCAGCAAGACCTTCTCCTCGCCGCGTCATCCTCAGGCCAATGGCCAGGTCGAAGTAGTCAACAAGACTATCAAGAGAAATCTTAAAAAGAAGCTCGAAGAAAGGAAAGGCGCCTGGGCCAAGGAATTGCCGTTCGTCCTATGGGCTTACAGGACGACCGCGCGAAACGCCACCGGCGAAACACCATTCTCCCTCGCGTATGGGATCGAGGCCGTGGTTCCGATCGAAACTGAGATCCCCACATTCCGAGTTGATACGTTCCACGAGGCATACAACGACGAGGCCATGTGCCTGGAGTTGGATTTGATCGACGAAAAGAGATCAGAAGCATTCAGACGCCTCACCGCACAGAAGCGCAAGGTCGGAAGATACTACAATTCCAAGATCAAAAGGCGAACCTTTGCCGTCGGAAGCCTTGTACTCAGACGAGTTTTCCAGAATACACAAGTTCAAGGCGCCGGCGTCCTAGGCCCGAACTGGGAAGGCCCTTATAGAGTCCGCAAAGTCATTCACGACGGGACATACTACATCGAGCACACGGACGGAACTCCGATTCGCCACCTGTGGAATGCGGAACACTTGAGGCAGTACTACCAGTAGCTAGCGTTCCCCACGTTTTATCGCTTTTATTTCCCATTTTCAATAAGGCATGCGAGCCAATGTTTTAGGATTTTAAATTTCTCGCAAATTTCTCGCAAACGTAATAAAATTCGAGTTTTCCATTTTAAAATTCCTTTTGTGCAAGTTTTCCGGTTATCAAAAATTAAACTTATAACCCTAATACTTGGGGGGGTAACAGTGGTAAGGAAACCCTCAAAAGAACACGCTCCACGAAAAAATTCATAAGACGCCTACATGGCGCACCTAAGACGCCTACATGGCGCACCTAAGACGCCTATGTTGTCAATGGTGCCCACAAGAAGAGTTGTAGTCTTTATTTTGAACATTTGATGTAATAAAGTCTCATGAAGACTCTTGCTTGTAATTGCCTATTCATTCATTAATAAAGTTGAAACGTTCATTCAATATTCCTTGTCTGAAGCTTTATGATAAAACCATAGTCTTTTAGTCCATAAACAAACTTAACAACTTACGAAGAGACAAATGTAGATTTGCATGAACAAACTCTTCGTAGTTTGCTTAAAACGATATATTCGCAATCTTAGGGTCAAAGGACTATTGACCTCAGTATGATTGTTAGAAGAATCTATGATGTCTGGTTATGAGGCATTGAGAGTTAGGAACTCTATAGTTCTTCTAGGTATCTTCCGAAGGTACTGAATTGACCAGTGCACTTCTAGAGACAAGCCATTTAACCTCTTATGTCTCGAAGTCACTATGTATGAATTGCATCATGCTTACCTTAATCCTGAAATGAGACATGCCATTTCACACCTTAGTATTCTCATTTGAGAAAGTCAAAGTTCGGACTCACTATGTGATTCCGAACAAGGCCTATTGGTGAAGTACTAAGTTGTGAGTCTGTCATGAGTAACTTTGTGAAGTTCTCATAGATATGGAATTCATGTACAAGATTGCTGAAATGCAATGTATGTCACCTCATGCTTTGTTCCTTGGAGTGTGAATAAATGAACTGGCCAGTGTCCAAATTGAGTCTTGACTCTTTTGGATGAAACAATGTGACTTGTTAGCTCCTCGTCAATACATTGTTTCTAACTTATTCACAAGCGACAAAGGAGTTGAGGAAATAACAGCTAGAAGGGTAAAATGGTAATTTAGTAAATACCGACTAGCTGATGACATTCTTGAAGGGTAAACATAGATAATATTCAGTGGATCCGCTCATCATAATTAGGTCGAATTCTTGAGTAGAAAATAAATTCATTTGAACCGAGAGATTTTCAGTGTCAGCTCTTTAGTGGAGTCAGTTGGCATTAAGCTAAACTTGGAAAAGGTTTGTGAACTTTTGAGTCTAAGTGTTTAGCTAAAGCTTTGTTCATTTGGGTCCATGAGGTCACTGTCACGAATCACATCGATAGGAATAGTTAAACTGGAAGCTAAGCCAAAACAAGAACGAAAATAGTTAAAAGGGTATTTTTGTCTTTTGAGACAAAGGATGAAATGAATGTCAATAAATTTTTTGACAAGGTCATTTTGTGACATGTTTTACTCGGCCATGACTTGATCATTGGGCCTTGTGAATTAATTTCGTTTCATGAGAATTTTATTGAAAATTCTTAATGGGCCTTTCACATGTTGTCATGAACAAATGAAGAAGCTTCTAGAAGCTCCTTCTAGAGAGACTTGGGCGCCTACCCTAATAGAGAAATAAGAGAGTTTATTTTGTGCATAAATGTATTTCGATACTTGCCAAAAGAAAAAGAGGAAACAAATTTGCATAAGGATGCTATATGGAATTCGGCCAAGAGAGAGACAAGGCAAGCCTTGAACAAAATAGGAAACAAATCAAGGCTTCTAGAAGCCCTAGCTTGGCCGAGTATCTCAAAGGGAAAAAAGAGGAAATTGCTCATGAATATGTGATATTCTATAGAAGAGGAAACTACCTTATTGAAGGTGAGACCTCTCCTATAAATAGGAGCCTCATTTCCTCACAATTCATTCATCCAAGTTTAAGAGATTTGAGAGACTCTCTCTCTAGAACTTGGCCGAAGTCCTCTTCTCTCTCTCTCTAGTTTATTTTCGGTTTTCTCTTGTCTTGGCACCTAGGTCCTCACTCGACCTAGTCTTTAGCTCTGCGACTTTGAGACTCGTTCTTAAGTCGTAGTGTTTAAAAGTGCCCACTCACTAATTCCTTCTTTTCGAGTGATTTAGTGATAGAAACTTTCGTGGTTGCTCGAGTTGCCGAGGAAAGAAAGAGAGACGTGCTGCGAGGGGAGACGAGCGTTGCGACTTTCCAAAAGCTTCTACAAGGTTCAAGCTTCAAGAAAGGTTAGTAACTTTAGTAGCTCATATTAGTTTTTATTTACATGCACATGCTCTTGTCTAGGTTAGTAAAAACTAGTTTTACTTAAAAAGAAAATTTTTAAAATTCCGCCGCTTAACGAAGCGTTAAACTTTTTCTCAAACCGTAGATCGATTCCAACAAATGGTATCAGAGCTATGGTCAAAGGAATGCATGTGCATGTTTTTAAATTATGAGCTTGAAAATCGTTTTCGAAAGTTTACTAATTTTGTGACAAGTTAGAATTGTAATTTTAGATTTTTTTTTTAATTTATTGCTCATGCCTTTAAATTAAAAACCATGTTGTTTTTCTATGATTTTGGGATGTTTTTAAAACACATTAGAATCAGTTCTAAAAGTTTTTAATTTTTTATATTGAAAAACGTGTTTTAAAGGTTTGAGAATTTTCGAGTAAAATTTTGTGACTAGTTTTGTTATCTTGCTAGTTTCTTATTTTTACTTGAATCGTTTTATGCTTGTTGTTATTTATTTTATTCTATGTTATTACCCTGCTAATAAAACACAAATAAAAGCTTTAAACAATATCTTAAAACGTTCCGTTACACTCGATTCTTTTTCGCACCTAAAAGGACAAAGCTTTAATTTATTTCTTTTTCTTCGAGCTGGAATGTAAACCCGCATTAAAAGCGGCATAACTCTCTGCTCAGAAATCGAAATTTAATGATTCTTGAATAAAATTAAAGCTCTGTCTGTCCTCTGTCCAATGCCACCGGTTTCGGCTCAAAAGGACATCGGAGCCGCCGGTTATGGCGATTTTACTCCGAGGTGCGCGGCTGTCTGAAACTCCAGTTTTTTAGAAATCCGGATTTTCAAACCCCACTACCATGAGTTATAGAACTCTAATGAGAAAACTTTCTTGAGCAAAAATGTTTTTCATATGATTATAAACATGATGTGTAAGATTAAAATGTTTTGATTTTTGAAAGTTTAATTGAAATTGAATTTTTACAAAACTAGTTTGAATTTTGAAAAACCGTTTTCACTTTCAAACTTGAAAATATTTTGTCATCCAAATCAAATAAGTTTTCAAAATGTTTTCAAAACTATATCTATATCACATATGTTCAAAATCTATATGCTCTTGAAATTTTGAGTGGGAGGTCTCTTTGTAGACAAAGCCGAAAAATAAAAAGATGTGTAATCTCAAACTTTCAAGTGTTCGAGTGAGTTGGAGTTCACACTTCCCTCACGCACTTTCCCGAAATAGAAAATAGGAAAAGATCGAGTATGTACCTTGTGCCTTTATGCACTAATACTGCTCTGAACATGTCGATCTAGGATTCTCTTCTAGTTGTCCGCTCAGTCGCACTCTAACTAGGAAATTTGTTTTCGAACTTAAAAGAGTCGATGAACCAACTCCAAAAACTAAGTGGGAGGGTTATACTCGTTGTTTGTAACCCGCGATCCCCAACACTAGTGAAAGATGCAATAACGTGGGACTAAGAGCCGCTCTTGCGACCCTCACTTAAATGTGAGTACTCCAAGGCGTTATTGCTTCGATCATTGCTCAATGAGCTACGTCCGAGAGTGATGCAATGATGGCAAGGCCTCCCCTTGGGGGATTGTTTTTCAAAGCTGATCTTTTGGACTAAGTGGTTGGTTGCACACTTAGGCTCAATCCCTAGTATCCTTCCTTAAGGCTCTGCGAAAGGATATGAGTGATCAAATCAATTTACAAGGTGGCTAGTCAAAATGATGTACTGACATCTTGGCTTAGCATTAATGATGTGTCATTTACTTATAAATGGAGATTTTTTGCGGCCTTCTCTTGAGGGAGTAAATTATCGTTTGGTTTATAACACCTTTGGGTTTTACAAAAGTCTTAATGAAACTTAAATCCTAAACCAAAGACAAATCATAAACTTGTTTCAACTTTTATAGGCAATATGTCTCTCAACCATCTCTCTATCTTTCTTTCCTCGATCAAACTCGAAAACGAAAACTACATAGATTCGAAACGTAACCTCGACATAATACCTACCGTTAACAAGCACAAATGGGTACTCACCACCCCGTGTCCTGTTGTCAATGGTGCCCACAAGAAGAGTAGTAGTGTCTATTTATGTACATTTGATGTCATATAGTCTTACGAAGACTCTTGCTTGTAATTGCCTATCTATTCATTAATAAAGTTGAAACGTTCATTCAATCTTCCTTGTCTGAAGCTTTATGATAAAACCATAGTCTTTTAGTCCATAAACAAACTTAACAACTTACGAAGAGACAAATGTAGATTTGCATGAACAAACTCTTCGTAGTTTGCTTAAAACGATATATTCGCAATCTTAGGGTCAAAGGACTATTGACCTCAGTATGATTGTTAGAAGAATCTATGATGTCTGGTTATGAGGCATTGAGAGTTGGAGACTCTATAGTTCTTCTAGGTATCTTCCGAAGGTACTGAATTGACCAGTGCACTTCTAGAGACAATATAAGAACAAACCATTTAACCTCTTATGTCTCGAAGTCACTATGTATGAATTGCATCATGCTTACCTTAATCCTGAAATGAGACATGCCATTTCACACCTTAGTATTCTCATTTGAGAAAGTCAAATTTCGGACTCACTATGTGATTCCGAACAAGGCCTATTGGTGAGGTACTAAGTTGTGAGTCTGTCATGAGTAACTTTGTGAAGTTCTCATAGATATGGAATTCATGTACAAGATTGCTGAAATGCAATGTATGTCACCTCATGCTTTGTTCCTTGGAGTGTGAATAAATGAACTGGCCAGTGTCCAAATTGAGTCCTGACTCTTTTGGATGAAACAATGTGACTTGTTAGCTCCTCGTCAATACATTGTTTCTAACTTATTCACAAGCGACAAAGGAGTTGAGGAAATAACAGCTAGAAGGGTAAAATGGTAATTTAGTAAATCCCGACTAGCTGATGACATTCATGAAGGGTAAACATAGATAATATTCAGTGGATCCGCTCATCATAATTAGGTCGAATTCTTGAGTAGAAAATAAATTCATTTGAACCGAGAGATTTTCAGTGTCAGCTCTTTAGTGGAGTCAGTTGGCATTAAGCTAAACTTGGAAAAGGTTTGTGAACTTTTGAGTCCAAGTGTTTAGCTAAAGCTTTGTTCATTTGGGTCCATGAGGTCACTGTCACGAATCACATCGATAGGAATAGTTAAACTGGAAGCTAAGTCAAAACAAGAACGAAAATAGTCAAAAGGGTATTTTTGTCTTTTGAGACAAAGGATGAAATGAATGTCAATAAATTTTTTGACAAGTTCATTTGATGACTTAATGTCACTCGGCCATGACTTGATCATTGGGCCTTGTGAATTAATTTCATTTCATAAGAATTTTATTGAAAATTCTAAATGGGCCTTTTCTTATGTTGTCATGAACAAGTGAAGAAAATTCTAGAAGCCTTTTCTAGAAGATTATGGGCGCCTACCCTATAGAGAAATAGGAGAGTTTATTTTGTGCATAAATGTATTTAGATACTTGCCAAAAGAAAAAGAGGAAACAAATTTCCCACACATGCATGGGGAATTTCGGCCAAGTGAGAAAAGGGCAAGCCAAGGAACAAAAAAGGAAACAAGTCCAAGCCTCTAGGAGGCAGCCTTGGGCGCCCAAGATAGAATGGGAAATAAAGGATTTTTGCTCATGAATATGTGATATTCTATAGAAGAGGAAACTACCTTATTGAAGGTAAAACCTCTCCTATAAATAGGAGCCCCATTCCTCACATTTCATTCATGCAAAGTTTTAGAGATTGAGAGCTTCTCTCTCTAGACTTGGCCGCCCCTTCCTCTCTCTCTCTCTAGTTTATATTTTCGATTATTTCTTGTCTTGGTACCTAGGTCCTCACTCGACCTAACGTTTAGCTCTGCGACTTCAAGACTTGTTCTTAAGTCGTAGTGTTTAAAAGTGCCCACTCACTGATTCCTTCTTTTCGAGTGATTTAGTGATAGAAACTTTCGTGGTTGCTCGAGTTGCCGAGGAAAGGAAGAGAGACGTGCTGCGAGGGGAGACGAGCGTTGCAACTTTCCAAAAGCTTCTACAAGGTTCAAGCTTCAAGAAAGGTTAGTAACTTTAATAGCTCATATTAGTTTTTATTTACATGCATATGCTCTTGTCTAGGTTAGTAAAAACTGGTTTTACTTAAAAAGAAAATTTTTAAAATTCCGCCGCTTAACGAAGCGTTAATCTTTTTCTTAAACCCTAGATCGATTCCAACAAATGGTATCAGAGCTATGGTCAAAGGAATGCATGTGCATGTTTTTAAATTATGAGCTTGAAAATCGTTTTCGAAAGTTTACTAATTTTGTGACAAGTTAGAATTGTAATCTTAGATTTTTTTTTAATTTATTGCTCATGCCTTTAAATTAAAAACCATGTTGTTTTTCTATGATTTTGGGATGATGTTAAAACACATTAGAATCAGTTCTAAAAGTTTTTATTTTTTTATGTTGAAAAACGTGTTTTAAAGGTTTGAGATTTTTCGAGTAAATTTTGTGACTAGTTTTATTTTCTTGCTAGTTTCGTTTATTTACTTGAATCGTTTTATGCATGTTGTTATTTCTTTTATTCTATGTTATTACCCTGCTAATAAAACACAAATAAAAGCTTTAAACAACTTCATAAAACGTTCCGTTACACTCGATTCTTTTTCGCATCTAAAAGGACAAAGCTTTAATTTATTTCTTTTTCTTCGAGCTGGAATGTAAACCCGCATTAAAAGCTGCATAACTCTCTGCTCAGAAATCTAAATTTAATGATTCTTGAATCAAATTAAAGCTCTGTCTGTCCTCTATCCAATGCCACCGGTTTCGGCTCAAAAGGACATCGGAGCCGCCAGTTATGGCGATTTTACTCCGAGGTGCGCGGCTGTCTGAAACTCCAGTTTTTTAGAAATCCGGATTTTCAAACCCCACTACCATGAGTTATAGAACTCTAATGAGAAAACTTTCTTGAGCAAAAATGTTTTTCATATGATTATAAACATGATGTGTAAAGATTAAAAGTTTTGTTTTTTGAAAGATTAATTGAAATTGAATTTTTACAAAACTAGTTTGAATTTTGAAAAACCGTTTTCACTTTCAAACTTGAAAATATTTTGTCATCCAAATCAAATAAATTTTCAAAATGTTTTCAAAACTATATCTATATCACATATGTTCAAAATCTATATGCTCTTGAAATTTTGAGTGGGAGGTCTCTTTGTAGACAAAACCGAAAAATAAAAAGATGTGTAATCTCAAACTTTCAAGTGTTCGAGTGAGTTGAAGTTCACACTTCCCTCACGCACTTTCCCGAAATAGAAAATAGGAAAAGATCGAGTATGTACCTTGTGCCTTTATGCACTAATACTGCTCTGAACATGTCGATCTAGGATTCTCTTCTAGTTGTCCGCTCTGTCGCTCTCTAACTAGGAAATCTATTTCCGAACTTAAAAGAGTCGATGAACCAACTCCAAAAACTAAGTGGGAGGGTTATACTCGTTGTTTGTAACCCGCGATCCCCAACACTAGTGAAAGATGCAATAACGTGGGACTAAGAGCCGCTCTTGCGACCCTCACTTAAATGTGAGTACTCCAAGGCGTTATTGCTTCGATCATTGCTCAATGAGCTACGTCCGAGAGTGATGCAATGATGGCAAGGCCTCCCCTTGGGGGATTGTTTTTCAAAGCTGATCTTTTGGACTAAGTGGTTGGTTGCACACTTAGGCTCAATCCCTAGTATCCTTCCTTAAGGCTCTGCGAAAGGATGTGAGTGATCAAACCAATTTACAAGGTGGCTAGTCAAAGTAGATGTATTGACATCTTGGCTTAGCATTAATGATGTGTCATTTACTTATAAAAGGAGATTTTTTGCGGCCTTCTCTTGAGGGAGTAAATTATCGTTTGGTTTATAACACCTTTGGGTTTTACAAAAGTCTTAATGAAACTTAAATCCTAAACCAAAGACTAATCATAAACTTGTTTCAACTTATATAGGCAATATGTCTCTCAACCATCTCTCAATCTTTCTTTCCTCGATCAAACTCGAAAACGAAAACTACGTAGATTCGAAACGTAATCTCGACATAATACCTACCGTTAACAAGCACAAATGGGTACTCACCACCCCGTGTCCTCCTCTGACGAATGATGATTCAACTCAAGAGGACAATGACGCCTTAGCGGCCTGGCTTCGATCCGATGAGATTGTGAGGTGCTATATCTTGGCATCTATGAACAATGTGCTGAAAGAGCAACATCGTGACATCGAGACTGCCGCTGACATGCTCTACAATCTCCTTGAGGTGTTTGAAGGGCAAGAGCGTCAAGCAAGGCAACAAGCAGTCCGACAGTTTATGAACTGTCATATGAAGGCTAGGACTCCTGTTAGAGACTTTATGATACTGATCATTAGTTTTCTAAATAAGATGGAAATCCTAGGATCTGAGAATGATGGGAAGAATGTCATAGATATGATCTTAGAAACTCTCCCCGCATCTCTTGATACCTCCAAGATGAACTACTCAATAAACAAGCTAGAGTACACTGTTACCAAGCTTATGGAGGAACTTCACACTGCTGTAGGTCTCACTAAGAGAAAGAGGAATCAAGGAGAGGCACATGCTACTGAGCAAAAAGCCTCCGCCTCTGGAACTGTGAAGAGACCTTACAAGGCCGATAAAAAGAACTGTCCCGCCTATCTCAAAGCAAAGGAACATAGTATTGTACTAGTTACCGAAGCATGCTTAGTAGCTGATAATGTATCATCGTGGATTCTTGACTCCGCTGCTACTAACCATATTTGCTGTTCCTTGAATGGTTTCAAGAAAACCAAAAGCTTAGAGGAAGGCGAGTTCTGTTTCAAATGGGGTGATGGGAGCCTGGTGTCTGCAAAGGCTGTGGGATCCGTGACATTGTCTTTTGAAGACCGCACTATAAACTTGAATAATGTTTATTTTGTTCCTACCTTTGGTAAGAACTTAATATCCGTTGCTCGTCTTCTTGAGCAAGATTATTGTTTAAAGTTTATAAAGAATGGAATTCGTATTTCTTTTTCTAATTCTTTCGTCACTGATGCATGTATGAAGAATGGTCTTTTTTACATCTATCCCACTCAACCTTCTCTTTTAGACACCGAAATAGATAACGATCTAATTAGGGAGCCAAAGAGGATCAAACTTTCTGAATCCTCCGATCTAACAAAATCAACATACCTCTGGCATTTAAGACTTGGTCATATCAGTCTAGATAGGATTAAGAGACTTGTGAGGGATGGTCCACTCCAAGCCTCTGCAATAGGCTCACTGCCTACTTGTGAATCCTGTATAGAAGGAAAAATGACTAAGCGACCTTTCTCCGATAAGGGTCGAAGAGCCACTGAGTTGCTGGAACTAATACATTCTGATGTATGTGGTCCGCTCAACCAACAGGCACGTGGAGGATACGAATACTTCGTTACCTTCACTGATGATTACTCAAGATATGGGTTTGTCTATTTGCTTAAACACAAATCCGAGACCTTTAACGTATTTAAGGTCTTTAGGGCTTTAGTGGAAAAGCAAACTGGCAAAGTGATCAAAACCCTTCGATCTGATCGAGGTGGTGAGTATATGTCTGGAGAGTTCGATGACTTTCTTAAAGAAGAAGGTATCGCTTCTCAGCTTACCGCACCTGGCACACCTCAACAAAACGGAGTGTCAGAGAGAAGAAACCGAACTCTTATGGAGATGGTTAGATCAATGATGAGTTACTCATCACTCCCGCTTTCCTTTTGGGGATATGCCCTCGAAACAGCCTCTTACATTCTGAACCAAGTTCCGTCCAAAACGGTTCCTGGTACTCCTTATGAACGATGGACTGGCCGTAAAGTGAATCTTGGCCGCATCCGAATTTGGGGTTGCCCTGCACACGTGCTGAGGCAAAAGACTAGCAAGTTGGCTAGTAGGTCAGAATTGTGCCTGTTTGTAGGATATCCGAAGGAAACCAAAGGTTTTACTCTCTATAGTCCCGAGGACGATAAGACTTTCGTTAGCACGAATGCTCGTTTCCTTGAGGAGGACTTTATAAAGGATGCGAAACCTAGAAGCAAAATTGTGCTTGAAGAAAAGTTGGGTGAGGAAGCTTCTACCTCATCTGTAAGAACTGTTCTTACCCCAACTGAAACACAACCTAACTCATCAGAATCTCGTCAAGTAGTACTTCGACGTAGTGGGAGGGCTACTCAAAAGCCTGACAGGTACATGTCTTATGGAGACTCTCTTGTAGCCGTCTCTGACATGGATGATCCTGTTTCCTATAGCCAAGCAATGGCTTGTTCTGAATCAAACCTTTGGCTTGACGCCATGAAAGTTGAGATGCACTCGATGTATGTCAACAAAGTCTGGAAACTTGTAGACCTTCCTGAAGGGATTAAACCCGTAGGGTGTAAGTGGATATACAAGAAGAAAAGGGGTCCTGATGGGAACGTTGAGACGTTCAAAGCACGACTTGTGGCGAAGGGTTATACCCAACAAGAAGGGATTGACTATGAAGAAACCTTCTCGCCAGTCGCGATGCTTAAATCCATCCGCATACTCCTATCCATAGCTGCAGCTCTCGACTATGAGATCTGGCAAATGGATGTCAAGACAGCCTTTCTGAATGGCAATCTTGACGAGCGCATTTACATGGCTCAACCAGACGGTTTCGTGGATAAAGGTCAAGAGACCAAGGTTTGTGAGTTGCTTAAATCCATTTATGGACTAAAGCAAGCATCTAGGTCATGGAATATTAGATTCGATGAAACTGTAAAGAGCTTCGGCTTTGAACAGTCAATAGATGAGCCTTGTGTTTACAAGTTAATACACGAAGGCAAAGTTGTGTTTCTGGTACTATATGTCGATGATATACTACTCATTGGTAATGACGTGGGTAAGTTATCTGAGGTTAAGGTCTGGCTAGCAAAGCAATTCGATATGAAGGATCTAGGAGAAGCCGCGTACATTCTGGGAATCCAAATCTTTCGAGATAGGAAAAACCGGACCCTGTCGCTCTCTCAAGCATCTTATATTGATAAGGTGATGGATCGCTTCTCGATGCAAGACTGCAAGAGGGGTCAAACACCCTTTAGGCATGGAGTTTCACTCTCTAAGGACCAGTCTCCCAAGACTGCACAAGAGATTGAAGACATGAGGAAAATTCCTTACGCCTCTGCCGTAGGAAGCCTCATGTATGCTATGCTTTGCACCCGACCTGATATATGTTTCGCCGTTGGCGTAGTTAGTCGTTTCCAATCCAACCCTGGACCCGAGCACTGGATTGCTGTTAAGCATGTTCTTAAGTATCTTCGAAGAACTAGGAACTTGATGCTTACATACTCAGGTACTGACCTGACTATGACGGGATATACCGACTCCGATTTTCAAGCGGATAAGGATTCCAGGAAATCCACTTCGGGATCTGTGTTCATCCTTAATGGTGGAGCTGTTGTGTGGAGAAGTATTAAGCAATCTTGCATTGCTGACTCCACAATGGAAGCAGAATATGTGGCTGCTTGTGAAGCATCCAAAGAGGCTGTATGGCTTAGAAAATTCCTTAAGTATTTGGAAGTTGTTCCAAACGTCGACGAGCCCATGACCCTTTATTGTGATAATAGTGGGGCTGTCGCTAACTCAAAGGAACCTAGAAGCCATAAGCGCTCTAAGCATATTGAGGGGAAATACCATTTGATTCGAGAGATCGCGCAACGCGGAGACGTGGAGGTGAAGTAGATCTCTGGAAGATCTATTCACCAAGGCCCTAGCGAACCTGGTCTTCGACCAACTTCGAGAGGGATTAGGCATGTAGGACTACTCACATCTTCTTTGAGTCAAGTGGGAGTTTGTTGTCAATGGTGCCCACAAGAAGAGTAGTAGTGTCTATTTATGTACATTTGATGTCATATAGTCTTACGAAGACTCTTGCTTGTAATTGCCTATCTATTCATTAATAAAGTTGAAACGTTCATTCAATCTTCCTTGTCTGAAGCTTTATGATAAAACCATAGTCTTTTAGTCCATAAACAAACTTAACAACTTACGAAGAGACAAATGTAGATTTGCATGAACAAACTCTTCGTAGTTTGCTTAAAACGATATATTCGCAATCTTAGGGTCAAAGGACTATTGACCTCAGTATGATTGTTAGAAGAATCTATGATGTCTGGTTATGAGGCATTGAGAGTTGGAGACTCTATAGTTCTTCTAGGTATCTTCCGAAGGTACTGAATTGACCAGTGCACTTCTAGAGACAATATAAGAACAAACCATTTAACCTCTTATGTCTCGAAGTCACTATGTATGAATTGCATCATGCTTACCTTAATCCTGAAATGAGACATGTCATTTCACACCTTAGTATTCTCATTTGAGAAAGTCAAATTTCGGACTCACTATGTGATTCCGAACAAGGCCTATTGGTGAGGTACTAAGTTGTGAGTCTGTCATGAGTAACTTTGTGAAGTTCTCATAGATATGGAATTCATGTACAAGATTGCTGAAATGCAATGTATGTCACCTCATGCTTTGTTCCTTGGAGTGTGAATAAATGAACTGGCCAGTGTCCAAATTGAGTCCTGACTCTTTTGGATGAAACAATGTGACTTGTTAGCTCCTCGTCAATACATTGTTTCTAACTTATTCACAAGCGACAAAGGAGTTGAGGAAATAACAGCTAGAAGGGTAAAATGGTAATTTAGTAAATCCCGACTAGCTGATGACATTCATGAAGGGTAAACATAGATAATATTCAGTGGATCCGCTCATCATAATTAGGTCGAATTCTTGAGTAGAAAATAAATTCATTTGAACCGAGAGATTTTCAGTGTCAGCTCTTTAGTGGAGTCAGTTGGCATTAAGCTAAACTTGGAAAAGGTTTGTGAACTTTTGAGTCCAAGTGTTTAGCTAAAGCTTTGTTCATTTGGGTCCATGAGGTCACTGTCACGAATCACATCGATAGGAATAGTTAAACTGGAAGCTAAGTCAAAACAAGAACGAAAATAGTCAAAAGGGTATTTTTGTCTTTTGAGACAAAGGATGAAATGAATGTCAATAAATTTTTTGACAAGTTCATTTGATGACTTAATGTCACTCGGCCATGACTTGATCATTGGGCCTTGTGAATTAATTTCATTTCATAAGAATTTTATTGAAAATTCTAAATGGGCCTTTTCTTATGTTGTCATGAACAAGTGAAGAAAATTCTAGAAGCCTTTTCTAGAAGATTATGGGCGCCTACCCTATAGAGAAATAGGAGAGTTTATTTTGTGCATAAATGTATTTAGATACTTGCCAAAAGAAAAAGAGGAAACAAATTTCCCACACATGCATGGGGAATTTCGGCCAAGTGAGAAAAGGGCAAGCCAAGGAACAAAAAAGGAAACAAATCCAAGCCTCTAGGAGGCAGCCTTGGGCGCCCAAGATAGAATGGGAAATAAAGGATTTTTGCTCATGAATATGTGATATTCTATAGAAGAGGAAACTACCTTATTGAAGGTAAAACCTCTCCTATAAATAGGAGCCCCATTCCTCACATTTCATTCATGCAAAGTTTTAGAGATTGAGAGCTTCTCTCTCTAGACTTGGCCGCCCCTTCCTCTCTCTCTCTCTAGTTTATATTTTCGATTATTTCTTGTCTTGGTACCTAGGTCCTCACTCGACCTAACGTTTAGCTCTGCGACTTCAAGACTTGTTCTTAAGTCGTAGTGTTTAAAAGTGCCCACTCACTGATTCCTTCTTTTCGAGTGATTTAGTGATAGAAACTTTCGTGGTTGCTCGAGTTGCCGAGGAAAGGAAGAGAGACGTGCTGCGAGGGGAGACGAGCGTTGCAACTTTCCAAAAGCTTCTACAAGGTTCAAGCTTCAAGAAAGGTTAGTAACTTTAATAGCTCATATTAGTTTTTATTTACATGCATATGCTCTTGTCTAGGTTAGTAAAAACTGGTTTTACTTAAAAAGAAAATTTTTAAAATTCCGCCGCTTAACGAAGCGTTAATCTTTTTCTTAAACCCTAGATCGATTCCAACATGTCCTCCTCTGTCGAATGATGATTCAACTCAAGAGGACAATGACGCCTTAGCGGCCTGGCTTCGATCCGATGAGATTGTGAGGTGCTGTATCTTGGCATCTATGAACAATATGCTGAAAGAGCAACATCGTGACATCGAGACTGCCGCCGAAATGCTCTACAATCTCCTTGAGATATTTGGAGGGCAAAGCCGTCAAACAAGGCTACAAGCAGTCCGACAGTTTATGAACTGTCATATGCAGGCTAGGACTCCTGTTGGAGACTTCATGATACTGATCATTAGTTTTCTGAATAAAATGGAAATCCTAGGATATGAGATTGATGGGAAGAATGTCATAGATATGATCTTAGAAACTCTCCCCGCATCTCTTGATACCTCCAAGATGAACTACTCCATTAACAAGCTAGAGTACACTATTACCAAGCTTATGGAGGAACTTCACACTGCTGTAGGTCTCACTAAGAGAAAGAGGAATCAAGGAGAGGCACATGCTACTGAGCAAAAAGCCTCCGCCTCTGGAACTAAGAAGAGACCTCACAAGGCCGATAAAACGAACTGTCCTACCTATCTCAAAGCAAAGGAACATAGCATTGTACTAGTTACTGAAGCATGCTTAGTAGCTGATAATGTATCAACGTGGATTCTTGACTCCGCTGCTACTAATCATATTTGTTGTTCCTTGAATGGTTTTAAGAAAACCAAAAGCTTAGAGGAAGGCGAGTTCTGTTTCAAATGGGGTGATGGGAGCCTGGTGTCTGCGAAGGCTGTGGGATCCGTGACATTGTCTTTTGAAGACCGTACTATAAACTTGAATAATGTTTATTTTGTTCCTACCTTTGGTAAGAACTTAATATCCGTTGCTCATCTTCTTGAGCAAGATTATTGTTTAAAGTTCATTAAGAATGGAATTCGTATTTCGTTTCCTGATAATTCTTTTGTCACTAATGCATGTATGAAGAATGCTCTTTTTTACATCTATCCCACTCAACCTTCTCTTTTAGACACCGAAATAGATAACGATCTAATTAGGGAGCCAAAGAGGATCAGACTTTCTGAATCCTCCGATCTAACAAAATCAACATACCTCTGGCACTTAAGACTTGGTCATATCAGTCTAGATAGGATTAAGAGACTTGTGAGGGATGGTCCACTCCAAGCCTCTGCAATAGGTTCACTACCTACTTGTGAATCCTGTATAGAAGGAAAAATGACTAAGCGACCTTTCTCCGATAAGGGTCGAAGAGCCACTGAGTTGCTGGAACTAATACATTCTGATGTATGTGGTCCGCTCAACAAACAGGCACGTGGAGGATACGAATACTTCGTTACCTTCACTGATGACTACTCAAGATATGGGTTTGTCTATTTGCTTAAACACAAATCCGAGACCTTTAACGTATTTAAGGTCTTTAGGGCTTTAGTGGAAAAGCAAACTGGCAAAGTGATCAAAACCCTTCGATCCGATCGAGGTGGTGAGTATATGTCTGGAGAGTTCGATGACTTTCTTAAAGAAGAAGGTATCGCTTCTCAGCTTACCGCACCTGGCACACCTCAACAAAACGGAGTGTCAGAGAGAAGAAACCGAACTCTTATGGAGATGGTTAGATCAATGATGAGTTACTCATCACTCCCGCTTTCCTTTTGGGGATATGCCCTCGAAACAGCCGCCTACATTCTGAACCAAGTTCCGTCCAAGACGGTTCCTGGTACTCCTTATGAACGATGGACTGGCCGTAAAGTGAATCTTGGCCGCATCCGAATTTGGGGTTGCCCTGCACACGTGCTGAGGCAAAAGACTAGCAAGTTGGCTAGTAGGTTAGAATTGTGCCTGTTTGTAGGATATCCGAAGGAAACCAAAGGTTTTACTTTCTATAGTCCCGAGGACGATAAGACTTTCGTTAGCACGAATGCTCGTTTCCTTGAGGAGGACTTTATGAAGGATGCGAAACCTAGAAGCAAAATTGTGCTTGAAGAAAAGTTGGGTGAGGATGCTTCTACCTCGTCTGTAAGAACTGTTCTTACCCCAACTGAAACACAACCTAACTCATCAGAATCTCGTCAAGTAGTACTTCGACGTAGTGGGAGGGCTACTCAAAAGCCTGACAGGTACATGTCTTATGGAGACTCTCTTGTAGCCGTCTCCGACATGGATGATCCTGTTTCCTATAGCCAAGCAATGGCTTGTTCTGAATCAAACCTTTGGCTTGACGCCATGAAAGTTGAGATGCACTCGATGTATGTCAACAAAGTCTGGAAACTTGTAGACCTTCCTGAAGGGATTAAACCCGTAGGGTGTAAGTGGATATACAAGAAGAAAAGGGGTCCTGATGGGAACGTTGAGACGTTCAAAGCACGACTTGTGGCAAAGGGTTACACCCAACAAGAAGGGATTGACTATGAAGAAACCTTCTCGCCAGTCGCGATGCTTAAATCCATCCGCATACTCCTATCCATAGCTGCAGCTCTCGACTATGAGATCTGGCAAATGGATGTCAAGACAGCCTTTCTGAATGGCAATCTTGACGAGCGCATTTACATGGCTCAACTAGACGGTTTCGTGGATAAAGGTCAAGAGACCAAGGTTTGTGAGTTGCTGAAATCCATTTATGGACTAAAGCAAGCATCTAGGTCATGGAATATTAGATTCGATGAAACTGTAAAGAGCTTCGGCTTTGAACAGTCAATAGATGAGCCTTGTGTTTACAAGTTAATACACGAAGGCAAAGTTGTGTTTCTGGAACTATATGTCGATGATATACTGCTCATTGGTAATGACGTGGGTAAGTTATCTGAGGTTAAGGTCTGGCTGGCAAAGCAATTCGATATGAAGGATCTAGGAGAAGCTGCATACATTCTGGGAATCCAAATCTTTCGAGATAGGAAAAACCAGATCCTGTCGCTCTCTCAAGCATCTTATATTGATAAGGTGATGGATCGCTTCTCGATGCAAGACTGCAAGAGGGGTCAAACACCCTTTAAGCATGGAGTTTCACTCTCTAAGGACCAGTCTCCCAAGACTGCACAAGAGATTGAAGACATGAGGAAAATTCCTTACGCCTCTGCCGTAGGAAGCCTCATGTATGCTATGCTTTGCACCCGACCTGATATATGTTTCGCCGTTGGCGTAGTTAGCCGTTTCCAATCCAACCCTGGACCCGAGCACTGGATTGCTGTTAAGCATGTTCTTAAGTATCTTCGAAGAACTAGGAACTTAATGCTTACATACTCAGGTACTGACCTGACTATGACGGGATATACCGACTCCGATTTTCAAGCGGATAAGGATTCCAGGAAATCCACTTCGGGATCTGTGTTCATCCTTAATGGTGGAGCTGTTGTGTGGAGAAGTATTAAGCAATCTTGCATTGCTGACTTCACAATGGAAGCAGAATATGTGGCTGCTTGTGAAGCATCCAAAGAGGCTGTATGGCTTAAGAAATTCCTTAAGTATTTGGAAGTTGTTCCAAACGTCGACGAGCCCATGACCCTTTATTGTGATAATAGTGGGGCTGTCGCTAACTCAAAGGAACCTAGAAGCCATAAGCGCTCTAAGCATATTGAGAGGAAATACCATTTGATTCGAGAGATCGTGCAGCGCGGAGACGTGGAAGTGAAGAAGATCTCAACGGTGGACAACCTCGCAGATCCATTCACCAAGGCCCTAGCGAACAAGGTCTTCGACCAACATCGTGAGGGATTAGGCATGAAGGACTACACACAACTTCTTTGAGTCAAGTGGGAGTTTGTTGTCAATGGTGCCCACAAGAAGAGTTGTAGTCTTTATTTTGAACATTTGATGTAATAAAGTCTCATGAAGACTCTTGCTTGTAATTGCCTATTCATTCATTAATAAAGTTGAAACGTTCATTCAATCTTCCTTGTCTGAAGCTTTATGATAAAACCATAGTCTTTTAGTCCATAAACAAACTTAACAACTTACGAAGAGACAAATGTAGATTTGCATGAACAAACTCTTCGTAGTTTGCTTAAAACGATATATTCGCAATCTTAGGGTCAAAGGACTATTGACCTCAGTATGATTGTTAGAGGAATCTATGATGTCTGGTTATGAGGCATTGAGAGTTAGGAACTCTATAGTTCTTCTAGGTATCTTCCGAAGGTAATGAATTGACCAGTGCACTTCTAGAGACAAGATAAGAACAAACCATTTAACCTCTTATATCTCGAAGTCACTATGTATGAATTGCATCATGCTTACCTTAATCCTGAAATGAGACATGCCATTTCACACCTTAGTATTCTCATTTGAGAAAGTCAAAGTTCGGACTCACTATGTGATTCCGAACAAGGCCTATTGGTGAAGTACTAAGTTGTGAGTCTGTCATGAGTAACTTTGTGAAGTTCTCATAGATATGGAATTCATGTACAAGATTGCTGAAATGCAATGTATGTCACCTCATGCTTTGTTCCTTGGAGTGTGAATAAATGAACTGGCCAGTGTCCAAATTGAGTCTTGACTCATTTGGATGAAACAATGTGACTTGTTAGCTCCTCGTCAATACATTGTTTCTAACTTATTCACAAGCGACAAAGGAGTTGAGGAAATAACAGCTAGAAGGGTAAAATGGTAATTTAGTAAATCCCGACTAGCTGATGACATTCATGAAGGGTAAACATAGATAATATTCAGTGGATCCGCTCATCATAATTAGGTCGAATTCTTGAGTAGAAAATAAATTCATTTGAACCGAGAGATTTTCAGTGTCAGCTCTTTAGTGGAGTCAGTTGGCATTAAGCTAAACTTGGAAAAGGTTTGTGAACTTTTGAGTCCAAGTGTTTAGCTAAAGCTTTGTTCATTTGGGTCCATGAGGTCACTGTCACGAATCACATCGATAGGAATAGTTAAACTGGAAGCTAAGCCAAAACAAGAACGAAAATAGTTAAAAGGGTATTTTTGTCTTTTGAGACAAAGGATGAAATGAATGTCAATAAATTTTTTGACAAGGTCATTTTGTGACATGTTTTACTCGGCCATGACTTGATCATTGGGCCTTGTGAATTAATTTCGTTTCATGAGAATTTTATTGAAAATTCTTAATGGGCCTTTCTCATGTTGTCATGAACAAATGAAGAAGCTTCTAGAAGCTCCTTCTAGAGAGACTTGGGCGCCTACCCTAATAGAGAAATAAGAGAGTTTATTTTGTGCATAAATGTATTTAGATACTTGCCAAAAGAAAAAGAGGAAACAAATTTGCATAAGGATGCTATATGGAATTCGGCCAAGAGAGAGACAAGGCAAGCCTTGAACAAAATAGGAAACAAATCAAGGCTTCTAGAAGCCCTAGCTTGGCCGAGTATCTCAAAGGGAAAAAAGAGGAAATTGCTCATGAATATGTGATATTCTATAGAAGAGGAAACTACCTTATTGAAGGTGAGACCTCTCCTATAAATAGGAGCCTCATTTCCTCACAATTCATTCATCCAAGTTTAAGAGATTTGAGAGACTCTCTCTCTAGAACTTGGCCGAAGTCCTCTTCTCTCTCTCTCTAGTTTATTTTCGGTTTTCTCTTGTCTTGGCACCTAGGTCCTCACTCGACCTAGTCTTTAGCTCTGCGACTTTGAGACTCGTTCTTAAGTCGTAGTGTTTAAAAGTGCCCACTCACTAATTCCTTCTTTTCGAGTGATTTAGTGATAGAAACTTTCGTGGTTGCTTGAGTTGCCGAGGAAAGAAAGAGAGACGTGCTGCGAGGGGAGACGAGCGTTGCGACTTTCCAAAAGCTTCTACAAGGTTCAAGCTTCAAGAAAGGTTAGTAACTTTAGTAGCTCATATTAGTTTTTATTTACATGCACATGCTCTTGTCTAGGTTAGTAAAAACTAGTTTTACTTAAAAAGAAAATTTTTAAAATTCCGCCGCTTAACGAAGCGTTAAACTTTTTCTCAAACCCTAGATCGATTCCAACAGCCTACATGGCACACTTAAGACGCCTACATGGCGCACCTAAGACGCCTACATGGCGCACCTAAGACGCCTACATGGGGCAACTAAGACGCCTACATGGCGCACCTAAGACGCCTACATGGCGCACGTAAGACGCCTACATGGCGCATCTAAGATGCCTACATGGCGCACCTAAGACGCCTACATGGCGCAACTAAGACGCCTACATAGCGCACCTAAGATGCCTACATGGCGCACCTAAGACGCCTACATGGCGCACATCAGACGCCTACATGGCGCAACTAAGACGCCATGATAATTCAAATCGAAGCAATTGGATGTCAGACTCGTTTGAAATGCCTCGACTTTTTTAGAACAGGTCCGAGGCCTACATGGCGCATCTAAGACGCCTACATGGCACAACTAAGACGCCTATATGGCGCACCTAAGACGCGTACATGGCGCACTTAAGACGCATACATGGCGCACTTTAGACGCCTACATGGCGTAACCTAAGACGTCTACATGGCGCGATCAAGACACCTATCTGGCGCACGTAAGGTGCCTATGTAGCATGGCTGACTCGCAGTTGAAAAAAACTTACAAAACGCAAACCATCCAAGCGACTGGCGCGTCTGAAGTAAGATCTTACTGAGATAAAAGAACTGGAAAGACCATTGATACAAACGCTTACCTATCGAAACATGCCATGACAAATGAATGAGCAAAAAACGTTCATAAAAATAAATAACGTCTCATAAAAGAAAGGGCAACTGCCCCGAGAATCCTAGAAAGCAAGCGCTAAAACAAGTGCGCTGAAAGAAAAAAACCTAGAAAGCAAGCGCTAAAACAAGTGCGTGGGAAGGAAAAACCTAAAAGAAAGCATGCGCTAAACACTTGCGCGGGAAAAATAACGAAGAAAATATATCACTCGGCGGGATCATCGCCAACGGGATCGGCCCCGTCGAGTGGTGGGAACAGCGAGTCGAAGAAGTGGAAGGTGACCCCCCGAGAAGCATTCTCAGTAGCTGTGGCGTCCCGACACTCCACCGCCACCGCATGTCTTGCCTCTTCGACCCCGACGTCAAAATCGTCTTGAAGGTCGGACGCGAGCTGTTCGGCTGTAGCTTTCTCCGCGGTGACCCGAGCCACTTCCTCCGCCAAGGAGTCATGCTCATGCTCCGCTCGATGAAAGTTGGCCCTGAAGAATACCTATTTCTTCTATGCGCGACTCCAACTGACGTCGAAGGTCCCGCACCTCGCTCCGAAAGACCTCCGTCGATCGAGTCGTCACTTCGAGAGCTTGACGTTCCGTCGTTAGCTCCTCAGCCATCTTCGCCATGGCCGACTGGGCACAGTCGCATTTGCCACGGGTAACCCCCAATTCCACGCGAGCCTCTTGAAGCTGCTCGCGGAGACTAGCAAACTCTGCCTTCGAGTGAGAACCTCGCTCGGCACGGGCCAGCTGAGACTTCGCTTGAGCAAGCTCCTCTTGGGCAGGGCTCATCCGTCGGATAAGGTCGTGAATGATCTTCTCGCCCCGGGTCACTCGAGCAAGCACCTGAGAAGGCAAAAAGACAATTCAGCAAAAGACAAGGCCATAACGAACAAGGCGAGAGAAACTTATGTTGTCGCACGAAAATGAACAACTATTTAAAACCTCGGGCGGTTCGATCCAAGGCCGGACCAAGTGATCGCACCCGGGCCAAGAGTGTGAACTCGATAGTCTCGAGTTAGGGTTCTCTCTGATCAACCCGCCTCTCGGGAGAGGTAGGGGGTGAGGAGGAGGAGTGACCGTGCCTTGGTTGTCGGCTGCCTACGTACCCGTGCGTGGGATCAGGTCAGAACGTAGTTCAAGCGTGAAAGACGCAGTATGAGGCACGGAGCCTTGGTGGAGAAGTGTGCTCGACGAAGGAAACGGGGCGCGAGGAGTCCTCGGCAGCGTCTCAGAACTTCGGAGATCGCGTACGCGTCTAGCGTGTTAGACGCGCAAGGGTAACTCTAGTTGAGAACCCTAGGGGCGTGCTTGAGCACCGGAGAACGTTCGGTCAAAGGGAGCGACGTCCGGGAAGTCCCCGTGAGTGCTTCGGAACCTTTGAGAACGAGGGAGGGAGAAGAGAGTCTGCTTCAGGCCAAATATGGCATCCAGAGAAGCAGAGGCGAATAAGAAATCGAGCGTGTCGATAGGAGATGAAGAGAATTTTGTGTATTGAATAGAATTCAATGGGATGGCTTTCCCCTCAACAAGAGAGGGTATTTATAGGTGTTTGGGAGCCTTAGAAGGTCCCTTTCTCGTCCATGTGGGACTAGGATCACGCATGCCATCAAGTGGAGGCGCACGGCGCGCGCGGCGCACAAAGAGCGGCGCGCGGCGCAAGGGGCGCAGCGCGCGTGTCACCGGGCGCGGCGCGAGGGTCACCAGGCGTGGCGCAGGTCGCGCGGCGCATGGAGCGCGCGTCGCGCGCCTGTCTGGCGCGGCGCGCCGTCTGCTGCACGGTCGGCCGGCGTAGCGCGCTATGTGCGTGATGGACGGCTCGTCTTGGCCGGGTTCTTGCGGGCCTTCGAATGTCATTCTTCTCACGTGAAATACGAAGCTTTCCACTTGACGAGAGTGACTCGATTCGAGGAGCAAGGCTCGGCTCGACGAGAGCGACTAGCGACTTGACTCGAGGAGTGACTCGAGAATGACTCGAGGCTCGACTCGAAAATGACTCGAGGCTCGACTCGAGGAACAACTAAAGGCTCGACTCGAGGAACAATTCAAGGCTCGACTCGAGGAGCGAAGCTCGACTCGAGGAGCGAAGCTCGACTTGAGGAGATTGACTCAAGGCTCGACTTGAGGAGTCAGGAGTTTGGGCGAGGGCTTGAAGATTTGCCGCTCTTCAGGACCTCCGGCCTGACCATCGGCCCTTTGAGCGACGTGCCTTCTCGGTGTCTCGGGTTTTCCGAAAACGACCGACAACATTAGCCCCCCAAGTTCGTCGTTCGGGAGGCGTCCCAGCGATGAACTTTTTGTTCTTCTAGTTGGGTGTTTGAGGAAAATATTTCCCGTGCCTTGTGGCCCCGAGGAAAAAAAAATTTCCTCTTCTTTTTTCTTCTCTTTCTTTTCTTTTTTTTTTTTTTAGGGGGTGGCCGCGCGGCGCGCGCCCTGGACGGCGCGGCGTGCGGTCTGTGCTGCATGACCCGCGCGGCGCGCGGGCTTGGCGCACGGCGCGCCCCGTGCGCGGGGCTGGTTCGCTTCGCGCGGGAGAACTCCGACTTTTTGGAGTTTCTACTCCGAATTTGACCCTTGTGGGAGTAGGATTTCGACTCCTACCCCCCCAGAAGTCTATAAATAGACCCCCCCCTTCTCTTCTCTCCTTACTTTATTTTTTTTTCTCTCTTTCTCTACGCTTGTTTCTTTTTACGTTTGCATTATGGGTGTTCCTCCCCTTTTCTCAACTGAGAGTCCCGAGATTGATTTCTCTCTCTTGTTTCAGGGTTCTGAACAGGTAGAGGACGATCTCTTCGCGGGATTAGAGGAGATTCCTTTGCACGTGGAAGAGAATCCAAGCGGAGTAGAGCAGTGGCTCGAGGAAGGCGAGCTGGGCGCGACCGCGCCTGCCGCTCAGCCTCAAGAAGAGTGCGCGCCAGCTAGGCGCAACACCGGTGGGGAGTCTGATCAACCTGTGTTTGGGGGACCTGCCCCTCGCCTCGTGATCAACTTAGTTGGCGAGGGGGTTCGTGACAAAGTCCGCCTCGACGTGCCGCGGTCCGACTTGGACTTTCAAGGCGTGCCGGGAGATGCTACGGACGCGGATGCGGTGACTCTGCTAGAGTCGGTTCTCGACGAGATAGACTGCGTGGACGACTTTGGTCCCGAGTCTGAAGATCCCGGAGGTGAGTCAGAGACATGTCCGGGGGCCGAAGGCCTCGCATCGGAGCGTCCCGAGGTACCGCCGGCAGCTGCCGTGGTTGTGTCGGAGGGCAGGAGCCCTTCCGCGGAGTCAGGGGGTCCTCGGCCCGGGACCCCTGACGCAGAGGCGTTGGTATCGGCGAGGTCGCTTGCTAGGACGGAGTGGTATCCCGAGGAGGGCCTTGCTGCTCTCGAGGACTTCGATTGTTCGGGGGTCGATGCTTCGAGCACGCTCACCTACCGGACATTCGTCGGTCTCCGGGAGGCTTTTGCCATTTCGTCGTCCGTGGCGCTTCTCCGTCCCTTAAAGGACGACCGTCCTTTCCGGTCTCGTCGTGGTTTTGCCGCAGTTTCAGTTGCGAGTCTTAACTGCGGGCTGCGGCTGCCGTTTCAACCCATAGTTCAGCAGCTTCTCGCCCGTCTGGGGGTGCACGCATGTCAGATGAGCCCGGCATTCTACCGCATAGTAGCGATGTGCCATATGGAGTGGCATTGCCAGACTGAGCGGGTGATGACCGTGAGTGATTTTCGCAATCTCATCGCGGTTTTCCCTGCGCCCGGGCAGCCCAGTTTCTTTGTGGCCCGCGATCGCCGGAATACTAAGCTGATCATTGATTCAGAGAAGTACAATCGACGACCATGGGTGTGGGTCTCGGCGGAGGCTTTTGGTGACGCGCCGCTCCGGTTCGGCCCCTTGTCCGAGTTTCCTGCTAACGAGGGGGCCGACGACCTCGACTTTGTGAAGGAGATCCGGGGAATGTCGGAGGCTCGGAAAGCCGTCGAACGATTTCGTTCTCCTGAGCTGATGGCTTCCACTGGGTGGTTCCCGCCGTTTCCTCAGCGGACCGAGGGTGCCCCGAGTGCCGCATCATCTCTCTCGAGCGGCGATCCTCAAGGTATGTTGACGTTTCGTACTTCTTGCTTTTGTTTTTAGCTTAGGGTTTTGACTTTGTCGCTTTTGCAGTCTCTTCGGCTAGGGCTCGGGCTCGGGCTCGTCTAGCGAAGGCTTCCCGAGACCGGAAGTCGTTGGCGGCGGTTCGTCGTCGGATTGCTGCGCGGGATGGTCGGGAGAAACTCGATACCGATCATCGGGCGGAGAACGGTCCTCGCGCTTCTTTGAAGCGACCTTCCTCCTCGGCTTTGCCAGACACGTCTTCGGACTCTAAGCGCGTGAACTCGATGGTCGACGTGGAGGCCGCGGAGGTTAGGGGGGAATGTTCCCTGGGCCTTGCTCAATCTTCGATGAAGATGTGGAAGAGCGTTGTGACCAGCAGTGACGTAGAGTTCTTTCGTCACGGCGTTTCCGATGCACAGAGAGTGAGTTTCCCTTGCCTCGTTTGCGATGAATCTGTCTTTTGCTAAACTGTCTTTTTGCCTTCTCAGGTGCTTGCTCGAGCGACCCGGGGCGAGAAGATCCTTCACGACCTCATCAGGCGGATGAGTCGCGCCCAGGAGGAGCTTGCTCAAGCGAAGTCTCAGCTGGCCCACGCCGAGCGAGGTTCTCACTCAAAGGCGGAGTTTGCGAGTCTCCGCGAGCAGCTTCAGGAGGCTCGCGTGGAATTGGGAGTTACCCGCGGCAAGTGCGACCGTGCTCAGGCGGCGGTGGCGGAGATGGCTGAGGAGCTAACGACGGAACGTCAAGCCCTTGAAGTGGTGACTCGGTCGACGGAGGTCTTCCGGAGCGAAGCGCGGGACCTTCGACGTCAGTTGGAATCGCACACAGAAGAAGTTGGCATTCTTCAGGGCCAGCTTACATCGAGTGAGGCTGCCCGTGTTCGTGCGGAGCGTAAGCGCGACTCTTTGGCGGAGGAGGTGGTTCGGGTCACCGAGGAGAAAGCCGCGGCGGAGCAGCTTGCGTCCGACCTTCAAGACGACTTTGATGTCGGAGTCGAGGAGGCAAGGCACGCAGCGGCGGTGGAGTATCGGGACGCCACAGCTACCGAGAATGTTTCTCGGGGGGTCACCTTCGACTTCTTCGACTCGCTATTCCCACCACTCAACGGGGCCGACCCTGTGGGCGACGATCCCGCCGAGTGACCGTTTTCTTTCTTTATTTCTCCTGCGCAAATGTTTTAGCGCGTGCTTTTTAGGTTTTTCCATTCAGCGCACTTGTCTTAGCGCTTGCTTACTAGGATATTTCCCTTTAGCGCAATTGTCTTAGCGCATGCTTTCTCGGTTTTGAGGCAGATGCCCCTTTCTTTTATGAGGAGTTATTCTATTATTTTTATGAATGTTTTCGCACATTCATCTTCTATGGCATGCACGGATGGTCACTTGTTTGTGTCAATGATTTTGTCCATCCTTTTACCTCGGCAGGATACTTTTTCAAACACACCAGTCACTTGGATGGTTTGCGTTCTTAAGTATTTTCAACTGCGAGTCAGCCATGCTACGTAGGTGTCTTGCGTGTGCCGGATTGTGCCACGTGGACGTCTCAAATCGCGCCATGTAGGCATCTTGGGTTGCGCCATGTAAGCGACTTACGTGCGCCATGTAGGCGTCTTAGGTTGCGCCATGTAGGCGTCTTACGGGCTGTGCCTTTACGCGACTTACGTCCGCCATGTAGGCGTCTTAGGTTGCGCCATGTAGGCGTCTTACGGGATGCGCCTTTACGCGACTTACGTGCGCCATGTAGGCGTCTTAGGTTGCGCCATGTAGGCGTCTTACGGGCTGCGCCTTTACGCGACTTATGTGCGCCATGTAGGCGTCTTAGGTTGCGCCATGTAGGCGTCTTACGGGCTGTGCCTTTACGCGACTTACGTGCGCCATGTAGGCGTCTTAGGTTGCGCCATGTAGGCGTCTTACGGGCTGCGCCTTTACGCGACTTACGTGCGCCATGTAGGCGTCTTGGGTTGCGCCATGTAAGCGACTTACGTGCGCCATGTAGGCGTCTTAGGTTGCGCCATGTAGGCGTCTTACGGGCTGCGCCTTTACGCGACTTACGTGCGCCATGTAGGCGTCTTAAGTTGCGCCATGTAGGCGTCTTAAGTGCGCCATGTAGGCGTCTTACGTGCGCCATGTAGGCGTCTTAAGTTTTTTGGTGGAGCGTGTTCTTTTGAGAGTTTCCTTACCATAGCTAGCCCCCCCAAGTTTTTGGGTTATAAATTAATTGTTCGATAACCAGAAAACTTGCATAAAATAAAATTTGAAACGGAAAACTTGAGTTTTATCACTCTTGCGAAAACTTGCGAGAAAATTTAAATCCTAAAACATTGGCTCGTAGGCCTTATTGAAAATGGGAAATAAAAGCGATAAAAAGCGGGGGACGCTAGCTACTGATAGTACTGCCTCAAGTGCTCCGCGTTCCATGGGTGGCGAATCGGAGTTCCGTCCGTGTGCTCGATGTAGTATGTCCCGTCGTGAATGACTTTGCGGACTCTGTAAGGGCCTTCCCAGTTCGGGCCTAGGACGCCGGCGCCTTGGACTTGTGTATTCTGGAACACTCGTCTGAGGACGAGGCTTCCGACGGCAAAGGTTCGCCTTTTGATCTTGGAGTTGTAGTATATTTCGACCTTGCGCTTCTGTGCGGCGAGGCGTCTGAGTGCTTCTGCCCTCTTTTCGTCGATCAGGTCCAACTCAAGGCGCATGGCCTCGTTGTTGTCCGCTTCGTCGAACGTGTCGACTCGGAACGTGCGTATCTCGGTTTCAATCGGAACCACGGCCTCGACCCCATATGCAAGGGAGAATGGCGTCTCGCCGGTGGCGTTTCGTGCGGTTGTCCTATACGCCCATAGGACGAATGGTAATTCATCGGCCCAGGCGCCTTTCTTGTCTTCGAGCTTCTTTTTCAGGTTGCTCTTGATAGTCTTGTTGACTGCCTCGACTTGGCCGTTGGCCTGAGGATGACGCGGCGAGGAGAAGGTCTTGCTGATCTTCAGTTGATCGCAGATATCTCTTACTCGCGCGTTGTCAAATTGTGCCCCGTTGTCGGTCACAATCGAGGCGGGGATACCGTGCCTGCATATGATGTTCTTCCAGATGAAGTTTGTCGTGTTTGCCTCAGTTATTCTGGCAAGCGGCTCGGCCTCTACCCACTTAGTGAAGTAGTCGATGGCGATAATGGCGTACTCGTATTGCCTTGGCGCTCTAGGGAGCTTGCCAATGATGTCCACGCCCCACTTAGCAAAGGGACGTGGGACAACGATGCTGCTTAACGGGGTCGGGGGCTGTCGCGGAATTTCCGCGAAGCGCTGGCATTTATCGCAACGCCTTGCCCATTCGCAAGCATCTCGCTTCATGGTAGGCCAGAAATAGCCTTGCTTAAGCGCTTTGAGCGCAAGGGAAGTTCCAGCGGCGTGGTTTCCGCAGATGCCCTCATGGATTTCGCGGAGGACCTTGGTCGACTCAACGCTATCGAGGCATCGGAGCAGCGGTGTCGAGTAACCGCGCTTATAGAGCGTGCCCTCACGGAGCGTGTATTTGGATGCTAAGGCCCTCAGTTTATCGGCTTCCTTGCGGTCTTCGGGGAGTTCCCCTCTTCGCAAAAACTCGACAATTGAGTCCATCCAAGTGGGCTGAGATGCCACCTCTATGGTCCCGACTTCGTCTCGGGAGACGGATGGTCGTGGGAGAGATTCAATGGGCACGGTCCCCAATCCGTCTTCGTCGATGCCAGATCCGAGGCGAGCAAGCGCGTCAGCCTCCGAATTTTGTTCTCTCGGGATTTGGTGAATCTCGAACCAAGAGAAGGCATCGAGTTTGGAATTCGTCTTAGCCAGGTACGCGACCATGTTGGGCTCCTTGGCGATGTAATCTCCTTTAACCTGGTTTACGATCAACTGCAAGTCGTAGTGTATTCGCAGGTTATGGGAGCCGAGCTTCTGTGCTAGCTTTATCCCTACAATGAGCGCTTCGTATTCAGCTTCATTGTTGGAGGCTTGGAAGCCGTAGTGAAGGGCATATCGCAGCTTTTCCCCATCGGGGTTAATCAGGATTATTCCGGCGCCAGCCCCCCGAGCATTAGATGCTCCGTCTACGTATAATTCCCAGATGGGACCCGTTGGGTCTACCTTCCTTTTCCTAGTTAGCGTATCGTTGCTAAGGTCGGCTTCCGCTCTTCCCATATCGGGAGCGTAGGAGAATTCTGCCACGAAGTCGGCTAAGGCCTGCCCCTTTATAGCCGTTCTTGGGTGGAACTCAATCCCGTACTCGCTCAATTCTTGGGACCAGATTGCCATGCGAGTCGATGTTCCCTTTTGAAGAGCTTTACCGATTGGATGCTCAGTCCGCACCGCAATTGGGTGAGCTTGGAAGTACGGTCGTAGCTTCTTAGCTGCCGTTACGAGAGCCAGAGAAAGCTTCTCAATCTCGGTGTAGCGCGTTTCCGCGTCGAGTAAGGCTTTGCTTACGTAGTAGATTGGCCATTGGACCTTGTTTTCTTCGCGGACAAGGACGGCACTTACAGCTCTTTCAGAGACGGCGAGATACACGTACAGCGTCTCGCCCTCTTTCGGTTTAGAGAGGAATGGTGGGGACCCAAAGTAAGCCTTCATTTCTTGGAAGGCACTTTCGCATTCGTCCGTCCACTCAAAGCCGTCCGTCTTCTTCAGAGCTTTGAAGAACGGTTGACACTTGTCGGTGGCTTTAGACACGAAGCGTGTCAGAGCGGCAATCCGACCGGTCAGGCTTTGCACTTCTTTGACTCGTCTTGGCGACTTCATTTCAAGGAGTGCCTTGATTTTTTCCGGGTTCGCCTCTATGCCTCGTTGGCTGACGATATAACCGAGGAACTTTCCGGATTCAACCCCGAATACGCATTTGTTGGGGTTGAGCTTCATTTTATATCGGCGGAGGATTGTGAACATCTCCCTAAGGTCGCGTACGTGATTGGTTGCCAGTAGGCTTTTAACGAGCATGTCGTCCACGTACACTTCCATCGTCTTGCCGATTTGATCGGCGAAGATCCGATTCACCAAGCGTTGGTATGTTGCTCCCGCGTTCTTAAGGCCGAAAGGCATGACCTTGTAACAGTAGAGACCTCGATCGGTGATAAAGGTCGTCTTAATTTGATCGGGCTCGTGCATTCGAATTTGGTTGTAGCCGGAATAGGCGTCCATGAAGCTTAGAAGTTCATGGCCGGCCGTGGCGTCCACCAGTTGTTTGATGCGTGGGAGTGGAAAGCAGTCCTTAGGGCAGGCTTTGTTAAGATCTTTGTAGTCTATACAAATTCGCCACTTCCCGTTTGGCTTTTTCACCATTACCACGTTGGCGACCCACTTGGGGTACTTAGCCTCTCGAATGAAGTTTGCGGTGAGGAGTTTTTCGACCTCTTCATTTATGGCGAGGTATCGTTCTGGGTTGAACGTTCGTCTAGCCTGCACTTTTTCGGCGACTTTCGGGTCGTCGTTCAGTCGGTGCACTATTACCTCGGGATCGATTCCAGGCATGTCCGCATGAGTCCATGCAAAAACATCCTTGAACTCCCTAAGGAAGGCGGTAAGCTGAGTTTTGATGGCGAGTGGAAGTCGGGTGCCGATTTTTACAACCTGATCAGGCTTCGATTCGTCCAGGACGATTGGCACAAGATCATCGGAGGTTTCCACCTTAAGTCTTTCGATTTCATCACGGGGGTCAAGTTCTCCGAACTTCCTTGCATCCCTTGGGTTGCATGGGTAATCGTCTTCCAGTTGGAAGATTGTGTTGACCGCTTTTCCCGCGGACTTGCCATCAACTCCTTGCACGTAGCATATTCTGGCTTGGGATTGGTCTCCAGCCATAATGCCAATTCCTCCTTCGGTGGGGAACTTCACCAGTAGGTGATACGTGGAAGTGATTGCCCTTAGCCGGTTCAACGTGGGTCGCCCGATGATTAAGTTGTAGGGCGACTCTTGATCGACCACTAGGAATGGGAGCATGTGAACGGCTTCGATTCCTCCAGGGGTCCCAAAGGTGACCAGCAGGTCGATGATGCCCTCGGTCATAACCTTTTCCCCAGTGAACCCAAACAATGGCGTTTGGGTTGGAGTCGGGCGCAGCCCCCCGAGCTTCATGCGCTCTAGGGTGGACTTGAAAATTATGTCGGCAGCGCTGCCGTTATCGATGAGAACCCTTTTCACCAAGTTATTGGCGACTTGGGCCTTGAGCACGATCGCGTCATTGTGCGGATGCACAACTCGCTTGGCCTCTTCATTGGTGAAATACATCGTCTCGTGAGGCACGGACGGAGGTTCTTCATATGTGAAGTTGACGTGCATAGCAGCGTCTTCCTGAGACACGGCCCTAAGGAATTTCTTCCGTTGTCGGGCCGAATCCCCATCTTGTGGACCTCCCAGTATGGTGGTTACCACGTGCAGTTGCGGGTTGGCGTTGGCAGTAGCCGTGGTTTGGTTGGCAGAAGCGGCTGCTCCTCCTCCTTGACCAGACTGTTGTCTGTTCGCGGTGGGGCCCGCAGCGCCGATCATGCGCAACACGAACTCCTTCAGTTCGCCCCGTTGGATCAGAGCCTCGATTTGCCTTTTGAGGTTGTAGCATTCCGAGGTCAAATGACCATATTCCCGATGGAACTCACAATACCTAGACCGATCGCGAGTTGCGGGATCCTTCTTCATTGGAGCCGGGGGTGTGAACTTGTCACGTGCCAGGGCCAAGATCCTTTCCGGCGCCGTGTTCAGCGGCGTGAACGACGAGTACCCTTTGAAGTTTTCCGCAAGTCGCGGTTTCTGAGGTACAGGGGGTTGGTTGCTAGAAACCTGGTTCCCCTTGTTTCGCCTCTTACGAGGTTCGTTCTGCTCGCGGATAGGTTCTTCTCGACGGCGAGAGCTTTGATTAGTGCTCTTGCGGCCGTCGAAGTAATCTTCGACTCCCATGAAGGTCTTAGCTCGAGTCATTAACTCGGCCATGGTGGTAGGGACACGGCCGACGACAGACTTGAGGAAGTCACTCGTGCGCAAGCCTTCTATGATAACGACAATTGCGTCACTGTCGTCAAAGCGGTCGACCTAGTTTGACTCTTCTGTGAATCGGGCGAGGTATCGTCTAAGAGACTCGCCACTCTCTTGCCTGATTGACCACAGGTACATCTTGGTCTTCTTTTGGACCATAGACGTAGCGAACCGTGCCAGGAACATGTCCTTCAGGTCTTTGAACGAGTGGATGCTTCCTGGTCTTAAGTTTTTGAACCACTCAAAGCCGGGTCCGGCGAGGGTCAAACTAAAAGCTTGGCACATGGCACCAGGAGAAACACCCTGCATCGTCATCCAGGTTTCATAGTGCTGGATGTGGTAAGCAGGATCTGCTTTCCCATCATAGGGAGCGAGGTTCGGGAGCTTGAAATTCCCCGTACAAACCTCAGCCAGTATCTGAGTAGTGAAAGGTGATGAGTTCTCCTCAACGACTCCGTAGGCACTTCCACCTATTCCGTATTCTCGGAGATCTCGTACCTCATTTCGAAGGTTGTGGATCATAGTGACCACATCGAGACCGATCGTTGGAGTAACCCCTTGATCGGGAGGAGTCACCTGCAGCCTTTCGTTAGACCCCTGTCCTGCGCGGCGGTTCCCGTTAGTTGGGGCTGCCAGCGGGATATTGGGTCTAGAGCTTAGTCGCTCTCTCACATCATTGCCACGCCCAATGCGTTGAGCAGTGAGGTGGTCCCTAAGATCAGGGCTGGCCGTACGGAGGCGCCGGCTTTGCTTGCGGTGGTGCGCTCTCCGCGCGCCCTGACTTTCCGCAACATTCTCCCTCGGACCTAGTCGGTCGAGAGCCGAACGTCGAGAATTCCCCTCTTGAGAAGCTACCGGCGCATCGCCTGTTCGGGGTAAGGGATTCGACGGACCGGCTTCAAACACGGCGGGGAGTTCCCCGTCCTTCGTGAGAGAAGTCTCGATATCCTCCGACTCACCAGTACCCTCCTAATCAGGGTCGCGGCTTTCCTCGTTGAGGTTCTCAGGATCCCCGTTGGGGGTCGTGGTGCCACGCATAGGTTGCTTCGCAGCCAGTCGGCTGTGGTACCTTGTGTTCCTCGCCTTCAGTCGGCGGATACTCTCCTCTAACTCTATGATGCGGTTGTCCCTGCTATCAGGAGATGAAGATGGTGAGCGGGTCGAGCTCTCTTCGTGGAGCGACTCTTCGTCACCATGCGCTCGGGAGCGCAAGAAGTATTTCTTGGTCTTAGCGACGTTTTCGGGGTTGTTCACGCCCTCAGAACGTACGGGTGGTTGGCTACTCATCATTTCTCAAGTTCGAGAAGGTTGAGTTCGCAGAAGAAAAGAAGAAGATGAATAGAAGGGATTTCGGGCTGAATAGGTCGGGAAGTCCCCTCCTTCTAGCGCCAAAATATTGTCGCACGAAAATGAACAACTATTTAAAACCTCGGGCGGTTCGATCCAAGGCCGGACCAAGTGATCGCACCCGGGCCAAGAGTGTGAACTCGATAGTCTCGAGTTAGGGTTCTCTCTGATCAACCCGCCTCTCGGGAGAGGTAGGGGTGAGGAGGAGGAGTGACCGTGCCTTGGTTGTCGGCTGCCTACGTACCCGTGCGTGGGATCAGGTCAGAACGTAGTTCAAGCGTGAAAGACGCAGTATGAGGCGCGGAGCCTTGGTGGAGAAGTGTGCTCGACGAAGGAAACGGGGCGCGAGGAGTCCTCGGCAGCGTCTCAGAACTTCGGAGATCGCGTACGCGTCTAGCGTGTTAGACGCGCAAGGGTAACTCTAGTTGAGAACCCTAGGGGCGTGCTTGAGCACCGGAGAACGTTCGGTCAAAGGGAGCGACGTCCGGGAAGTCCCCGTGAGTGCTTCGGAACCTTTGAGAACGAGGGAGGGAGAAGAGACTCTGCTTCAGGCCAAATATGGCATCCAGAGAAGCAGAGGCGAATAAGAAATCGAGCGTGTCGATAGGAGATGAAGAGAATTTTGTGTATTGAATAGGATTCAATGGGATGGCTTTCCCCTCAATAAGAGAGGGTATTTATAGGTGTTGGGGAGCCATAGAAGGTCCCTTTCTCGTCCATGTGGGACTAGGATCGCGCATGCCATCAAGTGGAGGCGCACAGCGCGCGCGGCGCACAAAGAGCGGCGCACAACGCGTGGCGCGCGGCGCAAGGGGCGCGGCGCGCGTGCCACCGGGCGCGGCGCGAGGGTCACCAGGCGCGGCGCAGGTCGCGCGGCGCATGGAGCGCGCGTCGCGCGCCTGTCTGGCGCGGCGCGCCGTCTGCTGCACGGCCGGCCGGCGTAGCGCGCTGTGTGCGTGATGGACGGCTCGTCTTGGCCGAGTTCTTGCGGGCCTTCGAATGTCATTCTTCTCAAGTGAAATATGAAGCTTTCCACTTGACGAGAGTGACTCGATTCGAGGAGCAAGGCTCGGCTCGACGAGAGCGACTAGCGACTTGACTCGATGAGTGACTCGAGAATGACTCGAGGCTCGACTCGAAAATGACTCGAGGCTCGACTCGAGGAACAACTAAAGGCTCGACTCGAGGAACAATTCAAGGCTCGACTCGAGGAGCGAAGCTCGACTCGAGGAGATTGACTCAAGGCTCGACTTGAGGAGCGAAGCTCGACTTGAGGAGTCAGGAGTTTGGGCGAGGGCTCGAAGATTTGCCGCTCTTCAGGACCTCCGGCCTGACCATCGGCCCTTTGAGCGACGTGCCTTCTCGGTGTCTCGGGTTTTCCGAAAACGACCGACAACAACTTACTCTCTGTGCGTCGGAGACGCCATGACGAAAGAACTCCATGTCGCAGCTGGCCACGACGCTCTTCCACATCTTCATCGAAGATTGAGCGAGACCCATGGAACATTCCCCTCTAACCTCCACGGCCTCCACGTTGACCATCGAATTTACGCGCTTCGAGTTTGAAGACGTGTATGGTAGAGCCGAGGAGGAGGGTCGCTTCAAAGAAGCACGAGGGCCACTCTCCGTCGGATGACCGGTATCGGGTTTCTCTCGACCGTTACGTGCGGAAATCCGACAACGGACCGCCGCCAACGACTTCGGGTCCCGAGAAGCCTTCGCTAAGCGCGCCCGAGCCCTCGCCCTAGCCGAGGAGGCTACAAAAGCGACAAAGTCAAAACCCTAGACTAAAAGCAAAAAACAGAAAGAGCGAAAGTCAAAATACCTGGAAGACCGCCGCTCGAGGGAGATGACGCGACGCTACGAACACTCTCCGCCCGCTGACTATCGCCACGGCTAGGAGGAAAGGGCAGGAACCACCCGGTGGAAGCCATCAGCTCAGGCGAACGAAATCGTTCGACAGTCTTCCGAGCCTCCGACGTTCCACGGATCTCCTTCACAGAGTCGAGATCATCGGCCCCCGCGTCAGCAGAAAAATCGGTCGAGGGACCGAACCGAAGTGGCGCGTCGCTAAAAGCCTCCGCCAAAACCCACACCCACGGTCTTCGATTATACTTCTCCGAGTCCGTGATCAGCTTAGTATTCCGGCGATCGCGGGCCATGAAGAAACCGGTTTGCCCGGGCGCAGGGAGGACCGCGATGAGATTACGAAAGTCGCTCACGGTCATCACCCACTCGGTCTGGCAATGCCACTCCATGAGACACATTGCCACGATGCGGTAAAACGCCGGACTCATCTGACAAGCATTCACCCCCAGTCTTGCGAGGATCTGCTGGACGATGGGTTGAAACGGCAACCGCAACCCGCAGTTGAGACTCGCAACCAAAACTGCGGCAAAACCACGGCGAGGACGGAAAGGACGGTCGCCCTGCATGGGACGGAGGAGCGCCACGGACGATGGAATGGCAAATGCCTCCCTGAAACCGATGAATGTTCGGTAGGTGAGCGAGCTCGAAACATCGACCCCCGAACAATTGAAGCCCTCGGGAGCAGCAAAGCCCTCCTCGGGATACCACTCCGTCCTAGTGAGCGACCTCGCCGACACTATCGCCTCTGCGTCGGGGGTCTCGGGCCTCTGGCACGGCCGTGGCAGCCGCCGACGGCGCTTCGGGACACTCCGGTGCGAGGCCTTTGGCCCTCGGACATGTCTCTGAGTCACCTCCGGGATCTTCGGACTTGGGACCAAAATCGTCCACGCAGTCAATCTCGTTGAGAACCGACTCTAGCGGAGTCACTGCATCCACACCCGCAAAATCTCCCGGCGCGCCATGAGAATCCAAGTCGGACTTTGAATCATCGAGGCAGGTCTTGTCACAAGCCCCCTCGCCAACCAAGTTGATCACGAGGCGAGGAGCAGGTTCCCCAGACACGGGATGATCGACGCCCCCACCTGTCTCGCGCCCAGTTGGCGTATGCTCCTCCTGAGGTTGAGGGACGGGCGCGGTGCGCCCGGCTCGCCTCCCTCGAGCCACTGCTCCACTCCACTTGGATTCTCTTCCACGTGCAGAGGAACTTCCCCTCAATCCCGCGAACAGGTCATCCTCTACATGTTCAGAATCCTGAAACAAGAGAGAGAAATCAATCTCGGGATCCTCGGTTGAGAAAAGGGAAGGAATATCCATAATGCAAGCGGTAGAAAAGAAAAAAGCGTAGAGAAAGAGAGAAAAAATAAAGTGGAGGAATGAGAGAGAGGGGGGGTTTATTTATAGACTCCTGGGGGGGGTAGGAGTCCAAATCCTACTCCCACAAGGAGAAAAACGGAGGAAAAAACCTCCAAAAGTCGGATTCCCACCCGCGAAGCGAACCAGCCCCGCGCACGGGGTGCGCCGCGCGGGTCGCGTCGCACAGGCCGAGCGCCGCGCGGCTACGCCTAAAAAAAAGATATTTTCCTTGGGTGACGGGATTTTAAAGATATTTTCCTTAAACACCCAACCGAAAGACAAAAAAGTTCATCGACAGGAACCTCCCGAGCGACGAACTTGGGGGGCTAATGTTGTCGGTCGTTTTCGGAAAACCCGAGACGCCAAGAAGACACGTCACTCAAAGGGCCGATGGTAAGGCCAGAGGTCCCGAAGAGCGGCAAGCCTTCAAGCCCTCGCCCAAACTCTTGACTCCTTGAGTCGACCCTAGCCCCTCGAGTTGAGACTTGAGTCGGCTCCTTGAGTCGAGCCTCGCCCCTCGAGTTGAGACTTGATTCAGTCTCCTCGAGTCGAGCCTCGCTCCTCGAGTTGAGCCTTGAGTCAGTCTCCTCGAGTTGGGCCTTGAGTCAGTCTCCTCGAGTCGAGTTTCGCTCCTCAAGGCGAACCTTGAGTTAGTTTCCTCGAGTCGAGCCTCGACTCAGGTTCTATCCGTCGAATAGACACCTTTGTATCATAAACCCGAAATGCAAAGCCCGCAATAACTCAACGAGCCCGGAAGGACGACGATCGCGAAAAGCCCACGAAGACATGGCCCAGCGCGCGCCGCGCGCTGAGCGGCACAGCATGCGCGCCGCGGGTTGCACGCCGCATGCCACGGGTCGCGCGCCGCGCGTGCATGGTGCGTCGCTGCCCCTTATGCGCCTCTACTTGAAGAGGTGCGCGCCCCTAGTCCCACATGGACGACGAAGGTCCTTCTTGAGGTCCTCAAGCACCTATATAAACCCCTTCTCACTGAGGGGGAAGCGATCTCTTCATCTCCTATCGATACGCTCGATTTCTCACTCTCCTTTGCTTCTTTTGATGCCATATCTTGCCTGAACCATTCTCGCAAGTCTCTCTCGTTCTCACAGGTTCCGAAGCACTCACGGGGACTTCCCGGACGTTGCTCCCTCTGACCGAACGCCCCCCGGTGCTCAAGCACGCCCCTAGGGTTCTCGACTAGAGTCCCCCTGCGCGTCTAACACGCTAGACGCGCACGCCATCTCCGAAGTTCTGAGACGCCGCCGAGGACTCCTCCGCGCCTCGTCTCCTTCGTTGAGCCCGCTTCTCCGCCAAGGCTCCACGCCTCATACTGCGTTCTACACGCCTGAACTACATTCTGACCTGATCCCACACACGGGTACGTAGGCAGCCGACTCCCAAGGCACGGTCACTCCTCCTCCTCACCCCTTCCCTTTTCCGAGAGGCGGGTTGATCGGAGAAAACCTAGCTCGAGACTTTCGAGTTCACACTTTTGGCCCGGGTGCGATCACTTGGTCCGGCCTTGGATCGAACTGCCCGAGGTATTCAATAGTTGTTCATTTTCGTGCGACAACAGTTTCCCCAGATCTTATTGATTGACTGAAGTGCCTTAATCTATTTCCCTGATTACCAGGTTTCAAACACAAAAAAAAAAAAAAAAAAAAAATAAGAAGAAGGAGAAGAGTAAAGCACAACAAAGAGAGAAATATGATGATCTCTGATATTCATATATGTTATTTGTAGTACAATACGTTCAGAAAATATATCCTATCTAATCTGAATAGTAAGAAGCAGATATAGAAACAAACGTATCACCTAATAACTCAATTATAAATAATGTTTATAATATAACAATAGCATTGATTAAAAATAAATACACTATTAAGAGACAGGTCTTCGATTCTGTTATCAAAAGAGTCATTCATTATTATTTTTTAAAACAAATGACCCGTTTTTATATTTTTATTACATGGTATTCTTGTAAATTTAAGAAAGGAAAAAAAAAGAATATTAATATAAGTGGGGGTTATAAATTGATAATTTTTTTTAAAGGATGGGTTATTATTAGAGGCGCCTTTTGAAGGTCACTGGCTTAAAAAATCAGAAAACAAGCTCTTCCATGTATGCCCTCCTAGTTGTTTGTGGAGTGACGTGAAATTTGAGAGGTATGGTGTTAAAGTCGTAGCATAAGGATCGATATCTCGAAGAGAAATTGCTTCATCTACTACCAAAACAAGAACTTTTTCCAATTTCCTACTAAAATCATAATTTGATCAAAAATGCCACTAACTCATTTGTACAATTACCATTTTACCATCAACTACATTTTTTCTTAAAATCTCAAACCAACCCACACCAACTCGTTTTAATGAGCAAATATTTAAGTCTGAAATATTTTCTCTCTCTCTCTCTCTCTCTCTCTCTCTCTCCTGTAAATCTCGTCCAAGGTCGGTCACCCACGAAACCCCCACTCAAGCATTGAAACTCTCTGCTTCTAAAAACTCACACCCAAGCGTTGAAATCGTGGCTCTGAAATCCTCGTCCAAGTTCAGCCCCCGCACAACGTCCTCGCCCAAGTTCCGACCCCAGATCCTCGCTGAAACTAAAGCTCAAGGTTCGTTGTTTCTTCCTTTTTAAAAAAATTTGTGGTTTAAAAAGTTTTATGTCATTTTAATAGATTGTTTAAAGAGATTTAAATGTTCTGTTTGGTCTGGGTATGTTCACCAGGTTTTCTGAAATCGTCAATGAAGTTCATTAATTGTTGACTTTAGATGTCAACAATGGACGTCAACTGTTGACATCTGAAGTCAACAAATAATGAACTTTGTTGACATCAATGTCAACAATGGATGGAAATTGTTGACGTCTAAAGTCAACAAATAATAACACTGCTTATGCTTTTTTTACTCAGTGATGACCATATATATATCAACACTTGACATCTATTTCAGGTTTTGTATAAGATTTTAATGAAATATTTTTGTCTACTAGGTGAGGCCATCTTCATTCGGCGAGTTTGAGGTAGTAGATAGAGAGGGGATAATATATGTTGTTAATTTAGAAGATAAGACATGCTCATGTATGGCAGACTCGTAATTTCATTTGTCCACACGCAATCGCGGCTTGTCGAGTTCTTCCGCTTCAACACAAAGCACGTGCCGCCGATAGGCCCAAAAAGAGAAGAATACCCTCTCTAGGGGAGGACATTATTAGGCGCAATTGTACGTGTTGCGAGGAAATAGGCCACATTCGTCAAACATGCAATAATGCTACTCATCTGTCCACACAATAAAAAGAGAGAAGATGTCTTCTTGATTTCATACTTCTTTTGTTCATTTCCACCCTTTTTAGTGTATGTTTCATACTTTATTTGTGATTTTCGACTTAATTGTGTATGCATGTTACCTTCCTTCAATTTAGATAGATTGTACAGATGTCAACAGTTACTGTCAATTGTTGACATAATTGTCAACAATTGACATCAATGTCAACAATAGACAGCAATTGTTGACAATTGATGTCAACAATATGTTGGAATTGATCTAGGGTTTAAGAAAAAGATTAAACGCTTCGGGAAGCGGCGGAATTTTAAAAAATTTCTTTACAAGTAAAAACAGTTTTCACTAACCTAGACAAAGAGCAAGTACATGTAATTAAAAACTAATATGAGCTAGAAGTTTACTAACCTTTCTTGAAGCTTGAACTTTGAAGAAGCTTTTGGAAAGTTTGCAACGCTCGTCTCCCCTCGCAGCATGTCTCTCTTTCTTTCCTCGGCACCTCGAGCAACCACGAAAGTTTCTATCACTAAATCACTCGAAAAGAAGGAATCAGTGAGTGGGCACTTTTAAACACTACGACTTAAGAACGAGTCTCGAAGTCGCAGAGCTAAACACTAGGTCGAGTGAGGACCTAGGTGCCAAGACAAGAAAAAATCGAAAATAAACTAGAGAGAGGGAGAGAGGATTTTCGGCCACAACGTCTAGAGAGAGAGTCTCTCAATCTCTAACTTATGTTGAATGAATAAAATGAAGGGAATGAGGGTCCTATTTATAGGAGAGGGGTTGGCCTTGGAAAGAAGTAGTTTCCTCTTATTTTCCAAGCCTTTATGAGCAATCTTTTATTACCCATACCTATCAATATAGGCGCCCATCTCATACAATCCACAAGGGATTAGTTTCCTCTTTTGTTTCCCTTCTTGGTTGCCTTGGCCGATTCTCCTTGTTTCCTCATAGAGGAAATTTGTTTCCTCTTTTTCTTTTGGCAAGTATCTTGATACATTTATGCACAAAATATTCTCTTTCTCTTGGGTATTTTGGGCGCCTATCTCTCATCTAGAAGGAGCTTCTAGAAGCTTCTTCATTTGTTCATGACAACATGAGAAAAGCCCATTAAGAATTTTCAATAAAATTCTTATGAAATGAAATTAATCCACAAGGCCCAATAAACAAGTTATGGCCGAGTGACATTAAGTCATCAAATGAACTTGTCAAAAAATTTATTGACATTCATTTCATCCTTTGTCTAAAAAGACAAAAATACCCTTTTAACTATTTTCGTTCTTGTTTTGACTTAGCTTCCAGTTTAACTATTCCTATCGATGTGATTCGTGACAGTGACCTCATGGACCCAAATGAACAAAGCTTGAGCTAAACACTTGGACTCAAAAGTTCACAAACCTTTTCCAAGTTTAGCTTAATGCCAACTGACTCCACTAAAGAGCTGACACTGAAAATCTCTCGGTTCAAATGAATTTATTTTCTACTCAAGAATTCGACCTAATTATGATGAGCGGATCCACTGAATATTATCTATGTTTACCCTTCATGAATGTCATCAGCTAGTCGGGATTTACTAAATTACCATTTTACCCTTCTAGCTGTTATTTCCTCAACTCCTTTGTCGCTTGTGAATAAGTTAGAAACAATGTATTGACGAGGAGCTAACAAGTCACATTGTTTTATCCAAAAGAGTCAGGACTCAATTTGGACACTGGCCAGTTCATTTATTCACACTCCAAGGAACAAAGCATGAGGTGACATACATTGCATTTCAGCAATCTTGTACATGAATTCCATATCTATGAGAACTTCACAAAGTTACTCATGACAGACTCACAACTTAGTACTTCACCAATAGGCCTTGTTCGGAATCACATAGTGAGTCCGAACTTTGACTTTCTCAAATGAGAATACTAAGGTGTGAAATGGCATGTCTCATTTCAGGATTAAGGTAAGCATGATGCAATTCATACATAGTGACTTCGAGACATAAGAGGTTAAATGGTTTGTTCTTATATTGTCTCTAGAAGTGCACTGGTCAATTCAGTACCTTCGGAAGATACCTAGAAGAACTATAGAGTCCCAAACTCTCAATGCCTCATGACCAGACATCATAGATTCTTCTAACAATCATACTGAGGTCAATAGTCCTTTGACCCTAAGATTGCGAATATATCGTTTTAAGTAAACTACGAAGAGTTTGTTCATGCAAATCTACATTTGTCTCTTCGTAAGTTGTTTAGTTTGTTTATGGACTAAAAGACTAAGGTTTTATCATAAAGCTTCAAACAAAGAAAGAATGAATGAACGTTTCAACTTTTTATTAATGAATAAGCAATTACAAGCAAGAGTCTTCGTAAGACTATATGACATCAAATGTACATAAATAGACACTACTACTCTTCTTGTGGGCACCATTGACAACACAATAGACATCAATGTCAACAATAGACAGCAATTGTTGACATTGATGTCAACAATAGACATCAATTGTTGACATCAATGTCAACAATAGACGGGTTTTGTTGACATCAATCGACCAAAAAAGCAAATGGACATCAATGTCATCATGTTTAACACAACAAAGGAGTACTTAATCTATTACATGAAAAACCAAATGAAGAAGAAGTCATAAATGAGTACTTCAATATTACTTTAACCAACCAAAATAAAAAATTTCCTAATCATCATCCATCTCCATGTCCGATCCCACTTTGGTCGCTATTTTCACCGCCCCGTGTCGGTATAGGTCGATCGTGAACTTCTGTTTGTTTTTCTGCTCTGGCATTTTGGCGTAAGTTTCGACTTTGAACCGCGCTGAACTGGTGTCTTCAATACCCAGGGCCAAGAGTGTTTCAGAGACTTGTAGCTGCCATCACTACGTACAGCAAAGCATAGGCAAATTATTTGTTGACTTTAGACGTCAACAATTTTCATCCATTGTTGACATTGATGTCAACAAAGTTCATTATTTGTTGACTTCAGATGTCAACAGTTGACGTTCATTGTTGACATCTGTTGTCGGTCGTTTTCGGAAAACCCGAGACGCCAAGAAGACACGCCGTTCAAAGGGCCGATGGTCAGGCCGGAGGTCCTGAAGAACGGCAAGCCTTCTATCACGAGTCGACTGGCAGGTCCTCGTGCCAAACTCTCATGCTCCTCGAGTCGAGCCACGAGTCATTCTCCTCGAGTCGAGCCTCGAGTCGTTCTCCTCGAGTCGAGCCTCGAGTCGCTCCTCGAGTCGAGCCTCGAGTCGCTCCTCGAGCCGAGCCTCGAGTCGTTCTCCTCGAGTCGAGCCTCGAGTCGTCCTCCTCGGGTCGAGCCTCGAGTCGTCCTCCTCGAGTCGACCCTCGAGTCGTTCTCCTCGAGTCGAGCCTCGAGTCGTTCTTCTCGAGTCGAGCCACTCTCGTCAAGTAGAAACCTTCATATTTTTCGTGACAAGAATGGTATTCGAAGACCCCTAAAGGTCCACAAGAGTCCGGCAAGACGGGCCATGCACCGCGCGTGCAGCACGCTGCGCCGGCCAGCCATGCAGCAAGCCGCGCGCCGCGCCAGGAAGGCAGCGCGCCGCGCCAAGCAGTCCGCGCGCCACTCCAAGACACGCCCGCGCCACGCGCTCCATGCGTCGCGCATCCCGCGCCGCGCCCGGTGACTCGCGCGCCGCGCCCCCTGCGCCGCGCGCCGCGCCTTGTGCGCCGCACTTTGCGCGTCGTGCGTGCCGTGCGCCTCCACTTGACGGCGCGCGCGCCCCTAGTCTCACATGGAAGAAAAAGGGACCTTCTAAGGCCCTCAAACACCTATAAATACCCCTCTCATTGAGAGGAAAGCCATCCCATTCATTCTCAAGGAACTTGAGACTTCTCTCTGCTTCTCTGGATGCCATCCTTGGCATGAAGCGGATTCTCCTCGATTTCTCGTTCTCGGAGATTCTGAAGCGCTTTCCGGGGACTCCCGAGTGCCGCCTCTCTTGATCGAACGATTAATCTTGAGCCCACGAGTGCTCGAACGGTTTTCTACTGAAAATCGCCTACGCGTCTAGCACCCTAGACGCGTCCACCATTTTTTACAAGAAATTGCCTACGCGTCCGGCATTTCCGACTAGAAATAGCCTACGCGTCCGGAATCTCCGCCACAACAAGGAACTCTTGACTTAGAGTCTTCCACGTCTCCAAAAGAGAGAAAACACACATTCTCTCTCGCGCACGCGATCTCCGAAATTCTGAGACGCCGCCGAGGTCTCCTCCGCGCCTCGTCTCCTTCGTCGAGTACGCTTCTCCACCAAGGCTTCGCGCCTCACACTGCGTAACATACGCTTGAACTACGTTCTGACCTGATCCCACACACGGGTACGTAGGCAGCTGACACACAAGGCACGGTCACTCCTCCTCCACACTCCTTACCTCTCCCGAGAGGCGGGTTGATCGGAGAAAGCCTTGCTCGAGATTTTCGAGTTCACAGTTTTGGCCCGGGTGCGATCACTTGGTCCGGCCTTGGATCGAACCGCCCGAGGTATACAATCGTTGTTCATTTTCGTGCGACAACAACATCTAAAGTCAACAATTAATAAACTTCGTTGACGATTTCAGAATACCTGGTGAACATACCCAGACTAAACAGAACATTTAAATCTCTTTAAACAATCTAGAAAAATGACATAAAACTTTTTAAACCACAAATTTTTTTAAAAAGGAAGAAACAACGAACCTTGAGCTTTAGTTTCAGCGAGGATCTGGGGTCGGAACTTGGGCGAGGACGTTGTGCAAGGGCTGAACTTGGACGAGGATTTCAGAGCCACGATTTCATAGCTTGGGTGAGGGTTTCAACGCTTGGGTATGGGTTTTTAGAAGCAGAGGGTTTCAATCCTTGAGTAGGGGTTTCGTGGGTGACCGACCTTGGACGAGATTTACAGGAAAGAGAGAGAGAGAGAGAGAGAGAGAGAGAGAGAGAGAGAGAGAGAGAGAGAGAGAGAGAGAGAGAGAGAGAGAGCGAAGGAGAGAGAGAGAGGGAGAGAGAGAGAGAGGAAGAGAAAATATTTCAGACGTAAACATTTGCTCATTAAAACGAGTTGGTGTGGGTTGGTTTGAGATTGTAAGAAAAAAATGTAGTTGAGGGTAAAATGGTAGTTGTACAAATGAGTTAGTGGCATTTTTGGCCAAATTATGGTTTTTGTGGGAAATTGGAAAAAGTTATTGTTTTGGTAACAGATGAGGCAATTTCTCTATCTCATAATCTGATTTCTATTTTTGTGCAAGTGCTTTCACACTATGCGCCATTTTGTGGCGTTGGTAACATCATATTCAAAACGACAAGGTGTTTCCCCTTTTACTATTGTTGGTGGAAAGAGGCAGAAAGAACAGTCCACAATGAACCACGGTTTTAAATGCCAGCGAAAGTAGTCGGAATTCGGACAAAAAACGGCCGGCGAAGCTGTAAATGTCGTTTTTCCGTAATATGTCGTTCGAAAGCCGTCGAAACGACACGCCGTTTTTCAAATAAAATATCGTTTCTTTTTGTTTATTTTAATGAGCAAAAGTAATCAAACATCGAGGGTTTCGTTGAAAGTCGGGAGAAAAGAAAAGACTATGGCGCGACGGCTCCGGCGAGGTCTTCAGAGGTTTCGACGGGGAGAAAAGGCAGCGACGCTGGGGATGGCCCGGAGGTCGTAATAGGAGGCGTGGTTGAAGATGTCGTCGGCAGTAGGGTTGACTTCGGAGCTGAGGACCCGAAGCCGCGTCGCCCAAGGCCTTCTCGAGCTGCTCGAGCCTCTGCGCCACGTCAACCATGCTGGAAGATCGGACCTTAAAGCCAAGCACGGCGAGAAGCTCGTCCATTCCTCCTCCGCCTCCGCCGGATTCTTGCTCCTCCTCGCCATCCTAGCAACCCATGGCCTTGGCCTTCAAGGAAGAGCATTCGTTGGTGTTGGTGTTCCTTCTTCATTTTTCTTCGATTCATTATTGATCTCTCGAACCCAATACCAAATGGGTTTTTGAGTGTGTCAGAATATTTTAGGGTAAATGAATGGGAAAAGCTGGTGTGGAGATGTGGGAATAATGAGTGATGCTATTTGACACTACTCACGATTTTTAACTATCCATACACTGCCTGACACGTGTACAATTTTAAACAGTGTTTAGGCTTTTTATCTCACAGTCGTGAGTCGTGTGAATCGGGACAAAAATCTTTACCGGGGAATAATAGATGGGTTAGAGAGAGAGATGAGAAAAGGAACAAATTGAGGGTGGAAGACATTAAGATCAATTGGGGCATAATAATGCGGTTTCTTCTCCCAATGTTCTCTTTCTCATGCGAAAAATAAATTAGAATTGTTTATAGGGGGACTTAAAAAAGGCACTTTAAATTTGATACAATATTATCTAGCACATTGATACAATAATTACATACAATTTTCAAAAAAAAAAAATTAATATAGCATATAATCTGAAATATTGTAAATATCAAATATTTTAAAAGAGAAAAAATCATCATAAACTTATATATATTATAAAATAAATATATAAAATTTAATATATATATATATATATATATATATATATATAACGCAACATTATTTCCGTTCGATTTTCCATCGGCATGTCGATTTTCCATCGAAAACGGCATTTAAAAATGGCATTTGACTTTTCATTTTCTACATTTTTTCCGTTCGGTTTTCCGTCGACATATCGATTTTTCGTAAATCAAGAGACTCGAAACGGTACCGAAAACGACATTTTATACCTTGCAATGAACAGACAAAAAAAAAAGAATTAAAAAAAAATAAAATAAACAATGCATCGCATATCACGTGACAAAAAAAAAAAAAAAAAAAAAAAAAAAAAAAAAAAAAAAAAAAAAAGTACAGAGAAACCACATCAAAGTGAAGTTGTCAGTTTATTAATCATTTGTTATGGAGCTTAGAGGATATCTTATTATAAGCCAAGTCTATATCCTCTTCTGTCATTTCGATTGTGTCATCGCTGTCATACTCTTCCCTCTTATGATTGTTATTACTAGCCTTTGGCTCGCTGTTCTTCCCTGCTGAACCATCATCTTCCAAATTTGCAAATTCCAACTCATAAATCCTTTTGCATTCCTTAGCTTGCTTAGAGAGATCTTGCTTCGACATTGTCGACCCATTTTCGAGCTTTGCCAACCCCTCAACAACCCGAGGGACAAAGCTCCACTGCTCTTTTACTCCATTTATATCCTGCAATAAAGCATTATTACTCACCCTTGATATCCTTACTTTCTTAGCGAATCAAGAAACCTTGGGTCGATCAAACTCAAAAGTAATTAACAAGTATTTGAGTTCATATCAATTCTCTATTACACACCACCTTTTTCAAGAATCAAATAGGAGTTTATAGTAAAGTAATACCTGATCTTTTTCAAGAGAATCTATTGCATCTTGCAAACAAGTTAAAATCCCTCCGGCAGCAATTTTCTTCATCTCACTTGGCTTGGGCTGTGAAATGTAGCCGAAGAGCAAAAATATTAAGATTTTGGCAACAGCTGTTGCAATGTCCACACACACACAACAACAACAACAAAAAAAAAAAAAAAAAAAAAAAAAAAAAAAAAAAAAAAAAGTGCTCTATCTTTCAAGGGCATTAGTGGGGAAAATGAAATGTACAACATAGACATATCGAGAACTGTTGAAACAAAGAATGTCGTACGAGCCTATGTGTGAGAAAAGGTCTATGTGTTGCAAATGTAAAACACATTCACATGGACAAGCCATTACTAACCAACCTTTTCTTCTTGATTCTTCAGCCAGGAAAGGGTATTTCTCAAATCATCGACGGCCCACTTCTTCACTTCAGAAGGAGAAAAGCATGCTTTCACCGGAGTAGCGACTTTTTTCTGGTACAGAGACAACATGGGGCATATCATGAACATTTTTGCTTTCCCGCTTTGTTTATAAATTTTAAGCAAATACTAAAAAAAAAACCTTTGGAAAAGTTGAGGGGGTTAGTTTTGAGTTTGATCCTTCTTTTTGTTTGTGAGGTCGTCTGGGTGGGGATGTATTCGACTCTGCACATATATCAGCAATGTACTCTAAAAATGATGTCATATTTTCAAAATGTAGCAAGGATTTTTTGCTCTACACGACTTCCACACAGTCCTAACTTCTAACGGCATAAAGCTGACAAGAACAGTTCGCCCACTATACCTTTGGCCGTTTCTTGGGAAGCATTGCTTCTACGCCAAGGTTTCCCAACACTCATAAGATAAGTTTCAATGTCAACAAGCTTCTTCTGTGAGTAACACTCTGATATCCACTCCTAAGATGATGAACATCACAAATTCAATACATTTTTTTGTAGAGTGGCCTCGAACAAGCTTTTCCACAAATTACCTTGGATACAATTGTCCCAGAATCGGCCTGAACTTGGCGAAACTTAGGAGTGTTAGTGAACGCGCAAATCAAGAGAGTCGAAGACCCCGGTTTCCAATCGGGCTGGTACTCTGCACCCATCTCCATAGCCTGTGACCTCAAAATACCACGCTCCGGGTTAACAAAACCAGACAGCACAAACGCCACTCCTTCCTGCCAAAATTACAAACAAACCCCGCAATCAAACTATATACCTTCTTCACCACTCTACTCTAACCTGTGACAAAAAGGGGGAAACAAAAAAGAAAGGACAAAAAAAAAACATTGTGGCACGAGGAAATACTAAAACAGATTCCATTTGGATTCATACCACACGAACAAAACTCCTTCTTTCCAATAACTACAAGCCAATCCCACATCTAAGTATACCTTCTTTACCAATCCAAGCTCTGATCAAAACAAAAATGTGACATAAGGCAATATTAAAATCCGCATTCGATTTGGACTCATTACCAAAACCAACCCCACAATCTAACTGTACCTTATTTACTAATCCAGGCTATGATAGTAGAAAAGAGATGAAAAAAAAAATGACACGAGCCAATAATAAAATTCACAATCCATTTGGACTCATTACCAAAAGGCTTGAAAAGTTTGTGGATTGTGTAGCGCTCTCATTACGCCCCTTGTTCGGTTCCTTCGCAGCCGACTCGCCTTTGTTCATCCACGAAGGAAGGTTTCTCTTTTCAGGCATGTTGACTCACGATCACCGGTTCGGGAACCCTAAAATTATGTTGACCAACGAGTCAACGCCGAAATGTACGGACACAGAGGTTTTTTATAAAGAGGGAAAAAAATTCACAAACTATACATCGATCATAGACAAAATAATTTTTTGTAAGTAATGAACCTTCCAAAATCAAAACCGACTATAAATCAAAAGGTTCTTTTTCGATCAGAGAGAAGCGAAATCAAAACCAGATATTTGGTTCGACGACACCGATAACCTCCTCTCTCTCTCTAGGACCGGTTATAAACCTCATTTCCTTTTACAATTAAATTTATTCAATTTAAATTCCAAAAGACATAAAAAGACTAAATTATCCTTTTTTGATCTACTGGGTTTTTGAGTACAGCGTTCCTCTCACATCCCGCCGTATCATTATTATTTTGGAGGTTCTATTATTTTAACCAGGAACCCAAAAACACGCGAAAAAAAAAAGAGAGAAAGAGAGAAGAAGCGAAGAGAGGGGAAAGGGAGGCCGGAAAACCAAAAAGACGGAGAGAGAGAAACACCGAACTTGAGCGTGGTCGCAAAGTCGTGCAGAGGAAGAAGGGGCGGCCGAGGAAGAAGAAGAGCGAGGTTTTGACGAGGAGAGGCGCGCGGTCGGGCGAAGAACAAGGAAGAGGGAGCAGCGCAAGTAGCGGCCGGAAGTTGGACGCACGGACGACAACTGTCTCGAGTGTCGGAAAGGATTGGGAGGTCGTCATCAGACGATTAAGTTCTTCAATAATAAGGTCCGGGATTCAAACTTTTCCTCTATTAAAATCTGAGTCTGAGTTCTAGGGATTGGATTATGAAATTTGGGTCGGTTTTGATGGTTGATGTTGTTTCTATTTCTCCTGCAGTTATTGTTGTTTTAGAAGTGAAAATGCTTAGTTTTTTAGCTCCTTTTGTGAGATGAAACATAATGAACACTTAGGCTAAATACTTGATTTTTGTGAGCTTCAGGTATTAGTCCCATTTCGCCCACTCAAAGGTCGAATTTTTTCCCTCTGTGATTTCTACCACCGTTTCACCGAGGCATAACTCATTATTTTGACTTGAGAAAGTAGACCAATAAGTCGTGCTTGTATGTTTACTTGAAGGAATAGTTACGAGAATTTTTTCAAAAACTGACAAGAGAGACTTGAAAGTTTAAAGAACTCAATACACCGCAAAGTTCGAAACTTTTTGCCTCTTTTTCCTGTTTTCTAAAATATAAGCAAAGGGTTTGAATCATAAATTCTCTCTCGAGCAAGAGATGGCTTCATAAATATCAAAATAAAATGACTCATGGTTTTGACTTGAGAAGAAATAGACCAATAAGCTGTATGTTGACTTGAAAGAAGGGTTACAAGTTTTTCTTTTTTAAAAAAAAAGTGACTAATAAAGAGACTTTATAAGAACTCTATACAACCGCAAAGTTAAAACAGTTGTAACTTTTTGTATCTGCTTTCTAATATCATGCGGAAATCGTAAACCAGTAATGGTTAGGCTGAATAATAGAATAGCATGAAAATTTGGAGGAGTTTTGTTTATGGGAAGGAAGTCTAGATCATGTAAGTATAACTTGAGAACTTGACTAACTAAAGAATAGTCGACTAGTTGTTATAGACGAAATTATAGAGGTTAACCACAAATTATGCCGACCTAGTAGACTAAAAAGCAAGTTTATCATTATTTTTATTTTTTTTGCTAGAAGCAATATGGAATCTGGAGATAGATCAGAAGAAACGGATTTAGTTCCGCAAAATGATCAAACATTGCAAGATGGAGAATGAGATGGCACTCGTGACGATACAAATTTGGTAACTTTTTCATCCAATTTTATTGTACTAATTTTTTTTTTTTTTTTTGCAAATAAGAAACATTAGGTGTATTTTTGTAGGTTTTTGATGCTCCTCGGCCCAAATGGAGATTGATTCCAGAGAGGATGAACTTCAAGTGTAAATTATCAACTAAATGTCGATTGAAGGAGTTCGTAAAAGTTTTCGAAACAGTTTATGATAAAGAGAAGAATGAAGGAGATTGGTTCAAAGAGACTCAATTTGGGCACTTGATTGAAGTCCCCACATACTTGGACATGAATTTGACGCCATTGTGGATGATGTTATGTCGTCGAATACAATAAAAAAAGGAAATGGAAGTATGGTTTCTTGTGAACGGTAAACTAATTCGATTTTCTATGATCGAGTATGCGTTGATATCGGGTTTACCGTGTTCAAAATATCCCGAAGGATGGAAAAAGATCGGTACTAACTCGTTTAGGGAGAAGCATTTTGAGAAAAAGAATGTGATTTCGTATAGGGATGTGAAGGATAGATTGTTAGAGTTGAGTGATTTTTCTGAAGAAGGTCAAAGTCCAAAAAAGAAGCTAAGTGCTGCTGCAAGAAAAAAGAGGGCCGCGACACTACAATTGGAAAAAAAGAAGATGGCGGTCTTGCTTTTCATCTCTTCAGTTTTGGCGCACCCGGAAAAAGATAGCGCCCACATTGGTGATGGTATTTTGAGAATGGTTGATGATTTGGATTTTTGTTTAAAGTTTCCTTGGGGGACATTTTCTTTTTTCTATTTGATGGACAATCTACATAGGATGGACTTGGAGGGTAAATCGTCTGCGGTTTTTGACAATAAAGCCGAGCAAGCTACATGCAATTTACCGGGTTTCATTCTCCCACTCACAGTAAGTTTCATTAAAAAATTAATGTTTATATATTTGCTATGTGGATAATTTATTGGATCTTATTATATAATAATATATTTTTTTATGCAGTTATTGCCTTTTGAGTGCATTCCATCACTTTCTCCAGAATTGTTACAGCTTAGAGATGAGGTCTCAGATTTTGAGCCTAAAATTTGTCAATGGATGTCTGAGAAAAAAAAATCTCCTCAATTGGAACAAGTCTTAAGAGCACTCGGAGACACAAAGGTTAGCGTTTATTGTATGAATTTTTTCAAATACAATATCGACATTAATTGATTTTTCTTTACTTATTTTTGTAATAAAATATGTAATTAATAGGATATAAAAAGCTTTCTCGCGGTGAAAGATGGGGATGAAGGACCGCACATACATGATATCGTGGTTTTTCCTGACAAATCTGATGACGTAATTGACCATTGGGCTGCGCTCTTAGAAGCCAGAGTTGAGCTTTATTGGGAGGATATACGACATGAAGATATTGCTGGTAGACGCACGTTTCTTCAAACTAAAAGTAACGAGCGAGATGGTACAAATGAACAAGAAGAACAAGTCGGTGTAGGCGTTGAGTCATCTACTCAAGCAACTAGACAACTAGAGTTGCATGTTACTTCTCAAGTTGATCAATTGAAGGTAGCATTGGAGGCAAAAGTAGATCAAGCGATTGAAGTGCTGAGACTAGAGGTCATTTCTCGTTTTGAGCAATTGGAGGGACGAATGGAGGCCAAAATGAATGAAGTTCTAGGAGCGTGTAGAAGTTCCATTTCGTCTAATATTGCGGTTGACATTCAGGATGAGCACGAAGGTAATTCTTTAAATCATTACTCCGATAAAGAAAATGATGGATTTTATATTACTCCAACTTGTTCGATGGATAATGCGAATAATGGAAATGAGAGTGACGGTGATGGGGTGGACAAACGTCTACATGTTGATGGGAATGAAAGACCACAAAGGCAAAGTAAGAGATCTAGATATATGGAAGATCCATACACCGATCCTTGCAAAAAAAAACGTTTCGCAAAAGGCGCAATAAAGGTATATGATCCGATGCGTTTACCGGATGATATGCGAAGCTCTTTCAAAGAATACTACGACTCTCCATCTAAATTACCACGTTCTTGTGGTCTCGAAAGTCGACCGTGGATATTCTTCGATAAAATTTTAACGCGCGATTGGCTTCAGAGTGAGGTATGTGTTTATGTAAAATTCAATTGGAAATTTTTTGTTATTATACAATATAATCTGACGTAAAATTTCTTTTAATATTCTAGCACTTAGAGGAAGCGATGTATGGAATTAGGAAAAGGAAAAACAAATATCATGATATCATGAAGCAAGATTGTGTTGTATTGGATGAGATCTTTGGCCAATTTATAAGAATCAACCATGGAAGTAACAAAGACGTAATTAGGAATGGCAATGGGTACGGGTTTTAGCGGGTACACCAATACCGGTACCCGTACCCACCTATTAAAATACCCGTTAACACGTACCCGTTAACCCGGTTTTCCCAACGGGACGGGTAACGGTTATACCCGCCGGGTGACGGGTGCCAAAATTGAGCACCCGCTAACCCGTCTAAAAAAAATAAAAAAAATATTTTTTAATAAGAATCAAAACAACAACCTACTCATTATGATGTAATCTAATGTTTTCTTAAAAAAAATATCTAGTTTTTTTCCATAAAAATAATTAACGGGCGGGTTAGCGGGTTAACGGGGCGGGTTTAACATTTTCGCTACCCGACCCGTACCCGCTAAAATACTAACGGGTAATACCCGTTAGCCCGTTAACTCATTTTGAACGGGTATTACCCGACCCGTTAAGACCGGGTAACGGACGGGCTAACGGGTTTCGGGTAAAAATGCCATCCCTAGACGTAATCGATGTCGCATTCATGAAGTATTTCGATGGAACATCTCAAAAATTTGGGAGATCGTGGCGTGGAGCAAATTCAATATACTTCCCTTTGAATGTTGGTGAGAAACATTGGGTTGCTATCAAGATTGATATCATAAACACCGAGCTTGTTGTGTTCGATTGTAATTTAGAATGTTTCTCCGAAAGTGAAATGGAGAAATTTATGTTGCCAATTAGGACGATGATTCCTTTGATCCTACGGCACTCAAATTTTTTTGGGCATATTGCGGATTCTCTTAATGCTCCATGGCAATATCGGCGCCCTCGCAACCTTCCTCATAATACACGGTATGTGTATAATTTTTTATTTTTTTTACGCAATAACTAATTGTATATTATTGCAGTGGAGATTGTGGCGTCTATACAATCAAGTTCATCGAGTTCGACATGCAAGGGTCACTAGTACAAAAAACAGCATTGGGTGCGACTTTTTTCGCACCTAAAGGTCGAAAGTCGCACCCATTGATACCTTTAGGTGCGACTTTAGGTGCGACAAAGTCGCACCCGAAAGTTCGCACCTAAAGGTCATGGGTGCGACTAGTCGCACCCGATGGTCATGACTTTTAGGTGCGACTTTTAGGTGCGGATTTTCGCACCCATATTCGCACCCATAAGTCAGAAAAGATGTGCGAAAAAGTCCGCGGGAAGACCATTAGGTGCGACTAGTCGCACACGTTGGTCTACCCGCCAAGTTTTTGGGTGCGACTAGTCGCACCCAATGGCCTTCGCGCCAAGTCTTTGGGTACGACTAGTCGCACCCAATGGCCTTCGCGCCCCGATAGTTTTTTTAAGATTTTTATTTTTATTTTTTATTCATATGAATTCTATAATTGTAATCAAATAACTAAATAGTTTATTAATTAGAAAATTCATTAATTAATATTTATAATAATAATAAAAACTAACCATTTGTTGTTCGATTACAATAATTATTATAATGTACGACAAATAATTAAAATAAATGTTCATTCTTTTCCCTTTCCTTTACCTCGATTTGTAAACCAATCCTTGAACAGTTTACTCCCTCTTCCGCTAAATCTTCCTCCAGAACTGCTGCTACCTCCTCGTCCACTGCCGCTCGTACGCTCACTGCCGCTCGTACGCTCTTGCTGGTAATCTGCTAAAGCTGGCGGCGTCGTCTGAGCATCTGCCATTGAAACTGATGGCGGCGTTGTCTGATGCATAGGGTGCATCTGAGGCGACGGCGTCGTCTGAGGCATCTGTGGCATCATGCCGGGCGACAACCCTTGTTAATCAAAAACCTGCAAACTCATCTAACAATCCAAAAACCTGCAAACTCATTTAAAAATCATATACAAATCATCCAAAACTATCTTAATAATCAACTAAACCCTAAATCGAACCTCCGTGGCTCGATTACAACAAAAATTCAACAATATCAACTCATCTATAAAAAATATGTAAACTAAAACTAAATTATACAATAACTCAACTAAATTCAATTTCATGATTAACAATTGAACAAATAACTTAAATTATATGATATTAACTTAAAAAATTACTAAGTAAATTAATTTCAATTACATAAAACATTTTACCAATTTTACTAATTATATCAAATTAATTTCAATTACATAATTAACAATTTTTATAATTGTATCAAATTAATTTCAATTACATAATTAACAATTTTACCAATTTTACTAATTATATCAAATTAATTTCAATTACGTAATTAACAATTTTTATAATTATATCAAATTAATTTCGATTTCATAATTAACAATTTTATCAAACTAAGTACATTATTAATACATATATAGATATAAAAAACTATTCAATTACCTAACTAATTAACAATTAGACTAATTATACTATACGAAAATCTGAGACTAACCGGCTTGATTACGAGGGAGAGGCTCTCAATTCGAGGGAAGCGGAGTCACGTAGACACACAGGGACAGCGGCTCGTGGTCGGGGTCGATCGGACAGCAGCTCGATCAGGACAGCGACACTGAAAAAAAAAAATTATACACCAAATACAGTCACAAACACACACACACTCAGAAATTCCAAAAGCCCCAAAACCAACCCTAGTTCATGAGATTTTCGGCCAAAACACTACCAAACCAAGGAAATTCGAGTTCAATCCACAAATTCGAGCTATAAACATCAACAATCGAGTCCAAACAACATATAATACTAACCAATTTCACTGAATTCAACTAGGATTCAAAACCCCCAAAAATTAAAACCAAGAACCCTAGATCTCAAAATCCATTTCGGGTTTGATTTTCTTACTGAGATTCTCGTGAATTTTGGACTCCTCGGCGTGTTATCTCTCCTTCCCGGCGTCTCTTTCTCGGGCGGTGGCCACGGCGAGCTCGCGGAGGTGTTGCTTCCTCGACTGGAGCGCGCGCGATGGTGGAGGGGTTCGGCCAACAGCTCGCGAGGTAGAAGAGAGGAAGAAGGAGGAGAGAAGAGTGTGGCGGCGACGGTAAGGCTCGGTCACGCACTAGTGCTGGCTGAGAGAGAGTGGTAGTGGTGGCGACACCACTTGTTGGTGCAGAGGCATCGAGGGGTCGCGCGAGGAAGAGCGGTCGGAGGCTGAGAGAGAGTGGTAGTGGTGGCGGTCGGAGTGGTGGCGGTGACGGGGGTGGGAGCAAATGCAGGAGAGAAATCGGAGAGAGAAATCGCAGGAGTTCTTTTTTTTTGGTCTTTGGCGATAGAATGAAAACCCGAGCTGCTGCTTAATTTATACAGACTTTTGAATTTGGGTGCGACTTTGTCGCACCCAATGACCTGTGTCAGTGATTTCGGGTGCGAGAAAGTCGCACCCAATGACATTTGTAAAAAAAAAGGGGGAGTTTGGCCGCGGAAAAATTTTGGAAAAATTTAGGTCATTTAGGTGCGACTTAGTCGCACCTATTACTTTGGAGAAAGTATTGCGTGCGACTTGTCGCACCCAAATTCAAAAAAATTCGCGAAAATTTTCCAGCGCTTAATTGATTTTTGGGTCCGACTATTCACACCTGAAAGTCTTTTTGGTGCGACTTTTAGGTGCGAATAGCCGCACCCAAAAGTCATCCGCACCGGAAAACTGTATTTGTAGTAGTGGGTGTGGCTATAACGCATTGGATGACTCACTTATGATGTTTTATCGAGAGAAGATGGCGGTTGACATTTTTCATGATCATTGGCTCCCGTAAAGTTGTTTGGTTTATTGTTTTGTCTTCAAAATTTGTGAATTTTTCTATTGAATATTAGACTTTAAGATATATGACTTTTGGGTTGAGAATTAGACTTGATGATCCGTGAACTTTTCTACTAAATATTAGAGTTGAAGATGTATGAACTTTGCAACAAGTATCTAAATTTTTATTGACTCTTTTCTACACTTCTTATTTTATTTATTAAAAGGTACAACTGAAACAATCAAGATATAATCTAACTAATTAGTTAGACATAGGCAAAAGTAAATTATATAAACATGTACGACTAGTACAACTATTAGCTAGTTGGACCGGTCGACCAAATATTTTTTTGTCAACTGAAACAACCAAGATTTAGTATAACTGGTTGCCCAGACAGAGTCAAAGTGATCTAAATGAACCGATTCGACTAGTACAACTATTAGCTAGTTGGACCGGTCGACCAAAATTGAACTTTAATGATTACACCAATTAATGGTTGATTAAGTTTGACTATAAAGACTCACTAATAGTTTCATAAGTCGACAGAGGCAACTAGTTCAACTATTACTAGTTGCCTAATTTTGAACTAGCCAACTAGAACGACTTTCATCAAGTTGTCAATAGACGACTAGTACGACCAGAAAGACCGTCTATAACAACTAGTCGACTATTCTCGAGTTATCAAAGTTCTCAAGTTATACTTATATATTTTAAGATGATCACACCTATATTTTGATTAATTTACTAGTAGTTTCATAAGTCGACCGAGGCAACTAGTTCAACTATTACTAGTTGTCTAATTTTGAACTAGCTAACTAGAACGACTTTCATCAAGTTGTCAATAGATGACTAGTACGACCAGAAAGACCGTCTATAACAACTAGTCGACTATTCTCTAGTTATCTAAGTTCTCAAATTATAGTTACATATTTTAAGATGATCACACCTATATTTTGATTAATTTACTAGTAGTTTCATAAGTCGACCGAGACAACTAGTTCAACTATTACTAGTTGCCTAATTTTGAACTAGCCAACTAGAACGGCTTTCATCAAGTTGTCAATAGACGACTAGTACGACTAGAAAGACCGTCTATAACAACTAGTCGACTATTCTCTAGTTATCCAAGTTCTCAAGTTATACTTATATATTTTAAGATGATCACACCTATATTTTGATTAATTTACTAGTAGTTTCATAAGTCGACCGAGGCAACTAGTTCAACTATTACTAGTTGTCTAATTTTGAACTAGCCAACTAGAACGACTTTCTTCAAGTTGTCAATAGACGAATAGTACGACTAGAAATAACGTCTATAACAACTAGTCGACTATTCTCTAGTTATCCAAGTTCTCAAGTTATACTTGTATATTTTAAGATGATCACACCTATATTTTGATTAATATACATGATGAAATATCAATTTTATGTTAATTGAGAAATTAAATATCACTAATGAGTTTTTTTCATCGTCATGAAGTTACACCCACGTTGAACACATGAAGACTATGTTATATTACTAGTTGTTATAGTAAATTATAAGTGTTTGAAAAATTGAACTTCAATAATGTAAATAAATGATCATATATTTTTCAAATATCATCGTTCAAGTTATATTACTTATTTTATAAGATCTTAGACCATCAATAATTGTTTAGAATGACAAGTTATAAACCAATAAATGGTTAATTAAGTTTGACTATAAAGACTCACTAGTAGTTTCATAAGTAGACCGAGACAACTAGTTCAACTATTACTAGTTGCCTAATTTTGAACTAGCCAACTAGAACGACTTTCTTGTCAATAGACTGTTAGGAATATTGTCCACTTGAAGATAATGAATAAATGATTACTAAATTCGATAATAAGATTACTTTATTAGAATTATATGATTAGTGGGTTGAGTTCTAAACAATTAGAATCAATAACAACTATCTTCCATAGCCTCCGTATCTAACTGAGTCACGTGCTGGGCACCTGAGTTCGGGCGGTGTGCTAAAACATGGTCGATGACTGATATACGCCTGGAAAGCTATATCTAAAGTCATATATGTGGAACACATAGGTGAAGGCTGATCACTATGTGGGAGCATTCTACACTTGTGGTAAGTGTACGACCTGGACAGGTCTTGGTGTAGATGTGTCGTTTAAGGACCGTTACGACACACTAACCGAGGTCACTATGATGGTCACAGTGAGACTTGATCTAAATCCTGAAGTGATCATGGACACTGGGTTATGTTACTGGGCTCTTTGACTCATTCGCTAAAAGGCTATTCATGCTAATCACAGCTTATGTCTTGGGAGTTTTCTCAGAGCATGATTCGAGTGGGAAGTGATTTACAGATACGGAATCCAGCCTTCCTGAAAGAAGGTTAATGTTCACTCACCTAAGGGTTGATTCCAGAACCGATAGATTGCTAGCACTTTCGAAGTAAGTAACGTTCGAAAGAATCTTTCGCTGGGGAAGCAACAATGCTTAGGGCTGATATGTATCAAGAAAAGTATAATGGAAAAATTGACTTCTCTTGACACGGGTTGAACCTGGAGGATCTTGATCACGAACTGACTATATCAGTGGACACTCGTCACGATGAGTAAATATAATTCTAGTATAAAGGAGAGTTCATTCTTGGCTTACAAGGTGGAGTATTTGACCAAGATTAGACGAATCGATGGACAAAAGAGAAATGACTATTTCATATTTTTCATCGGATTTGTTAAGCTCCTATTACTAGGTCCATAGTCCCCGATTCGGCTCTGATAAAGGCGGATAAGAACTTTCGTATAATAATGTTTATCATTATTAATCTCATTTGCTGTAATTGTGATTGACAACATTAATTCTGGAAAACGGGTATTCGCAGAATTAAATAAATAAATAATTATTAATTATTTGTTTATTGTTGGACCAAGTAAATAAATAATTAATTGGGTTTTAAGCAATTGGGCCTTGCACACATGGAAAATTCGAATTAGGATTTTTGGCACTAGGGTTTGCGCAAATCTCCTTGGCCGTGTGCCATCAAGTTTGAAATTTCAATATTGGTATTTACCAATATTTTCTCTTTAGTTGTTTAAATAAAGGAGAGAGAAAAATATAAGATATTGTCCTATATTTTGTCCTTATTTAAAGGAAAGTATTTAGGAGAATATTTAGGAGAATATTTAGGAGAATAATATATTGTTTCATTAAATTCTTATGTTGAATATGTTTTATTGTTTAAGAACTATTTAGAGCTTTGAAAGCGTCTAAATAAATATTATCATTATTCGACAATGACTTGTGCGAATAATAAGTAATAAAGGAGACACAACTAAAAGTTAGTGTTGATGATGAATTAAATTAGTGGGAGCTTCCTTAATTGGAACCTAGTCACTAATATTCATATTGATTGAGTGGGAGCATCCTTGAATGGAACCTAGTCACTCTAGATTTATTGATTGAGTGGGAGCATCCTTAATTGGAACCTAGCCAGTCTAAAATTCAATAATCGAGTAGGAGCATCCTTAGCTGGAACCTAGCTACTCTTATTCATTGACATAGTGGGAGCATCCATAAATGGAACCTAGCCACTAAATAACCAATATTATTGAGTGGGAGCATCCTTAATTGGATTCTAGTCACTATTGTTCAATAAAAGAGTGGGAGCTTTCTTTAATGAAATCTAGCCACTTGTTGTTCAATAAATAGCAACATCCTTCACAGGATTAAACCCATCATTGAAGATGGCATCCTTAACCGGAATGTATATGCTATTATTCAATAATAAAAGTGAAAGAGTAATCAATGATTACCTTGCCACATAAATCAATGAATTGAAAGGAAGGATAATTTTGAATTATCTTGTCGTTAAAATCAATAACCTAGTGGGAGCATCCTAGAATGGATCCTTGTCACTCTCATCAACAATAAACTTTCCTTAAATGGAAAGACATGATCTTGAGATATCACTCTCGATCATACTAACTTGTCTGAAAGTTATTAGCCCATATTTAATAGATCTACCTGTTAAGCTATTAGCTTAAAGGAATAGAGAGATCTATAAAAGGATTAATGAAATGGTTTAAGCTTTATAAGCTATAAGGTAAGGGATTGAGCCCTTAAGGAGAGACATTGTCATCAATGATACTCTTCTTTCTGATACCACGAACCACTTCATTAGGGATCTTCAAAATTGAAGATGAACTGTCCTTTGAGGATGAAGTTCCAATAACATAAAGACATGGATCGAAGTAGTTATACTACTAAACTTTTTGAAATATGAAAGGTAGATCCTAAGTACTTAACAAACTAATCATGATTGTACATGGATGTTTATTATAATCAATTTTTTGAGAATGATTGATAAGTGTAGCTCCTAAACAAGTGTCATGAATAAAGTCATTACTATTATAGTTCTAGACCTTATTATGACACAAGTAAATTGACTGAGCTAACTGTTTCTAAAATTAAATTTAGAAATGACATGCTCGTTCCATAATGTCTCAAACATACTTATTGATATAAGGTATGAGCTCAATGTTGAGGCTATTGACATTGTCTTTAAAAAGGGACTAATAATTAGACCTTAGACAATGTCGTATTTCCGAGAATAACTACATGTTATGTAAACACTGTAATTTCTGGAAATAGTGAGATACTTAGTTATTTAAATATAGTAGATCCTTAAAGTCCTGTGTATATATTAAATATGAACACGACAAACAAGGATGAACTATAAATAACCAAGTAATGGAAATAGGTCAATAAAGTTCTTATTTAAACACGTTCAATAAATCACACTATAGTAAGTGGTGATGAGATCAAACCATGCAATGGTGCAACTGTTTTGGCACCAAAGGGATGTACACCTTGATAGGGAGACTTGTTATCTTTAGATATAAAGTCTGGTGTATAATCTAAAGGTATGCGAAGTGTTAATTTGTTCTAAAGTAAATTTATTTACTATGAACAATTTGACTTGACCTTAAATGGTAAGTCAAAGATCACTTGCAAAAATGCATGAACTAGAATAATATGAAAATGGGACATATTTCAGATCGACGTAAATGATAGAGTATAGATAAAAGTGGGAATCCATATGATGGGAATCTCAATCCTGGGTCAAAGTCTAAACCGTCTATAAATGATGGCAAAGAATTAAATTGGCTGAAGGAAACTTATCTTCTCTGGTCAAAGTGGGAGACTGTTAGGAATATAGCCCACTTGAAGATAATGAATAAATGATTACTAAATTCGATAATAAGATTACTTTATTAGCATTATATGATTAGTGGGTTGAGTTCTAAACAATTAGAATCAATAACAACTATCTTCCATAGCCTCCGTATCTAACTGAGTCATGTGCTGGGCACCTGAGTTCGGACGGTGTGCTAAAACATGGTCGATGACTGATATACGCCTGGAAAGCTATATCTAAAGTCATATATGTGGAACACATATGTGAAGGCTGATCACTATGTGGGAGCATTCTACACTGTGGTAAGTGTACGACCTGGACAGGTCTTGGTGTAGATGCGTCGTTTAAGGACCGTTACGACACACTAACCGAGGTCACTATGATGGTCACAGTGAGACTTGATCTAAATCCTGAAGTGATCATGGACACTGGGTTATGTTACTGGGCTCTTTGACTCATTCGCTAAAAGGCTATTCATGCTAATCACAGCTTATGTCTTGGGAGTTTTCTCAGAGCATGATTCGAGTGGGAAGTGATTTACAGATACGGAATCCAGCCTTCCTGAAAGAAGGTTAATGTTCACTCACCTAAGGGTTGATTCCAGAACCGATAGATTGCTAGCACTTTCGAAGTAAGTAACGTTCGAAAGAATCTTTCGCTAGGGAAGCAACAATGCTTAGGGCTGATATGTATCAAGAAAAGTATAACGAAAAAATTGACTTCTCTTTACACGGGTTGAACCTGGAGGATCTTGATCACGAACTGACTATATCAGTGGACACTCGTCACGATGAGTAAATATAATTCTAGTATAAAGGAGAGTTCAGTCTTGGCTTACAAGGTGGAGTATTTGACCAAGATTAGACGAATCGATGGACAAAAGAGAAAGGACTATTTCGTCTTTTTCATCGGATTTGTTAAGCTCCTATTACTAGGTCCATAGTCCCCGATTCGGCTCTGATAAAGGCGGATAAGAACTTTCGTATAATAATGTTTATCATTATTAATCTCACTTGCTGTAATTGTGATTGACAGCATTAATTCTGGAAAACGGGTATTCGCAGAATTAAATAAATATTTATGGTAGAATTGTTTATTTATTGTTTGATCAAGTAAATAAACAATTATTAATTATTTGTTTATTGTTGGACCAAGTAAATAAATAATTAATTGGGTTTTAAGCAATTGGGCCTTGCACACATGTAAAATTCGAATTAGGATTTTTGGCACTAGGGTTTGCGCAAATCTCCTTGGCCGTGTGCCATCAAGTTCGAAATTTCAATATTGGTATTTACCAATATTTTCTCTTTAGTTGTTTAAATAAATGAGAGAGAAAAATACAAGATATTGTCCTATATTTACTCCTTATTTAAAAGAAAGTATTTAGGAGAATATTTAGGAGAATAATATTTTCTCCTTAATTATCTCACTAAATAAATTATTCTCTATTTAAATAAAAGAATAATATCCCGTAGATATTGATCTGATGGATGAGAGAAAAAGTAGGATTCACTTGTTGAGATCCAATGGCCTAGATTAAATCCTCTAGTGTAAACACAATAAAATGAAATAAAATATTCTGGAAGACTCCATGAATATCTCCTTTTTACTACTATAATTAGGGGTTCATGAGAAGGCAAAAATTAAGGATTTTGACCTAATAATTTTGTGGCTCTCCCTTGGCCATGCGAAATTTTCTCTCCCTCCCCTTGGAAATTTGTTTCCATTCTTAGTAAAATAAGAGAGAGATCTCGAAACACCTAGTTTCGTGATCTAGTGAGATAAAGACTGTGCCCACTCATCTTTCTTATTCGCCTCGGAGATTACGTTTCGGAAGACTAAGGTGTCATCCTCGAGTCCTTCATCAAGACGACTCAAGACGAAGACGGATTGTGAAAGCTTTCAGTTCGTGAGCCAAAAACTGTAAGTATTCGTTTTTCGTTCAAATCGGTTGCTTGATAAATATGCTCTCGTGAATTACATTAATTAAACATAACTAGATCTTGTTAATTATAACCATAATTTAATTAGCTTATGATCAGCGTAATTAATTATTTTTCCGCATTAATATGGTTATATGGTGAAATCATCTCAAACGAGTCGCATCGGAGCGATCGTTCGTGTCCAATGCGTGCCCGATCCACCAACAAGTGGTATCAGAGCGATTGTTCGTGTCTGATACCCATTTGATTCCCCAACATAGACGACTAGTACGACCAGAAAGACCGTCTATAACAACTAGTCGACTATTCTCTAGTCATCCATGTTCTCAAGTTATACTTATATATTTTAAGATGATCACACCTATATTTTGATTAATTTACTAGTAGTTTCATACGCTACTACAAATGCTGGATTATACAACCCACTTTCTACAACGCTTATGACAAGCGTTGTAGAAACTAGTGATTCTACAGCGCTTATGACAAGCGTTGTAGAAACTTGGTGTTTCTACAACGCATATGGATAAGTGTTGTAGAAACTTTGTGTTTCTACAACGCATATGGTTAAGCGTTGTAGAAACTTGTAGATTCTACAACGCATATAGTTAAGCGTTGTAGAAACATGGTGTTTCAGATTTCCCACAACGCTTTAAAAATCCGTTGTAGAATCAACGCCGCGGCGTAATGTGTTTTATGCCGCGGTGAGAACTTACTACAACGCACAGTGAAAGCGTTGTAGAAAAATGTAATCCGCCGCGGCGAAATTCATACCTCGCCGCGGCGGGTGGTTTCTACAACACTAAACAAAAGCGTTGTAGAAACTCGTCGCCGCGGCGAGGTATATATCTCGCCGCGGAGAATATATCTCGCCGCGGCTAGAAATATTCGCCGCCGCGACGAGGTGGATACCGTGGCCAAGCAGTTTTTTAAGAAACTGTCTCGCCGCGGCGAGTGAGAAATCTCGCCGCGGCGAGATGTTCCTACAACGGTTATAATATCCGTTGTAGGAACATCTCGCCCCTACTCCGCTTCCACCTCGCCCCCTGCCCCGCCTTCACATCGCCCAGCCCCGCCTCCACCTCGCCCCTGCCCAGCCTCCACCTCGCCTCTCGCTCGCCACGTCCTCGCCTCCGCCTCGCCCAGCCCCGCCTCCACATCGCGCAGCCCCGCCTCCACCTCGCCCCTGCCTTGCCTCCCCATCGCCCAGCCCCGCCTCCACCTCGCCCCTACCCCGCCTCCACCTCGCCTCTCACTCGCCACGTCCTCGCCTCCACCTCGCCTCTCGCTCGCCACGTCCTCGCCCAGCCCCGCCTCTACATCGCCCAGCCCTCGCCTCCACCTCGCCCAGCCCGGCCTCCACCTCGCCCAGCCCCGCCTCCACCTCGCCCAGCCCCCGCCTCTACCTCGCCCAGCCCGGCCTCCACCTCGCCCAGCCCCGCCTCCACCTCGCCTCTAGCTCGCCTCGCCTCCACCTCAACTCTCGTTCGCCACGTCCTCGCCCAGCCCCGCCTCCACCTCGCCCCTGCCCCGCCTCCACCTCGCCTCTAGCTCACCACGTCCTCGCCTCCACCTCGCCTCTAGCTCGCCACATCCTCGCCCAGCCCCGCCTCCACCTCGCCCAGCCCCGCCTCCACCTCGCCCCTGCCCCGCCTCCACCTCGCCTCTAGCTCGCCACGTCCTCGCCTCCACCTCGCCTCTCGCTCGCCACGTCCTTGCCCAGCCCCGCCTCCACATCGCCCAGCCCCGCCTCCACCTCGCCCAGCCGGCCTCCACGTCGCCCAGCCCCGCCTCCACATCGCCCAGCCCGGCCTCCACCTCGCCCAGCCCCGCCTCCACCTCGTCTCTCACTCGCCACGTCCTCGCCTCCACCTCGCCTCTCTCTCGCCACGTCCTCGCCTCCACCTCGCCCCTGCCCCGCCTCCACATCGCCCAGCCCGGCCTCCGCCTCGCCCAACCCGGCCTACACCTCGCCCCTGCCCCGCCTCCACCTCGCCTCTCGTTGGCCACGTCCTCGCCTCCACCTCGCCTCTCGCTCACCACGTCCTCGCCCAGCCCCGCCTCCACATCGCCCAGCCCCGCCTCCACCTCGCCCAGCCCGGTCGCCCAGCCCGGCCTCCACCTCGCCCAACCCCGCCTCCACCTCGCCCCCTGCCCCGCCTCCACATCGCCCAGCCCCGCCTTCACCTCAACCCTGTCTCGCCGCGGCGAGTGAGGAATCTCGCCGCGGCGAGACGTTCCTACAACAGTTATAATACTCGTTGTAGGAACACCTCGCCACGGCGACGACATATTTTTGCCGCGGCGAGGTGTTCTAGGTTTTTTAGGTTTTCACTATAAAAGGCCGTTTTCAGTTTTTTTTCTCATTTTTTCCAATACCCACAAACGAGACAACCATTTTCGGCCGCATCTCTCCCGTTTTTATCTTCCAAAATCCCTCGCCACGTCCTCGCCTCCCCAAATCTCGCCGTCGCCTTGTCCTCGCCGCCAACTCTCTCTCGCCTTGTCCTCGCCGCCATTTTTCTCTCCCCGAGTCCTCGCTGTGCTTCCTCTCGCGCCTCTCTCTCTCTCTCTTGCCGCCTCATTGTATGGTATGATTTTTAAAGTTTTTTAAGGTAGTTATTGATTTAATTTCGTGTTGTTGATATGAATTTCTTGTTGTTTACCCGAATTGCATATAGTTTGATTTTTTTAATTCACAAATTTAGGGTTTTGTTTGATTTTCTCTTTTTAGAACAAGAAATTAGGGTTTAGGTTAGTGGAATTTGAATGAGTGAATTTAGTGAAATTAGGATTTTGTTGATATGAATGAATTTGAATGAGAATTTGAGTTAAATTGAAATGTCCGGATTGTGTTTGACATATTGTGTTGTCAATGGTGCCCACAAGAAGAGTTGTAATCTTTATTTTGTACATTTGATGTAATAAAGTCTCATGAAGACTCTTGCTTGTAATTGCCTATTCATTCAATAATAAAGTTGAAACGTTCATTCATTCTTTCTTTGTTTGAAGCTTTATGATAAAACCTTAGTCTTTTAGTCCATAAACAAACTTAACAACTTACGAAGAGACAAATGTAGATTTGCATGAACAAACTCTTCGTAGTTTGCTTAAAACGATATATTCGCAATCTAAGGGTCAAAGGACTATTGACCTCAGTATGATTGTTAGAAGAATCTATGATGTCTGGTTATGAGGCATTGGGAGTTGGAGACTCTATAGTTCTTCTAGGTATCTTCCGAAGGTACTGAATTGACCGGTGCACTTCTAGAGACAAGATAAGAACAAACCATTTAACCTCTTATGTCTCGAAGTCACTATGTATGAATTGCATCATGCTTACCTTAATCCTGAAATGAGACATGTCATTTCACACCTTAGTATTCTCATTTGAGAAAGTCAGAGTTCGGACTCACTATGTGATTCCGAACAGGGCCTATTGGTGAAGTACTAAGTTGTGAGAATGTCATGAGTAACTTTGTGAAGTTCTCATAGATATGGAATTCATGTACAAGATTGCTGAAATACAATGTATGTCACCTCATGCTTTGTTCCTTGGAGTGTGAATAAATGAACTGGCAGTGTCCAAATTGAGTCCTGACTCTTTGGATGAAACAATGTGACTTGTTAGCTCCTCGTCAATACATTGTTTCTAACTTATTCACAAGCGACAAATGAGTTGAGGAAATAACAGCTAGAAGGGTAAAATGGTAATTTAGTAAATCCCGACTAGCTGATGACATTCATGAAGGGTAAACATAGATAATATTCAGTGGATCCGCTCATCATAATTAGGTTGAATTCTTGAGTAGAAAATAAATTCATTTGAACCGAGAGATTTTCAGTGTCAGCTCTTTAGTGGAGTCAGTTGGCATTAAGCTAAACTTGGAAATGGTTTTTGAACTTTTGAGTCCAAGTGTTTAGCTCAAGCTTTGTTCATTTGGGTCCATGAGGTCACTGTCACGAATCACATCGATAGGAATAGTTAAACTGGAAGCTAAGTCAAAACGAGAACGAAAATAGTCAAAAGGGTATTTTTGTCTTTTGAGACAAAGGATGAAATGAATGTCAATAAATTTTTTGACAAGTTCATTTGATGACTTAATGTCACTCGGCCATGACTTGATCATTCGGCCTCGTGAATTAATTTCATTTCATAAGAGTTTTATTGAAAATTCTTAATGGGCCTTTTTCATGTTCTCATGAATAAATGAAGAAGCTTCTAGAAGCTCCTTCTAGAGACATGTTGGGCGCCTACCCTATAGAGAAATAGGAGAGTTTATTTTGTGCATAAATGTATTTTGATACTTGCCAAAAGAAAAAGAGGAAACAAATTTGCATAAGGATGCATAAGGGAACTTCGGCCATGTTGAGAGAAAAGGCAAGCCATGAACAAAATAGGAAACAAATCAAGGCTTCTAGAAGCCTTGTTTGGCCGAGTTTCTCAAGTGGGAAATAAGGGTTATTTTGCTCATGAATATGTGATATTCTATAGAAGAGGAAACTACCGTATTGAAGGTAAGACCTCTCCTATAAATAGGAGCCTCATTTACTCACATTTCATTCATCCAAGTTTAAGAGATTTGAGAGACTCTCTCTCTAGAACTTGGCCGAACTCCTCTCTCTCTCTCTTTCTAGTTTATTTTCGATTTTTCTTGTTTTGGCACCTAGGTCCTCACTCGACCTAGTGTTTAGCTCTGCGACTTCAAGACTCGTTCTTAAGTCGTAGTGTTTAAAAGTGCCCACTCACTGATTCCTTTATTTCGAGTGATTTAGTGATAGAAACTTTCGTGGTTGCTCGAGGTGCCGAGGAACGGAAGAGAGACGTGCTGCGAGGGGAGACGAGCGTTGCAACTTTCTAAGAGCTTCTCAAAGATCAAGCTTCAAGAAAGGTTAGTAAACTTCTTAGCTCATATTAGTTTTTAATTACATGTACTTGCACTTGTCTAGGTTAGTAAAAACCGTTTTTACTTGTAAAAGAAAATTTTTAAAATTCCGCCGCTTCCCGAAGCGTTAATTATTTTCTTAAACCCTAGATCGATTCCATCAAATGGTATGAGAGCTATGGTCAAATATTAGCATGTACATGTATTTAAAAATATGAGCTTGAAAATCGTTTTCAAAAGTTTTCTAATTTTGTGACAAGTTAGAATTGTTATCTTAGATTTTTTTTTTTAATTTATTGCTCATGCTTTTAAATTAAAAATAATGTTGATTTTCTATGAGTTTGGGATGTTTTTAAAACACATTAGAATCAGTTCTAAAATTTTTTAATTTTTTATATTGAAAAACGTGTTTTAAAGGTTTGAGAAATGTCGAATAAAATTTTGTGACTAGTTATATTGTCTTGCTAGTTTCTTATTTTTACTTGAATCGTTTTATGATTGTTGTTATTTCTTTTATGCCTTGTTATTACCTTGCTAATAAAACACAAATAAAAGCTTTAACAACCTTCATAAAACGTTCCGTTACACTCGATTCTTTTTCGCACCTAAAAAAGGACCAAGCTTTAATTATTTCTTTTTCTTTGAGCTGGAGTAAACCCACATTAAAAGTGGCATAACTCTCTTCTCAGAAATCCAAATTTAATGATTCTTGAATCAAATTAAAGCTCTGTCGGTTCTCTCTCCAATGCCACCGGTTTCGGCTCAAAATGACATCGGAGCCGCCAGATATAGCAATTTTACTCCGAGGTGCGCGGCTGTGCTGAAACTCCAGTTTTTTAGAAATCCAGATTTTTAAACCCCACTACCATGAGTTATAGAACTCTAATGAGAAAATTTTCTTGAGCAAAAATGTTTTTCATATGATTATAAACATGATGTGTAAGATTAAAAAGTTTTGATTTTTGAAAGATTAATTGAAATTGAGTTTTTACAAAACTAGTTTGAATTTTGAAAAACCGTTTTCACTTTCAAACTTGAAAATATTTTGTCATCCAAATCAAATAAGTTTTCAAAATGTTTTCAAAACTATATCTATATCACATATGTTCGAAATCTATATGCTCTTGAAAATTTGAGTGGGAGGTCTCCTTGTAGACAAGCCGAAAAATAAAAAGATGTGTAATCTCAAACTTTCAAGTGTTCGAGTGAGTTGAAGTTCACACTTCCCTCATGCACTTTCCCGAAATAGAAAATAGGAAAAGATCGAGTATGTACATTCTGCCTTTATGCACTAATACTGCTCTGAACATGTCGATCTAGGATTCTCTTCTAGTTGTCCGCTCTGTCGCTCTCTAACTAGGAAATCTGTTTCCGAACTTATAAGAGTCGATGAACCAACTCCAAAAACTAAGTGGGAGGGTTATACTTGTTGTTTGTAACCCACGATCCCCAACACTAATGAAAAGTGCAAGTGTCGCCGGACTAAGAGTCACCCTCGTGGCCCTCTCCTAAATGAGAGTACTCAAGGGCGCTTTTCTCTGATCATTGCTCAATGAGCTACGTCCGAGAGTGAGACGATGATGGCAAGGCCTCCCCTTGGGGGATTGTTTTTCGAAGTTGACCTTTTGGACTAAGTGGTTGGTTGCACACTTAGGCTCAATCCCTAGTAATCCTCTCTCGAGGCCCTGCGAAAGGATGTGAGTGATCAAACCAATTTACAAGGTGGCTAGTCAAAATTGATGTATTGACATCTTGGCTTAGCATTAATGATGTGTCATTTACTTATAAAAGGAGATTTTTTGCGGCCTTCTCTTGAGGGAGTAAATTATCGTTTGGTTTATAACACCTTTGGATTTTATCAAAGTCTTAAACAAACTTAAATCCTAAACCAAAGACTAATCATAAACTTGTTTCAACTTATATAGGCAATATGTCTCTCAACCATCTCTCAATCTTTCTTTCCTCGATCAAACTCGAAAATGAAAACTACGTAGATTCGAAACATAACCTCGACATAATCCTCACCAAGCACAAATGGGTACTCACCACTCCGTGTCCTCCTCTGACGAATAATGATTCTACTCAAGTGGACAAAGACGCCTTGGCGGCCTGGCTCTGCTCCGATGAGATTGTGAGGTGCTATATCTTGGCATCAATGAACAATATGTTGCAACAAAAACATCGTGACATCGAGACTACCGCCGACATGCTCACCAATCTCCATGAGATGTTTGAAGGGCAAAGGCATCAAGCAAGGCAAAAAGCAGTCGGACAGTTTATGAACTGTCGCATGAAGGCTAGGACTCCTGTTAGAGACTTTATGATATTGATCATTAGTCATCTGAGTAAAAAGGAAATCCTAGGATCTAAGATTGATGGGAAGAATGTCATAGATGTGATCTTAGAAACTCTCTCCGCATCTCTTGATGAACTACTCCATAAACAAGCTAGAGTACACTGTTACCAAGCTTATGAAGGAACTTCACACTGCTGTAGGTCTCACTAAAAGAAAGAGGAATCAAGGAGAGGCACATGCTACTGAGCACAAAGCCTCCGCCTCTAGAACTGAGAAGGGACCTCACAAGGCCGATAAAAAGAACTGTCCCGCCTATCTCAAAGCAAAAGAACATAGTATTGTACTAGTTACCGAAGCATGCTTAGTAGCTGATAATGTATCAACGTGGATTCTTGACTCCGCTGCTACTAACCATATTTGTTGTTCCTTGAATGGTTTCAAGAAAACCAAAAGCTTAGAGGAAGGCGAGTTCTGTTTCAAATGGGGTGATGGGAGCCTGGTGTCTGCAAAGGCTATGGGATCCGTGACACTGTCTTTTGAAGACCACACTTTAAACTTGAATAATGTTTATTTTGTTCCTACCTTTGGGAAGAACTTAATATCCGTTGCTCGTCTTCGTGAGTAAGATTATTGTTTAAAGTTTATTAAGAATGGAATTCGTATTTCGTTTCCTGATAATTCTTTTATCACTGATGCATGTATGAAGAACGCTCTTTTCTACATCTATCCCACTCAACCTTCTCTTTTAGACACCGAAATAGAAAATGATCTAATTAGGGAGCCAAAGAGGATCAAACTTTCTGAATCCTCCGATCTAACAAAATCAACACACCTATGGCACTTAAGACTTGGTCATATCAGTCTAGATAGGATTAAGAGACTTGTGAGGGACGGTCCACTCCAAGTCTCTGCAATAGGTTCACTACCTACTTGTGAATCCTGCATAGAAGAAAAATGACTAAGCGACCTTTCTCCGATAAGGGTCGAAGAGCCACTGAGTTGCTGGAACTGATACATTCTGATGTATGTGGTCCGCTCAGCCAACAGGCACGTGGAGGATACGAATACTTCGTTACCTTCACCGATGATTACTCACGGTATGGGTTTGTCTATTTGCTCAAACACAAATCCGAGACCTTTAACGTATTTAAGGTCTTTAGGGCTTTAGTGGAAAAGCAAACTGGCAAAGTGATCAAAACCCTTCGATCTGATCGAGGTGGTGAGTATATGTCTGGAGAGTTCGATGACTTTCTTAAAGAAGAAGGTATCGCTTCTCAGCTTACCGCACCTGGCACACCTCAACAAAACGGAGTGTCAGAGAGAAGAAACCGAACTCTTATGGAGATGGTTAGATCAATGATGAGTTACTCATCACTCCCTCTTTCCTTTTGGGGATATGCCCTCGAAACAGCCGCTTATATTCTGAAACAAGTTCAGTCCAAAATGGTTCCTGGTACTCCTTATGAACGATGGACTGGCCGTAAAGTGAATCTTGGCCGCATCAGAATTTGGGGTTGCCCTGCACACGTGCTAAGGCAAAAGACTAGGTCAGAATTGTGCTTGTTTGTGGGATATCCATAGGAAACCAAGGGTTTCATCTTCTATAGGCCCGAGGACGATAAGACTTTCGTTAGCACGAATGCTCGTTTCCTTGAGGAGGACTTTATGAAGGATGCAAAACCTAGAAGCAAAATTGTGCTTGAAGAAAAGTTGGGTGAGGAAGCTTCTACCTCATCTGTAAGAACTGTTCTTACCCCAACTGAAACACAACCTAACTCATCAGAATCTCGTCAAGTAGTACTTAGACGTAGTGGGAGGGCTACTCAAAAGCCTGACACGTACATGTCTTATGGAGACTCTCTTGTAGCCGTCTCTGACATGGATGATCCTGTTTCCTATAGCCAAGCGATGGCTTGTTTTGAATCAAACCTTTGGCTTGACACCATGAAAGTTGAAATGCACTCGATGTATGTCAACTATGTCTGGAAACTTGTAGACCTTCCTGAAGGGATTAAACCCGTACGGTGTAAGTGGATATACAAGAAGAAAAGGGGTCCTAATGGGAACGTCGAGACGTTCAAAGCACGACTTGTGGCGAAGGGTTATACCCAACAAGAAGGGATTGACTATGAAGAAACCTTCTCGCCAGTCGCGATGCTTAAATCCATCCGCATACTCCTATCCATAGCTGCAGCTCTCGACTATGAGATCTGGCAAATGGATGTCAAGACAGCCTTTCTGAATGGCAATCTTGACGAGCGCATTTACATGGCTCAACCAGACGGTTTCGTGGAAGAAGGTCAAGAGACCAAGGTTTGTGAGTTGCTTAAGTCCATTTATGGATTAAAGCAAGCATCTAGGTCATGGAATATTAGATTCGATGAAACTGTAAAGAGCTTTGGCTTTGAACAGTCAATAGATGAGCCTTGTGTTCACAAGTTAATACACGAAGGCAAAGTTGTGTTTCTGGTACTATATGTCGATGATATACTACTCATTGGTAATGACATGGGTAAGTTATCTGAGGTTAAGGTCTGGCTAGCAAAGCAATTCGATATGAAAGATCTAGGAGAAGCCGCGTACATTCTGGGAATCCAAATCTTTCGAGATAGGAAAAACTGGACCCTGTCGCTCTCTCAATCATCTTATATTGATAAGGTGATGGATCGCTTCTCGATGCAAGACTCCAAGAAGGGTCAAACACCCTTTAAGCATGGAGTTTCACTCTCTAAGGACCAGTCTCCCAAGACTGCACAAGAGATTGAAGACATGAGGAAAATTCCTTACGCCTCTGCCGTAGGAAGCCTCATGTATGCTATGCTTTGCACTAGACCTGACATCTGTTTCACAGTTGGCGTAGTTAGCCGTTTCCAATCCAATCCTGGACCCGAGCACTGGATTGCTGTTAAGCATGTTCTTAAGTATCTTCGAAGAACTAGGAACTTGATGCTTACATACTCAGTTACTGATCTGACTATGACAGGATATACCGACTCCGATTTTCAAGTGGATAAGGATTCCAGGAAATCCACTTCGGGATCTGTGTTCATCCTTAATGGTGGAGCTGTTGTGTGGAGAATATTAAGCAATCTTGCATTGTTGACTCCACAATGGAAGCAGAATATGTAACTGCTTGTGAAGCATTCAAAGAGGCTGTATGGTTTAGAAAATTCCTTAAGTATTTGGAAGTTGTTCCAAACGTCGACGAGCCCATGACCCTTTATTGTGATAATAGTGGGGTTGTCGCCAACTCAAAGGAACCTCGAAGCCATAAGCGCTCTAAGCATATTGAGAGGAAATACCATTTGATTCGAGAGATCGCGCAGCGCGGAGACGTGGAGGTGAAGTAGATCTCTGGCAGATCCATTCACCAAGGCCCTAGCGAACAAGGTCTTAGACCAACATCGTGAGGGATTAGACATGAAAGACTACACACATCTTCTTTGAGTCAAGTGGGAGTTTGTTGTCAATGGTGCCCACAAGAAGAGTTGTAATCTTTATTTTGTACATTTGATGTAATAAAGTCTCATGAAGACTATTGCTTGTAATTGCCTATTCATTCAATAATAAAGTTGAAACGTTCATTCATTCTTTCTTTGTTTGAAGCTTTATGATAAAACCTTAGTCTTTTAGTCCATAAACAAACTTAACAACTTACGAAGAGACAAATGTAGATTTGCATGAACAAACTCTTCGTAGTTTGCTTAAAATGATATATTCGCAATCTATGGGTGAAAGGACTATTGACCTCAGTATGATTGTTAGAAGAATCTATGATGTCTGGTTATGAGGCATTGAGAGTTGGAGACTCTATAGTTCTTCTAGGTATCTTCCGAAGGTACTGAATTGACCAGTGCACTTCTAGAGACAAGACAAGAACAAACCATTTAACCTCTTATGTCTCGAAGTCACTATGTATGAATTGCATCATGCTTACCTTAATCCTGAAATGAGACATGTCATTTCACACCTTAGTATTCTCATTTGAGAAAGTCAGAGTTCGGACTCACTATGTGATTCCGAACAGGGCCTATTGGTGAAGTACTAAGTTGTGAGAATGTCATGAGTAACTTTGTGAAGTTCTCATAGATATAGAATTCATGTACAAGATTGCTGAAATGCAATGTATGTCACCTCATGCTTTGTTCCTTGGAGTGTGAATAAATGAACTGGCCAGTGTCCAAATTGAGTCCTGACTCTTTTGGATAAAACAATGTGACTTGTTAGCTCCTCGTCAATACATTGTTTCTAACTTATTCACAAGCGACAAAGGAGTTGAGGAAATAACAGTTAGAAGGGTAAAATGGTAATTGAGTAAATCCCGACTAGCTGATGACATTCATGAAGGGTAAACATAGATAATATTCAGTGGATCCGCTCATCATAATTAGGTTGAATTCTTGAGTAGAAAATAAATTCATTTGAACCGAGAGATTTTCAGTGTCAGCTCCTTAGTGGAGTCAGTTGGCATTAAGCTAAACTTGGAAATGGTTTGTGAACTTTTGAGTCCAAGTGTTTAGCTCAAGCTTTGTTCATTTGGGTCCATGAGGTCACTGTCACGAATCACATCGATAGGAATTGTTAAACTGGAAGCTAAGTCAAAACGAGAACGAAAATAGTCAAAAGGGTATTTTTGTCTTTTGAGACAAAGGATGAAATGAATGTCAATAAATTTTTTGACAAGTTCATTTGATGACTTAATGTCACTCGGCCATGACTTGATCATTCGGCCTCGTGAATTAATTTCATTTTATAAGAGTTTTATTGAAAATTCTTAATGGGCCTTTTTCATGTTCTCATGAATAAATGAAGAAGCTTCTAGAACCTCCTTCTAGAGACATGTTGGGCGCCTACCCTATAGAGAAATAGGAGGGTTTATTTTGTGCATAAATGTATTTAGATACTTGCCAAAAGAAAAAGAGGAAACAAATTTGCATAAGGATGCATAAGGGAACTTCGGCCATGTTGAGAGAAAAGGCAAGCCATGAACAAAATAGGAAACAAATCAAGGCTTCTAGAAGCCTTGTTTGGCCGAGTTTCTCAAGTGGGAAATAAGGGTTATTTTGCTCATGAATATGTGATATTCTATAGAAGAGGAAACTACCTTATTGAAGGTGAGACCTCTCCTATAAATAGGAGCCTCATTTCCTCACATTTCATTCATCCAAGTTTAAGAGATTTGAGAGACTCTCTCTCTAGAACTTGGCCGAACTCCTCTCTCTCTCTCTTTCTAGTTTATTTTCGATTTTTCTTGTTTTGGCACCTAGGTCCTCACTCGACCTAGTGTTTAGCTCTGCGACTTCAAGACTCGTTCTTAAGTCGTAGTGTTTAAAAGTGCCCACTCACTGATTTCTTTATTTTGAGTGATTTAGTGATAGAAACTTTCGTGGTTGCTCGAGGTGCCGAGGAACGGAAGAGAGACGTGCTGCGAGGGGAGACGAGCGTTGCAACTTTCTAAGAGCTTCTCAAAGATCAAGCTTCAAGAAAGGTTAGTAAACTTCTTAGCTCATATTAGTTTTTAATTACATGTACTTGCACTTGTCTAGGTTAGTAAAAACCGTTTTTACTTGTAAAAGAAAATTTTTAAAATTCCGCCGCTTCCCGAAGCGTTAATTATTTTCTTAAACCCTAGATCGATTCCATCATATTGTTACATAGGTTAGTGGTTAAAATGGTTATGTATATTAATGTTGAGATTGAATTGTTTATGATTATGTTTTGTAGGAGCTTGAAAATGCGTCGAACTAAAAACACGGCGGGCTCCAAGGCTCCGAGCTCTTCCAGAGGTCAGAGTAAAGGAAAAAGCAAGCGACCTCCTCAACAGTCTCCCGAAGAGGAATACAACTCGAGTATCTTTACTAGCAAGGTCGCGGAGGAACGCTACGACAAAATCTTGCCGCGTAACATTATCCATGAGAGAGGATTCAATGTAAGCAATACGTCAGATATAGGAAAGCAAATCCGCAACAGCATAGTTGGTCATGATTGGGGGAGGTACTGTGCTGTACCCGAGTTCGATTCGAACGTCAACTTCGTGTACGAATTCTACGCAAACTTGCCGCACTCCCAAGGTGATGTTGTGACGGTCCGTGGGAAACGGGTCGATATGAGTGTCGAAGCTATCAACGATCTTCTTGGGACCCCAGATGTGCCTTTCGAGAATGAGGGCTATCGAGAATGGCTAAGAAGTTGCAGCCATCAGGAAATGTCGCAGGTGTTGTGCATTCCGGGAGAGGATTGGGTCACTGAAAAAGGAAAAAGGGTACTCAAGCGTGACCAACTCACCAGGATCGCTAAAGCGTGGATTTACTTTGTTTGCGCTCGTCTCTATCCGATCAAGCACTTCACCACTCTCGACGAGGATCGTATCCAGGTGTTGTTCTGCATTGTTAAAGGCCTTTCCATTAGCGTCGGTCGATTCATCTATACTTGGATGAAGAAACTCGACTATACTAATGAACGACACGGTTTGCCATATCCGTCGATCATTACTGGCCTTTGTACAAATACGGGGGTACCACGCTCGAAAAGGGATACGATCAACAGTCCAATGGGGCCTATTACGGATTCCATTATCGAGCGGTACAAGATTAGGGAGGATCCACAAGCGGAGGAAGCGGAGGAAGCGGAGGAAGAGGGGGAAGAGGGGAAGCGGAGCGCCTATTGTGCTTACAAGCACCTCCGGTAATCGACCCCGCCACCATCGACTACATTGCTCATTGCTCCAACTATCTCATCGGGGGGTTCCAACACACGCAACAGTACATGCACCAACAAGCGGAGTATGGCGCCTCTTACATGTAAAGCTTCGGCAAACAATGTAACACCACTATTTTGTACGGGATGCTTGTTGTCTCGTTCTCTTGTGTAAAATGTAAACCATTAACAGACCAATCAGTGTACCTTGTAACCATTGAGGAAGGCCCGCCAGATAGTTTACTCAACGTAGATGAATGTCCTGCCTCTTTAAATAAGCGTTTTCCAAGCCAGTTTTGAAACAAACGGTTGTGCTCTTCTTGCAACCATTTTTCATTTCTACCCTTCTTTGGATTATTCACTCTCATCTCATTCAAATGAATATCCACAAATGGCGTGACCTCGGAAACGTTGTGTAGCACATGGAGACTTGCTTGCTCCCATTCTTTTCGGTTGACGATCGAATAAGTACCTATAATGAAACAAATACTTAAAAATAATGTTCATATATAATTTAAATAAACAAATAAAGTGTTAAAAAAAATACCTGTAGATAGAGCTTTTGAATCAAATTGGTATTCTTGGGTAACCCAATTTCGTCTGTTTTAGCTAAATACTCAGAACAAAACTCAACCGACTCTTCTGCTATGTAATTTTCAATTATGCTTCCTTCCGGCCTATTGTAGTTCTTCACGTAGCTTTTCAACACTTTCATATAACGTTCGATTGGATACATCCACCGTAAAAACACGGGCCCTCCTAATTTCACTTCACGTACCAAGTGGACGGTTAAGTGGATCATTATGTCGAAAAACGAAGGTGGAAAGATCTTTTCGAGCAAGCACAGAGTTTTCACCAATTCTGACTGCATTAAATCCAATCGAGTTGGATCGATGACCTTCGAGCAAATCGAGTTAAAGAATACACATATCTTTGATATTGCAAACCTCACATCTTTTGGCACAATTCCTCGCAAAGCAAGAGGCAACATTTGTTGTAGCAACACATGACAGTCGTGCGTCTTCATTCGAATAAGTCTCAAATCTTTCAAAGACACGAACCTCTTATAGTTTGACGAATGACCTTCGGGGACTTTAATAGAAGCAAACCAGTTACACAATTTCTTTTTCTCCTTTCGATCTAGAGTGTACTTTGCCGGTGGTAATTTTGTTTTTTTCCCACACCCCTCCTCGGGATGCAAAAATGCTTCTTATATTCATCTCTTTGAGATCCAATCGAGATTTTATTCCGTCTTTCGATTTATTTGGATCATCAAGAAGTGTACCAATAAGCGATTCGTAAACATTTTTCTCGATGTGCATAACATCCAGACAATGCCGGACGTAGTGTGTCTTCCAATAAGGAAGGTCGTAGAAAATCGATTTCTTCTTCCAAGGATTCTCTTTGAACGATTCTTTAGTACTAGCACTCCGCTTTCTTTTCCCAAGCACTTCATTGACGTTTTTAACCATCTCATAGACATCTTCACCAGACAAAATTCTAGGAGGGGGTCGTTCTTCTGCATTTCCATCAAATGCTTGTTTCAATCTTCTATACGAGTGATGTCTTGGTAAGAATCTTCTATGACCCAGAAAAACATTTTTCTTACCATGCTTCAAACGGATGGAAGATGTGTCTTTCATGCAAATCGGACAACCAATCGAGCATTTCACAGAGTATCCTGACAAGTTTCCATAGGCCGGAAAATCGTTAATAGTCCACATTAACATTGCCCTTAAGTTGAACGAATCTCCACGGTAAGCGTCTTTAACTTCCATCCCTTTCTCCCATAACATCTTCAAATCATCGACCAACGGGGCCAAATAGACATCAATATCATTTCCTAGTTGATTCGGTCCTGAAATCAAAAGCGTTAAGATCAAGAACTTTCTCTTCATACATAGCTTTGGAGGGAGATTGTAGTTCACAAGTATAACCGACCAAACACTGTATTTACTGCTCATCATGCTGAACGGGTTCATTCCATCAGAAGCTAGACCAAGGTGCAAATTTCAAGTATCAACACTGAAATCCTTATTCTCTAAATCGAATGATTTCCACTGTGCAGCATCAGCAGGATGTCTCAACATACCATCATCGATACGCTTTTCGGAGTGCCAAACCATGTTCTTCGCTTGTTTGACACTATTAAACATTCGACAAAAGCGCGGCATTGGAGGAATGTACCATAACGACTGAAATATATTTAACGAAAATCAGTAATAAATAATGAATATGAGCTACATGTATTTCCTAATCAAGTGATGAAAATGTACGTACCTTAACTGGAACTCCTTTAACCCCGTTACATGGAATTTTACCCTTCTTCCACCGTGACTCTTTGCACGTCGGACATTCATCTAGATCTTCATACTCGTGTCTATATAAAACACAATCATTTGGGCACTCATGGAATTTCTCGTACTTCATGCCTAATGTACCCAAAGTCTTCTTTGCTTCATACATACTTAAAGGTACTTTATTGTCTTTCGGAAATGCTTCTTTCAGTGTTTCCAACAATAGAGTAAAACTAGTGTTTGTCCAACCCCCCGACGCCTTCAAATGAAATAGTGTAACTAAAAACGACAACTTCGAATAGCTTGTACACCCTTCATATAATGGTGTCTCCGCATCATTCATCATGGACTCAAACAATTCCGGTCGCTCAACAAAATCGTCCTCCAAATCATTCATCATTCCGCACATATCATCAATATCATCTTCAACATCATCCTCATTTGCCGCAGAACGAAAAACCTCATGATGGTAGAACCATCTTTGATACGAGGTCATTATTCCATATGCAAACAAATGGGTCCGAACGACATCAATCGAAAAATGTCTATGATTTCCACATTTAATACAAGGACAACGAATAGATTTCACATCTACCATGTTCTCTCTAGCAAAATCACAAAACTCATCTACACCTTTTCGATATATCTCATTCAATCTATTCTCCCACATCCACTTTCTCATCTTCATAGAAAAACCCTAATTATACAAAAAAATTGCCCATTCTAATTAGTAAACTATCAAGAGAACAACAATTAGAACAAGTTAAAGAAGAACTTACAAGATTTGAATGTGTAGATGAGACTAGTAAACGAGGACGCTCTAGAATGAGTAGGAAAGGTACTGGAAATATTTTTTCGAGTGAGGTTATGAGAGAGTTCAAAGTGAAAAAGACCAGAAATGAGAATTTATATCACCAGTCTCGTGTCACTCACCGCGGTGACATTTCTACTTCGCCGCGGCGAGAACATTCTACAATGCTTCCATAAGCGTTGTAGAATGTCCTCGCCGCGGCAAAAATATGCATTCTCCGTGGCGACAACATCACGCCGCGGCGAGGTACAAATCTCGCCGCGGCAGGAGTCCTGCGCCGCGGCGGGAACACGTCGTCGCCGCGGCGAAAATCTTACCGAGAGCACCATGTTCCAGACATATAGTCTCGCCGCGGCATCATACATTTTACGCCGCGGCGAATGTATACCTTGCCGCGGCGACAATTCGCTTTCGCCGCGGCGAGGATTCTACAACGCTTGTTTAAGCGTTGTAGAAAGGGGTCGCCGCGGCGAAAATTGTATACTGCCGCGGCGAGGACATCTAGGGTTACCTCGCTGCGGCGATGACACATTTTCGCCGGGGCGAGAATTTTCTGGGTAACTCTCGCTGCAGCGAGAATTTGGTTTCGCCGCGGCGAGGCTGTTGTCAATGGTGCCCACAAGAAGAGTAGTAGTGTCTATTTATGTACATTTGATGTCATATAGTCTTACGAAGACTCTTGCTTGTTATTGCTTATTCATTAATAAAAAGTTGAAACGTTCATTCAATCTTCCTTGTCTGAAGCTTTATGATAAAACCATAGTCTTTTAGTCCATAAACAAACTAAACAACTTACGAAGAGACAAATGTAGATTTGCATGAACAAACTCTTCGTAGTTTGCTTAAAACGATATATTCGCAATCTTAGGGTCAAAGGACTATTGACCTCAGTATGATTGTTAGAAGAATCTATGATGTCTGGTTATGAGGCATTGAGAGTTGGAGACTCTATAGTTCTTCTAGGTATCTTCCGAAGGTACTGAATTGACCAGTGCACTTCTAGAGACAATATAAGAACAAACCATTTAACCTCTTATGTCTCGAAGTCACTATGTATGAATTGCATCATGCTTACCTTAATCCTGAAATGAGACATGCCATTTCACACCTTAGTATTCTCATTTGAGAAAGTCAAATTTCGGACTCACTATGTGATTCCGAACAAGGCCTATTGGTGAGGTACTAAGTTGTGAGTCTGTCATGAGTAACTTTGTGAAGTTCTCATAGATATGGAATTCATGTACAAGATTGCTGAAATGCAATGTATGTCACCTCATGCTTTGTTCCTTGGAGTGTGAATAAATGAACTGGCCAGTGTCCAAATTGAGTCCTGACTCTTTTGGATGAAACAATGTGACTTGTTAGCTCCTCGTCAATAAATTGTTTCTAACTTATTCACAAGCGACAAAGGAGTTGAGGAAATAACAGCTAGAAGGGTAAAATGGTAATTTAGTAAATCCCGACTAGCTGATGACATTCATGAAGGGTAAACATAGATAATATTCAGTGGATCCGCTCATCATAATTAGGTCGAATTCTTGAGTAGAAAATAAATTCATTTGAACCGAGAGATTTTCAGTGTCAGCTCTTTAGTGGAGTCAGTTGGCATTAAGCTAAACTTGGAAAAGGTTTGTGAACTTTTGAGTCCAAGTGTTTAGCTAAAGCTTTGTTCATTTGGGTCCATGAGGTCACTGTCACGAATCACATCGATAGGAATAGTTAAACTGGAAGCTAAGTCAAAACAAGAACGAAAATAGTTAAAAGGGTATTTTTGTCTTTTGAGACATAAAGATGAAATGGATGTCAATAAATTTTGACAAGTTCATTTGATGACTTAATGTCACTCGGCCATAATATGATTAATTGGGCCTTGTGAATTAATTTCATTTCATAAGAATTTTATTGAAAATTCTTAATGGGCCTTTTTCATGTTGTCATGAACAAAATGGAAAAGCTTCTAGAAGCCCTTTCTAGATGGTGTAGGCGCCCATATTACCCAAGAGGAAAGAGAGTTTATTTTGTGCATAAATGTATTAAGATACTTGCCAAAAGAAAAAGAGGAAACAAATTTCCCCTAAGGGGAAAGCATGGTAGGCGCCCAAATGTGGTCAAGAGAGAAGCAAATAAATAAGGAAACAAATCCAAGGCTTATTGAAGCACATGTTGGACGTGTAAAGCAAGGGAAAAAGGGGAAATAAGATTTCCTCATAAAGGCTTGGAAAATAAGAGGAAACTACTTCTTTCCAAGGCCAACCCTTCTCCTATAAATAGGACCCTCATTCCTCTCATTCTATTCATTCCACATAAGTTAGAGATTGAGAGCTTCTCTCTCTAGACCTTGTGGTGGCCGAAATCCTCTCTCTCTCTCTTTCTATTTTATTTTCGATTTTTCTTGTTTTGGCACCTAGGTCCTCACTTGACCTAGCGTTTAGCTCTGCGACTTCGAGACTCGTTCTCAAGTCGTAGTGTTTAAAAGTGCCCACTCACTGATTCCTTCTTTTCGAGTGATTTAGTGATAGAAACTTTCGTGGTTGCTCGAGGAGCCGAGGAAAGAAAGAGAGACGTGCTGCGAGGGGAGACGAGCGTTGCAACTTTCCAAAAGCTTCTACAAGGTTCAAGCTTCAAGAAAGGTTAGTAACTTTAATAGCTCATATTGGTTTTTATTTACATGTACATGCTCTTGTCTAGGTTAGTAAAAACTAGTTTTACTTAAAAAGAAAATTTTTAAAATTCCGCCGCTTAACGAAGCGTTAAACTTTTTCTCAAACCCTAGATCGATTCCAACAAATGGTATCAGAGCTATGGTCAAAGGAATGCATGTGCATGTTTTTAAATTATGAGCTTGAAAATCGTTTTCGAAAGTTTACTAATTTTGTGATAAGTTAGAATTGTAATCTTAGATTTTTTTTTAATTTATTGCTCATGCCTTTAAATTAAAAACCATGTTGATTTTCTATGAGTTTGGGATGATGTTAAAACACATTAGAATCAGTTCTAAAAGTTTTTAATTTTTTATATTGAAAAACGTGTTTTAAAGGTTTGAGAATTTTCGAGTAAATTTTGTGACTAGTTTTATTTTCTTGCTAGTTTCGTTTATTTACTTGAATCGTTTTATGCATGTTGTTTTTTCTTTTATTCTATGTTATTACCCTGCTAATAAAACACAAATAAAAGCTTTAAACAACTTCATAAAACGTTCCGTTACGCTCGATTCTTTTTCGCACCTAAAAGGACAAAGCTTTAATTTATTTCTTTTTCTTCGAGCTGGAATGTAAACCCGCATTAAAAGCGGAATAACTCTCTGCTCAGAAATCGAAATTTAATGATTCTTGAATCAAATTAAAGCTCTGTCTGTCCTCTGTCCAATGCCACCGGTTTCGGCTCAAAAGGACATCGGAGCCGCCAGATATGGCGATTTTACTCCGAGGTGCGCGGCTGTCTGAAACTCCAGTTTTTTAGAAATCCGGATTTTCAAACCCCACTACCATGAGTTATAGAACTCTAATGAGAAAACTTTCTTGAGCAAAAATGTTTTTCATATGATTATAAACATGATGTGTAAAGATTAAAAGTTTTGTTTTTTGAAAGATTAATTGAAATTGAATTTTTACAAAACTAGTTTGAATTTTGAAAAACCGTTTTCACTTTCAAACTTGAAAATATTTTGTCATCCAAATCAAATAAGTTTTCAAAATGTTTTCAAAACTATATCTATATCACATATGTTCAAAATCTATATGCTCTTGAAAATTTGAGTGGGAGGTCTCCTTGTAGACAAGCCGAAAAATAAAAAGATGTGTAATCTCAAACTTTCAAGTGTTCGAGTGAGTTGAAGTTCACACTTCCCTCACGCACTTTCCCGAAATAGAAAATAGGAAAAGATCGAGTATGTCCCTTGTGCCTTTATGCACTAATACTGCTCTGAACATGTCGATCTAGGATTCTCTTCTAGTTGTCCGCTCTGTCGCTCTCTAACTAGGAAATCTGTTTCCGAACTTAAAAGAGTCGATGAACCAACTCCAAAAACTAAGTGGGAGGGTTATATTCGTTGTTTGTAACCCGCGATCCCCAACACTAGTGAAAGATGCAATAACGTGGGACTAAGAGCCGCTCTTGCGACCCTCACTTAAATGTGAGTACTCCAAGGCGTTATTGCTTCGATCATTGCTCAATGAGCTACGTCCGAGAGTGATGCAATGATGGCAAGGCCTCCCCTTGGGGGATTGTTTTTCAAAGCTGATCTTTTGGACTAAGTGGTTGGTTGCACACTTAGGCTCAATCCCTAGTATCCTTCCTTAAGGCTCTGCGAAAGGATGTGAGTGATCAAACCAATTTACAAGGTGGCTAGTCAAAATAGATGTATTGACGTCTTGGCTTAGCATTAATGATGTGTCATTTACTTATAAATGGAGATTTTTTGCGGCCTTCTCTTGAGGGAGTAAATTATCGTTTGGTTTATAACACCTTTGGGTTTTACAAAAGTCTTAATGAAACTTAAATCCTAAACCAAAGACTAATCATAAACTTGTTTCAACTGTTATAGGCAATATGTCTCTCAACCCTCTCTCAACAATTCTTTCCTCGAATAAACTCGAAGGCGACAATTACGTCGACTGGAAACGTAACCTCGACATAGTCCTTACTGTCGACAAGCACAAATGGGTTCTCACCACCCCCTGTCCTCAAACGAATGATGATTCGACGCAAGAGGAGAAAGACGTCCTGGCGGCCTGGCTTCGATCCGATGAGATTGCGAGATGCTATATTTTGGCATCGATGAACAATGTGTTGCAACAACAACATCGTGATTTCGAAACTGCCACCGATATGCTCTACAATCTCCATGAGATGTTTGGAGGGCAAGGACGTCAAGCTAGGCAACAAGCGGTCCGACAATTCATGAACTGTCGTATGAAGGCTGGAACTCCCGTTAGAGATCATATGATGCTGATCATTAGCTATCTCAACGAGATGGAGATTCTTGGATCTGAGATTGATGGGGAGACTAAAATAGATATGATCTTGGAAACTCTCCCCGAAACCTTTGATACCTTCAAGTTGAACTATTCCATGAACAAGCTGGAGTACACTGTTACCGAGCTCATGAAGGAACTTCAAACCGCTGAGGCACTCACTAAGAAAAAGAGGGCTCAAGGAGAAGTACATGCTACTGCCTCCACCTCTGGATCTAAGAAGAGACCTCGCAACGCCGAGAAGAAGAACCAACCTAAGGTTCAAGCGAAGAAGAAGGCGCCAAAGGCTCCGAAGGTGGACAAGTCTAAAGACAAGTGCCACCACTGCAACGAGCCTGGTCACTGGCGTAGGAACTGTCCCGCCTACCTCAAAACCAAAGCTAAAGGTATTGTACTTGTTACTGAAGCCTGTTTAGTAGCTGATAATGTATCATCGTGGATTATTGACTCCGCTGCTACTAACCATATTTGCTGCTCCTTGACTGGTTTTAGGAAAAGCAAAAGCTTAGAGGATGGCGACTTCTGCTTCAAGTGGGGTGATGAGAGCGTGGTGTCTGCGAAGGCTGTGGGATCCGTGACGCTATCTTTTGAAGATCGAACTTTAAATTTGAATAATGTTTATTATGTTCCTTCCTTTGGGAAAAACCTAGTATCTGTTGCTCAACTTTTCGAGCAAGATTATTATTTAAAGTTTATAAAGAATGGAATTCGTATTTCTTTTTCTAATTCTTTCGTCACTGATGCATGTATGAAGAATGGTCTTTTTTACATCTATCCCACTCAACCTTCTCTTTTAGACACCGAAATAGATAACGATCTAATTAGGGAGCCAAAGAGGATCAAACTTTCTGAATCCTCCGATCTAACAAAATCAACATACCTCTGGCACTTAAGACTTGGTCATATCAGTCTAGATAGGATTAAGAGACTTGTGAGGGATGGTCCACTCCAAGCCTCTGCAATAGGTTCACTACCTACTTGTGAATCCTGCATAGAAGGAAAAATGACTAAGCGACCTTTCTCCGATAAGGGTCGAAGAGCCACTGAGTTGCTGGAACTAATACATTCTGATGTATGTGGTCCGCTCAACCAACAGGCACGTGGAGGATACGAATACTTCGTTACCTTCACTGACGATTACTCAAGATATGGGTTTGTCTATTTGCTTAAACACAAATCCGAGACCTTTAACGTATTTAAGGTCTTTAGGGCTTTAGTGGAAAAGCAAACTGGCAAAGTGATCAAAACCCTTCGATCTGATCGAGGTGGTGAGTATATGTCTGGAGAGTTCGATGACTTTCTTAAAGAAGAAGGTATCGCTTCTCAGCTTACCGCGCCTGGCACACCTCAACAAAACGGAGTGTCAGAGAGAAGAAACCGAACTCTTATGGAGATGGTTAGATCGATGATGAGTTACTCATCACTCCCGCTTTCCTTTTGGGGATATGCCCTCGAAACAGCCGCCTACATTCTGAACCAAGTTCCGTCCAAAACGGTTCCTGGTACTCCTTATGAACGATGGACTGGCCGTAAAGTGAATCTTGGTCGCATCCGAATTTGGGGTTGCCCTGCACACGTGCTAAGGCAAAAGACTAGCAAGTTGGCTAGTAGGTCAGAATTATGCCTGTTTGTAGGATATCCGAAGGAAACCAAAGGTTTTACTTTCTATAGTCCCGAGGACGATAAGACTTTCGTTAGCACGAATGCTCGTTTCCTCGAGGAGGACTTTATGAAGGATGCGAAACCTAGAAGCAAAATTGTGCTTGTAGAAAAGTTGGGTGAGGAAGCTTCTACCTCATCTGTAAGAACTGTTCTTACCCCAACTGAAACACAACCTAACTCATCAGAATCTCGTCAAGTAGTACTTCGACGTAGTGGGAGGGCTACTCAAAAGCCTGACAGGTACATGTCTTATGGAGACTCTCTTGTAGCCGTCTCTGACATGGATGATCCTGTTTCCTATAGCCAAGCAATGGCTTGTTCTGAATCAAACCTTTGGCTTGACGCCATGAAAGTTGAGATGCACTCGATGTATGTCAACAAAGTCTGGAAACTTGTAGACCTTCCTGAAGGGATTAAACCCGTAGGGTGTAAGTGGATATACAAGAAGAAAAGGGGTCCTGATGGGAACGTTGAGACGTTCAAAGCACGACTTGTGGCGAAGGGTTATACCCAACTAGAAGGGATTGACTATGAAGAAACCTTCTCGCCAGTCGCGATGCTTAAATCCATCCGCATACTCCTATCCATAGCTGCAGCTCTCGACTATGAGATCTGGCAAATGGATGTCAAGACAGCCTTTCTGAATGGCAATCTTGACGAGCGCATTTACATGGCTCAACCAGACGGTTTCGTGGATAAAGGTCAAGAGACCAAGGTTTGTGAGTTGCTTAAATCCATTTATGGACTAAAGCAAGCATCTAGGTCATGGAATATTAGATTCGATGAAACTGTAAAGAGCTTCGGCTTTGAACAGTCAATAGATGAGCCTTGTGTTTACAAGTTAATACACGAAGGCAAAGTTGTGTTTCTGGTACTATATGTCGATGATATACTACTCATTGGTAATGATGTGGGTAAGTTATCTGAGGTTAAGGTCTGGCTAGCAAAGCAATTCGATATGAAGGATCTAGGAGAAGCCGCGTACATTCTGGGAATCCAAATCTTTCGAGATAGGAAAAACCGGACCCTGTCGCTCTCTCAAGCATCTTATATTGATAAGGTGATGGATCGCTTCTCGATGCAAGACTGCAAGAGGGGTCAAACACCCTTTAGGCATGGAGTTTCACTCTCTAAGGACCAGTCTCCCAAGACTGCACAAGAGATTGAAGACATGAGGAAAATTCCTTACGCCTCTGCCGTAGGAAGCCTCATGTATGCTATGCTTTGCACCCGACCTGATATATGTTTCGCCGTTGGCGTAGTTAGTCGTTTCCAATCCAACCCTGGACCCGAGCACTGGATTGCTGTTAAGCATGTTCTTAAGTATCTTCGAAGAACTAGGAACTTGATGCTTACATACTCAGGTACTGACCTGACTATGACGGGATATACCGACTCCGATTTTCAAGCGGATAAGGATTCCAGGAAATCCACTTCGGGATCTGTGTTCATCCTTAATGGTGGAGCTGTCGTGTGGAGGAGTATTAAGCAATCTTGCATTGCTGACTCCACAATGGAGGCAGAATATGTGGCTGCTTGTGAAGCATCCAAAGAGGCTGTATGGCTTAGAAAGTTCCTTAAGTATTTGGAAGTTGTTCCAAACGTCGACGAGCCCATGACCCTTTATTGTGATAATAGTGGGGCTGTCGCTAACTCAAAGGAACCTAGAAGCCACAAGCGCTCTAAGCATATTGAGAGGAAATACCATTTGATTCGAGAGATCGTGCAGCGCGGAGACGTGGAAGTGAAGAAGATCTCAACGGTGGACAACCTTGCAGATCCATTCACCAAGGCCCTGGCGAACAAGGTCTTCGACCAACATCGTGAGGGATTAGGCATGAAGGACTACACACACCTTCTTTGAGTCAAGTGGGAGTTTGTTGTCAATGGTGCCCACAAGAAGAGTAGTAGTGTCTATTTATGTACATTTGATGTCATATAGTCTTACGAAGACTCTTGCTTGTTATTGCTTATTCATTAATAAAAAGTTGAAACGTTCATTCAATCTTCCTTGTCTGAAGCTTTATGATAAAACCATAGTCTTTTAGTCCATAAACAAACTAAACAACTTACGAAGAGACAAATGTAGATTTGCATGAACAAACTCTTCGTAGTTTGCTTAAAACGATATATTCGCAATCTTAGGGTCAAAGGACTATTGACCTCAGTATGATTGTTAGAAGAATCTATGATGTCTGGTTATTAGGCATTGAGAGTTGGAGACTCTATAGTTCTTCTAGGTATCTTCCGAAGGTACTGAATTGACCAGTGCACTTCTAGAGACAATATAAGAACAAACCATTTAACCTCTTATGTCTCGAAGTCACTATGTATGAATTGCATCATGCTTACCTTAATCCTGAAATGAGACATGCCATTTCACACCTTAGTATTCTCATTTGAGAAAGTCAAATTTCGGACTCACTATGTGATTCCGAACAAGGCCTATTGGTGAGGTACTAAGTTGTGAGTCTGTCATGAGTAACTTTGTGAAGTTCTCATAGATATGGAATTCATGTACAAGATTGCTGAAATGCAATGTATGTCACCTCATGCTTTGTTCCTTGGAGTGTGAATAAATGAACTGGCCAGTGTCCAAATTGAGTCCTGACTCTTTTGGATGAAACAATGTGACTTGTTAGCTCCTCGTCAATAAATTGTTTCTAACTTATTCACAAGCGACAAAGGAGTTGAGGAAATAACAGCTAGAAGGGTAAAATGGTAATTTAGTAAATCCCGACTAGCTGATGACATTCATGAAGGGTAAACATAGATAATATTCAGTGGATCCGCTCATCATAATTAGGTCGAATTCTTGAGTAGAAAATAAATTCATTTGAACCGAGAGATTTTCAGTGTCAGCTCTTTAGTGGAGTCAGTTGGCATTAAGCTAAACTTGGAAAAGGTTTGTGAACTTTTGAGTCCAAGTGTTTAGCTAAAGCTTTGTTCATTTGGGTCCATGAGGTCACTGTCACGAATCACATCGATAGGAATAGTTAAACTGGAAGCTAAGTCAAAACAAGAACGAAAATAGTTAAAAGGGTATTTTTGTCTTTTGAGACATAAGGATGAAATGGATGTCAATAAATTTTGACAAGTTCATTTGATGACTTAATGTCACTCGGCCATAATATGATTAATTGGGCCTTGTGAATTAATTTCATTTCATAAGAATTTTATTGAAAATTCTTAATGGGCCTTTTTCATGTTGTCATGAACAAAATGGAAAAGCTTCTAGAAGCCCTTTCTAGATGGTGTAGGCGCCCATATTACCCAAGAGGAAAGAGAGTTTATTTTGTGCATAAATGTATTAAGATACTTGCCAAAAGAAAAAGAGGAAACAAATTTCCCCTAAGGGGAAAGCATGGTAGGCGCCCAAATGTGGTCAAGAGAGAAGCAAATAAATAAGGAAACAAATCCAAGGCTTATTGAAGCACATGTTGGACGTGTAAAGCAAGGGAAAAAGGGGAAATAAGATTTCCTCATAAAGGCTTGGAAAATAAGAGGAAACTACTTCTTTCCAAGGCCAACCCTTCTCCTATAAATAGGACCCTCATTCCTCTCATTCTATTCATTCCACATAAGTTAGAGATTGAGAGCTTCTCTCTCTAGACCTTGTGGTGGCCGAAATCCTCTCTCTCTCTCTTTCTATTTTATTTTCGATTTTTCTTGTTTTGGCACCTAGGTCCTCACTTGACCTAGCGTTTAGCTCTGCGACTTCGAGACTCGTTCTCAAGTCGTAGTGTTTAAAAGTGCCCACTCACTGATTCCTTCTTTTCGAGTGATTTAGTGATAGAAACTTTCGTGGTTGCTCGAGGAGCCGAGGAAAGAAAGAGAGACGTGCTGCGAGGGGAGACGAGCGTTGCAACTTTCCAAAAGCTTCTACAAGGTTCAAGCTTCAAGAAAGGTTAGTAACTTTAATAGCTCATATTGGTTTTTATTTACATGTACATGCTCTTGTCTAGGTTAGTAAAAACTAGTTTTACTTAAAAAGAAAATTTTTAAAATTCCGCCGCTTAACGAAGCGTTAAACTTTTTCTCAAACCCTAGATCGATTCCAACAGAGGCTCCTACAACGCTTATTTTAAGCGTTGTAGAAGCAGTTCGCCGCGGCGAGAAATATACATCGCCGCGGCGAGCTCCTACAACGCTTAGAATAAGCGTTGTAGGAGCGTTTTAAAATCTGAAAATTTCAAATTTTTTTAACTACTCGCCCATTTCATATTCTATACTTAGCGCTTTTTTTCAATTTTCCCTCATTCTGATTCCTTATTCTACTTCATTTCTTCTCATCTCTCTCTCCACTACTCATCTCTCTCGTCCCTCTCTCTCTCTCCGCCACTCTATTGCCGCCCCGCCCATCTCTCGCCACCACTCTCTCTCTCTCGGCCCCTCTCTATTCTCGCCGTCGCTCTCTCTCCGCCCCTCTCTCTTCTCGCCGTCGCTCTCTCTCCGGCCACCACCCTCTCTTCTCGCCGCCCCTCTCTCTCCGGCCCTCATACTCTCTTTTCCCCGCCCCTCTCTCTCCGGTCCTCACCCTCACTCATTGCCTCCGCCTTGACCTCCACCTCGCCCCTGCCCCGCCTCCACATCGCCCAGCCCGGCCTGCACCTCGCCCAGCCCCGCCTCCACCTCGCCCCTACCCCGCCTCCATCTCGCCCAGCCCCGCCTCCACCTCGCCCAGCCCCGCCTCCACCTCGCCCAGCCCGACCTCCACCTCGCCCAGCCCCGCTCCACCTCGCCCCCTGCCCCGCCTCCACATTGCCCAACCCGGCCTCCACCTCACCCAGCCCCGCTTCCACCTCGCCCCTGCCCCGCCTCGACCTCGCCTCTCGCTCCCCACGTCATCGCCTTCACCGGGTATGTTATTTCCCAACTTGTTTTGAATTTAATTTTATTTATGTTATTATTTAGTTAGAATTTGGTATTTATTTGAAGTTAGGAAGAATTTGTATTGGATTTTAGTATATTGGATTTGAATTCGTTGTATTTGAGTTTGATATTGATTGTATTTAAGTTGGAATCGGATGGATTTGAGTTAGAAATTGAGATTATGTTTTGAATTTTGTATATTAGATTCCATGTCGTCCACTACTACTACTTCTAGCGGTAGTGGTAAAAGAAAAGTTAGAAGACAACTAGCACTTAACTCCGATGAACAAGGAAAACGAAAAAACACTCTTATGGTTCGGGTTAATAAGGCTAAAACACTTGGTAAAAAAATCCCGGTACAATTTGATGATAAAGGGCAACCAATCGGTAAAGAGGGTGATGAGTTGTCGAGTTACTTTGGCGTGTTAGCAAGAGAACACGTTCCACTTTCGATGCGTGATTGGAGATGTAAAGACAACGCCCAAATTAAAGAACGGATTTGGAACGAAATGCAAGAAGGATTTACGATTCCTATCGAACAAAAACACGATTGCCTTATGAGAGTCGGAGAAGCGGCAATGTTATTTCGTCATGAGATATATAACGGTCTACTCAAAGACATAATCAACGAACCAATCGCCTTAAAGAGACCGGCTTGTATTTTGAAATTCTATACAAGTATCACCGAAGAAGATTGGATAGCATTTGTTGAGTATAGACGAACCAAAATGTTCAAACAAACATCGGAACATGGGAAATCAAATATCGGAAAAAGTGTGTACAAATCTCGAACGGGCCGAAATGGATATCGAAAGCTTGATCAAGAAAAGGTTAGATTCATTTTTTTTCTTTTAGTTATTCCAAATGTTGCAATTATTTTTTAATTTATTATATAATTACTTCTTACTAGCATGACGAAACGGGGGAATGGCCTACGAAAGAGGAACTTTGGATTGACTCGTGAATGAAAGACGTAGATAACTACAAGGATGAGAAGGACAAATTGATGGGAGAAAAAATCGTAAGTTCTTTACCTTTGTTATAACAATTAACCTTGTAATTTTATTTTCAAATAATTTTATGTGTAGAAAACGTTATCACAACAAGCATCGCAAGGGACATGGTTGCCGGAATCGGGAAAGAGTGTTTTGCAAGAAGCTTTGGGAACGTCGCGAGTTTGCGGTCAATCCAAACACACGTCGCGTTTTAAGTACTTTGTTCCTCCAACGCCCAACGAAGAAGTAATGAAGATGCGTCGGGAAATGAGCGAGTTAAAGTCTTTGGTGATGAAGGCCTTCGGTGGAAATGGTAGCATTAATGTCGAGTCGCCTAGTGTCGAGCAAGTGGAAGAGAATCTCAACGCGATGGTTTTTGATGATAAAGAGATGGCAAATGTTGAAGAACACGTCAATGAAGCGGTCTCTTTAGGTATGTTTAATTTTTTTTTTATCTATTTATTAATAAAGATAAATGTTTTGGTATTAAGTTATTGATAATATTCTTGATTTGCTTAGAACACGACGATGTTGATGATCGTCCGAAGATCGATCCTATCATTGTTGATGATCGTCCGAAGATCGATCCTATGGTTGTGGAAAAACCCAATAGTGTTCATGCTAGTTGCTCATTGAATCCAATCACCCCGGTGACACCGACTTTGGATGAAAGCGTCGAGTGTCTTCTTTTCATAGATGATGTTGTGAAAGGAGGCATGATTCATGTTGCAAATGGGCGAGCATACTTAAATGGGAGTGTAGTTCACTCTTTACCTTTGAAGGAAGGGAATGTACGTGTGACCGTTTTGGGGGTTTTGATTAAAAAAGCAAAATTGCCAATTCCCACCGAAGAGGCTCAAACCATTGAAGATGCCATAGGAGGATTTGTCTCGTGGCCGAAGAGATTGATCGAAATGGACACGGGAATAGAGAGTCGCGGTCCGGTTGTCAAACAACTCTCAAAGCTCGGTTTTGAGAGTGAACCTAGCATCGATGATGCTAAGAAGATTCCGTACAAGATGATTAATCGAAAGTTTCGATTGCTCGCTCAACATGCCAACAAAGTAATGTTACCGGAAGGGGATGTGATTATGGTCAATGTTAGTCCAAGTCTCGCGGCTATGCCGATTCCAGTGTCATTTGAAGATGTTTCCGACTTTTTGCAATACTTGGAAATTGGCGCGGGGAGCATAACGGTCTATATGGAGTAAGTGTTTTCTTTATATGTGTTTTTAATATAAATATTCAATATTTAGTGTTTTGATCAATCAAATACTTGTTTGTCATAGCTATCTACGCTCGAGGCTAGAAAAGGCGAAGAAGAGTCGAGACTATTGTTTTATAAATCCGGGCTTAAGTTCGTACATCGAAAACAACGACGAGGACGCTTATCTGTCAAAACGAGTCAAGGACGTTGGAAACATTGTACGAAAATGCAAATTTGGTGAACTAGCTTTGATGCCGTACAATAAAGGTGCGCATTGGATGCTCGTTGTCCTCGACCCTTGGAGAGATAGTGCTATGTTCTTCGACCCGTTAAGAAATAAAATTCCAATCGATTTAACTCGATTGATAAAAAGGTAATATTTTGATTTTTTAAACTATTTTTTATTATAAATCATTGTAGAGGTTTTTTTTCTTATGATTGCGGTGTTATAGGGTTTTTGTGGATTTCAAGCTCGAGCACCAAAACGCCCATAATAACGGACAGTCAACGTACATCAATGCTTGGAACGCTCCGAGACAAACTGGAAACACGGAATGCGGGTATTTTGTTATATCGTATATGGGCGATATAGTCGTAGGAGGTGTAGGAAAATTAGAAAGTAAGAAAAACTATACAAAAGAGGATTTAGAGAGAGTTAGGGAAGAATGGGTAACTTATGTACAAACATTTATTCATTGTGATGATTAGTTAGTTTTTGTATTCAATTTTGGATGTAAATATTTCTTTTGAATGTTTTGAAGATGTAGATATTATTTTTTGGATTGAAGGTTATTTTCGGGTGCCATATTTTTTACACCGGGTTTTAGTACGTGTAAAAAATGATTTCGGCTTCAAAATGAAGCCTTCGCCGCGACGACTTAGACATTTCGCCGCGGCGAATAACGTTTGACGCGGCGAAAAATAAGAGTCGCCGCGGCAAAAAAGATACCGAGAGCACATTATTCATACATCAACACCTCGCCGCAGCAATGTTTCGGTTTCGCCGCGGCGATATACACCACGCCGCAGCTAAGCTACAACGTCGCCGCGGCGTGTTTTTAAAAAAATAATCAGAACGCTTCTACAACGGATTTTTATCCGTTGTAGAATCCCCTCGCCGCGGCACAAAACCTACGTCGCCGCGGCTAAGTATAATTCCCGCCGCGGCTACATGATTCTACAACGGTTTGACAATCCGTTGTAGAATGTTGTCGCCGCGGCGCGGAACGTACTTCGCCGCGGCAAACAAGTCGCTGCGGTGAAGTATAATGTCCGCCGCGGCGAAATGATTCTACAACGGATTGAAGATCCGTTGTAGAATATCTCGCCGCGGTGAGAAATATACTTCGCCGCGGCGAGATGTTTGAAAATATTTAAAAATTACATAATGGATTCAAACCGTTGTAGAAGCTTCTACAACTCTTAAATATCCGTTGTAGAATCTTAGTTTATACAACGGATAATTAAACGTTGTAGAAAGCTGTTGGATTCTACAACGGATTTTTAAGCGTTGTAGAAGCTTCTACAACGCAGGATTCTAAAACGCTTGAGAAGCGTTGTAGAATCATTCTACAACTATTTTTAAGCGTTGTAGAATCCTAGTTTTGTAGTAGTGATAAGTCGACCGAGGCAACTAGTTCAACTATTACTAGTTGTCTAATTTTGAACTAGCCAACTGGAACGACTTTCATCAAGTTGTCAATAGACGACTAGTACGACCAGAAAGACCGTCTATAACAACTAGTCGACTATTCTCTAGTTATCCAAGTTCTCAAGTTATACTTACATATTTTAAGATGATCACACCTATATTTTGATTAATTTACTAGTAGTTTCATAAGTCGACCGAGGCAACTAGTTCAACTATTACTAGTTGTTTAATTTTGAACTAGCCAACTAGAACGACTTTCATAAAGTTGTCAATAGACGAATAGTACGACTAGAAAGACCGTCTATAACAACTAGTCGACTATTCTCTAGTTATCCAAGTTCTCAAGTTATACTTGTATATTTTAAGATGATCACACCTATATTTTGATTAATTTACATGATGAAATATCAATTTTATGTTAATTGAGAAATTAAATATGACTAATGAGTTTTTTTCATCGTCATGAAGTTACACACACGTTGAACACATGAAGACTATGTTATATTACTAGTTGTTATAGTAAATTATAAGTGTTTGAAAAATTGAACTTCAATAATGTAAATAAATGATCATATATTTTTCAAATATCATTGTTCAAGTTATATTACTTGTTTTTATAAGATCTTAGACCTTCAACAATTGTTTAAAATGACAAGTTATAAACCAATAAATGGTTAGTTAAGTTTGACTATAAAGACTCACTAGTAGTTTCATAAGTAGACCGAGACAACTAGTTCAACTATTACTAGTTGCCTAATTTTGAACTAGCCAACTAAAACAACTTTCATCAAGTTGTCAATAGACGACTAGTACGACCAGAAAGACCGTCTATAACAACTAGTTGACTATTCTCTAGTTATCCAAGTTCTCAAGTTATACTTATATATTTTAAGATGATCACACCTATATTTTGATTAATTTACTAGTAGTTTCATAAGTAGACCGAGGCAACTAGTTCAACTATTACTAGTTGTCTAATTTTGAACCAGCCAACTAGAACCACTTTCATCAAGTTGTCAATAGACGACTAGTACGACCAGAAAGACCGTCTATAACAACTAGTCGACTATTCTCTAGTTATCCAAGTTCTCAAGTTATACGTATATATTTGATGATGATCACACCTATATTTTGATTAATTTACTAGTACTTTCATAAGTCGACCGAAGCAACTAGTTCAACTATTACTAGTTGTCTAAATTTGAACTAGCCAACTAGAACGACTTTCATCTAGTTGTCAATAGACGACTAGTACGACCAGAAAGACCGTCTATAACATTTAGTCGACTATTCTCTAGTTATCCAAGTTCTCAATTTATACTTACATATTTTAAGATGATCACACCTATATTTTGATTAATTTACTAGTAGTTTCATAAGTCGACCGAGGCAACTAGTTTAACTATTACTAGTTGTCTAATTTTGAACCAGCCAACTAGAACGACTTTCACGAAGTTGTCAATAGACGAATATTACGACTAGAAAGACCGTCTATAACAACTAGTCGAGTATTCTCTAGTTATCCAAGTTCTCAAGTTATACTTGTATATTTTAAGATGATCACACCTATATTTTGATTAATTTACATGATGAAATATCAATTTTATGTTAATTGAGAAATTAAATATGACTAATGAGTTTTTTTCATCGTCATGAAGTTACACCCACGTTGAACACATGAAGACTATGTTATATTACTAGTTGTTATAGTAAATTATAAGTGTTTGAAAAATTGAACTTCAATAATGTAAATAAATGATCATATATTTTTCAAATATCATCGTTCAAGTTATATTACTTATTTTTATAAGATCTTAGACCTTCAATAATTGTTTAAAATGACAAGTTATAAACCAATAAATGGTTAATTAAGTTTGACTATAAGGACTCACTAGTAGTTCATAAGTAGACCGAGGCAACTAGTTCAATTATTACTAGTTGTCTAATTTTGAACCAGTCAACTAGAACCACTTTCATCAAGTTGTCAATAGACGACTAGTACGACGAGAAAGACCGTCTATAACAACTAGTCCACTATTCTCTAGTTATCCAAGTTCTCAAGTTATACGTATATATTTTAAGACGATCACACCTGTATTTTGATTAATTTACTAGTAGTTTCATAAGTCGACCGAGGCAACTAGTTCAACTATTACTAGTTGTCTAATTTTGAACTAGCCAACTAGAACGACTTTCATCTAGTTGTCAATAGACGACTAGTACGACCAGAAAGACCGTCTATAACAACTAGACGACTATTCTCTAGTTATCTAAGTTCTCAAGTTATACTTACATATTTTAAGATGATCACACCTATATTTTGATTAATTTACTAGTAGTTTCATAAGTCGACCGAGGCAACTAGTTCAACTATTACTAGTTGTCTAATTTTGAACTAGCCAACTAGAACGACTTTCATGAAGTTGTCAATAGACAAATAGTACGACTAGAAAGACCGTCTATAACAACTAGTCGACTATTCTCTAGTTATCCAAGTTCTCAAGTTATACGTATATATTTTAAGATGATCACACCTATATTTTGATTAATTTACTAGTAGTTTCATAAGTCGACCGAGGCAACTAGTTCAACTATTACTAGTTGTCTAATTTTGAACTAGCCAACTAGAACGACTTTCATCTAGTTGTCAATAGACGACTAGTACGACCAGAAAGACCGTCTATAACAACTAGTCGACTATTCTCTAGATATCTAAGTTCTCAAGTTATACTTACGTATTTTAAGATGATCACACCTATATTTGATTAATTTACTAGTAGTTTCATAAGTCGACCGAGGCAACTAGTTGAACTATTACGAGTTGTCTAATTTTGAACTAGCCAACTAGAACGACTTTCATGAAGTTGTCAATAGACGAATAGTACGATTAGAAAGACCGTCTATAACAACTAGTCGACTATTCTCTAGTTATCCAAGTTCTCAAGTTATACTTGTATATTTTAAGATGATCACACCTATATTTTGATTAATTTACATGATGAAATATCAATTTTATGTTAATTAAGAAATTAAATATGACTAATGAGTTTTTTTTCATCGTCATGAAGTTACACCCAAGTTGAACACATGAAGACTATGTTATATTACTAGTTGTTATAGTAAATTATAAGTGTTTGAAAAATTGAAATTCAATAATGTAAATAAATGATCATATATTTTTCAAATATCATCGTTCAAGTTATATTACTTATTTTTATAAGATCTTAGACCTTCAATAATTGTTTAAAATGACAAGTTATAAACCAATAAATGGTTAATTAAGTTTAACTATAAAGACTCACTAGTAGTTTCATAAGTAGACCGAGGCAACTAGTTCAACTATTACTAGTTGTCTAATTTTGAACCAGCCAACTAGAACCACTTTCATCAAGTTGTCAATAGACGACTAGTACGACCAGAAAGACCGTCTATAACAACTAGTCGACTATTCTCTAGTTATCCAAGTTCTCAAGTTATACGTATATATTTTAAGATGATCACACCTATATTTTGATTGATTTACTAGTAGTTTCATAAGTCAACCGAGGCAACTAGTTCAACTATTACTAGTTGTCTAATTTTGAACTAGCCAACTAGAACGACTTTCATCTAGTTGTCAATATACGACTAGTATGACCAGAAAGACCGTCTATAACAACTAGTCGACTATTCTCTAGTTATCTAAGTTCTCAAGTTATACTTACGTATTTTAAGATGATCACACCTCTATTTTGATTAATTTACTAGTAGTTTCATAAGTCGACCGAGGCAACTAGTTCAACTATTACTAGTTGTCTAATTTTCGACTAGCCAACTAGAACGACTTTCATGAAGTTTTCAATAGACGAATAGTACGACTAGAAAGACCGTCTATAACAACTAGTCGACTATTTTCTAGTTATCCAAGTTCTCAAGTTATACTTGTATATTTTAGAGTAAATGGCGGCAGAAGTCCCTAAAGTTTCCAGAGACAGCTAAGTTGGTCCCTATTCTTTTTTTTTTACTGCGAAAGTCCTTCATGTGTAGTTTAAGTCATGCCGTTGATCCCCAACCCCATTTTAGCGTCAATTATTGACGAAGTTACAACAAAAACGTTAGTATTAACTGACTGTGGGGTTTAAGGCAGAATTTAAACAAATAAAATGAAATAAAATGAAATAAAACAGAATAAAAACAAATGAATACAAACCCAAATGAAAGGCCATCGATAAACATTTCCCTAAATCCAAAATTGAAAACCCTAGACTAAATTCCATCTGTATCGTGGTAATCAGTTCAGCACGAAGTCAAATGGGTGATTAAGGTTCAGCGTCGTCGGTATATAGCCACTCACAGCGCACGTCGAGGCGAGGAATCACTGGGAGTCAAAACTCGGTATCTCATGGTCGGATAGTTAATGGACGTTGCTCGTGTGGGGTCGCGGTGGTGCAAAGGACATCGTGGACGGATTCAAACCCAGGTAGAAGATTCCTTGGTTGTTACAAGAAAAAGGTAAGTTATCGGATTCAAACCCTAGTTTTTTGTTTGGTAGTTTAATTTCGGTATTAAACTAGGTCTGAGTGATGTAGGCAGATGGTGGATGCACAAGTTTTAGGTGGGTTGACCCAGACATTTGTGAGAGGTCAAAACAAGTCATTCCTGGGCTACTGAGAACAATTAACCGCTTGGAGTTGGAGAATCGCCACTACAAATAACAAGCAGAAGCATCAAGTGTTTGTAGCAAAGAATGTTGTAGCAGAGTTCAAGTTATGGTAAAAGAACCTGTGAATAAGATGTTGTACATAAATACTGGAGTGTTTGTAATGATGTTTGTAGTGATAGTATACAGCTGTGGTCGATGAGTGGTAGTGTAAGTTGTAACTGAATTGAGTTGTAAAAGTGTATCTGGTTTGAATGTTATGAATGGCAAGCTAAACTTGTAATGAATTGGTATCTGGTTTGAATGTTATGAATGGCAAGCTAAAATTGTAAGGAATTGGTATTTGGTTTGAATGGCAACTCTGGTTTGAATGGCAAGTCTGAATGTTATGAATTGGTATCTGTTTTAAAATTGTAATGAGTAGGTACTGAATTGGTACTGAAATGGCACTCAAATTGACACTGAATTGTAACTGATATTGAATTGAATTGGCACACACATGGGCACTGCAATTGGCACTGCAATGGTACTGAATTGGTACTGAATTGTACTTGATATTGACACAAAAGTTGAACTGAATTGGCACTCAAATTGGCACTGCAAATTGGCACTGAATTGGCACTGCAATTTCACTGAATTGGCACTCAAATTGGCACTGCAATTTCACTAAATTGGCACTCAAATTGGCACTGCAATTTCACTGAATTGGCACTCAAATTGGCACTCAAATTGGCACTGCAATTTCACTGAATTGGCACTGCAATTTCACTGAAATAGTACATCATAATAAACAGATTCCAAAACAACATACTACAACTACATAATCTTTTTTCAGCAGTATTCCAACAAAACAGGTATGCACACCAAAACAACATATAAAATCTAAACTTGTGACTGAGCAGTTTGCTTCTGTCTTCTCGCCCTTCACTTGATTGTCTCTGGTGCAGGGTTTTGAGTCTTAGGTCTGCCCATCTTCTTTGCTGGCTTGACCTGTGAAACAAGCAAATCAGTTGTCCAGATTCACATATAAAATTTTTCAAGTCAATTCAAATTGTACCTGACTTGATCCTGGATTAGAACAGGTTCTCTTGGAATGGCCTTCTACACCACAATTGCTGCAGTGATTCTTTTGCCCCCTCCTAGAATGTTTTGTTGCAGTTGTATACTCTGGAGCTGCCTCATCACCTGGCCCAAACCCAAGAGCTGCCTCATCACCTGTTTTGTTCCTTTTCTTCTTAGGTCTTCCAGGCAATGTGATTTCTGGCGGTGGCAGAATTTTATTGAGACCAGGTTCTGGCCACTTATCTGGACTTGCCATTGGCTCAATTATCACACTGTAACACGCATTGTGAGCCTCACGCTTGTACCAACTGTCTACATACTCATAGTCTTTGAGTCCAGATGCCCATATACATGTCAAGGCATGTGGACATGGTATGCCAGACAGTTGAAACACCCTACAAGTGCAAACCTTAAGCCTCAAGTCAACAACAAAAGACTGTGAGCCTTGAAAGTTAACCTGGCAATTGAAAAACAATGTATTCTTAAGCACTTGAAAAACAATGTATTCTTAATCACTTGAAAAACAATGTATTGTTCATGTATTGAAAACAATGTATCAAAAGTACCTGGAATTTGGAATTTCCAGCAAGTGTGGACTGACAGTATCTTGATACAGTCTTGTGCTTCTCAATTATCTCCATGATCCTAGGACCAACTGGTGTTTTCCATTTCTGAGCTGCATCTCTTTTTTTTGCAAACCGGCACATTAGCCAAAACCTAATCTTCTCTAACAAAGTGACTATAGGTTTGTCTCTGGCCATGAGTATTGCATTGTTGAAGCTCTCACACAGATTGTTCGACAACATGTCACTTTTGACAAGTGTTTTGAATTGAGACCTACTCCACTCCTTAGGGTTTTTCTGACTAAGCCACTCAAAGGCCTTCTCATTCTCATCTTTTAGCTCAGCCATTTTGAGCTTGAATTCTTCTTCTGTTGAAGCTCTAGCACAGTTCCACATCAGTTGCTTGAGTAATAACCCCTTGTGTTCCTTCTTAAAGTTGGCATGTAAATGCCTAACACAGAATCTAACTTCTGCACCAGGAAACACCTCTGAAATAGCCCTCTCCAAACCCTTCTGCCTATCACTAATCACAGTAAATCCAGTTGAGTTTTGTATGCCAAGATCCTCACTGAGAAGCAGCATGAACCACATCCATGTGTCTGTATTTTCCTTCTCTACCACAACATAAGCAACTGGGAAGCATGAGTTGTTAGCATCAATACCCACGGCACCAAGTAACATGCCCTTGCAATATCCTTTGAGAAAGCATCCATCAAATCCCAATAAGGGTCTGCAACCTCTATTAAACCCCTCCTTGCAAGCATTCAAACAAATGTACACTCTTTGAAACAGTCTTTTGTCATCAACTAAGTCTGTTTTCAGTATAGCTGTTGAACCTGGATTAGTTGCAAGAATTTGCTTGCAATAATCTTCCAAAATGGCATATTGGTTTCTAACAGAACCTTCTAGGGCATCTCTGGCATTCTTCCTGGCTCTAGTAAACACTGGATATGAGACATTGGTGTAATGAGCTGCAGCAACTAGCTCTTTGAAGTTCTGATAGTCCATGTTAGGGTTGAGCCTAAAGTGCTCAAGGAACTCAACAGACAACCACTTACTGGTGACTAATTTATTATCAAACACTAGTCCACACTCATGATTGTCTGAAAGAGTGTTGATTCTCATAGTCCTATTATCAGAATTCTGAACTTTAGCATATAACGTCCAATTACAGCCTTGTCCTGTGCACCTAGCTCGTACTCTGGTTTGATCATTATGCACATACTTGAATGTCCTATGTTGTTTAATGAAAACCTCTCTTAACGTGCATCTCAGAGACTCAACAGATGGGAAAAGCATACCCAATTTGAATTTGAACTCTCCTAAGTTTGCTCGCGGGTTGAATGACATCCTCGACGGCTGCTCATCGTCTTCGTCGTTGAGGCTCTCAAGCTCGCTCTCTGACCTAATGCCTTTAGAGTCTTCGCCTGGACCACCCTCACCTTCTTCACATGCCTGATTCACCGACGACCACCATTGCTGAGGGTGCTTTGGATGTTGATCTTCGTCATTCTCTTCCTGGCCAACATATGCCTCCTCTGCGAAGTCAAACTCTTCACCATTTCCTTCTTCAATTTGGGGTTCTTCGATTTGGGGTTCTTCGATTTGAGGTTCTTCCATTTTCAGTGTGTAATGTTAAATGGCGGTTTTATTTTTAAAACTCTTTCATTTGGGTTTGTTTTGATTTGTTTTTATTCTGTTTTATTTCATTTTATTTAATTTTATTTAATTTTATTTGTTTAAATTGTGCCTTAAAACACACAGTCAGTTAATACTAACGTTTTTGTTGTAACTTCGTCAATAATTGACGCTAAAATGGGGTTGGGGATCAACGGCATGACTAAAACTACACATGAAGGACTTTCGCCGTAAAAAAAAAAAGAATAGGGACCAACTTAGCTGTTTCTGGAAACTTTAGGGACTTTTGCCGCCATTTACTCTATATTTTAAGATGATCACACCTATATTTTGATTAATTTACATGATGAAATATCAATTTTATGTTAATTGAGAAATTAAATATGACTAATGAGTTTTTTTCATCGTCATGAAGTTACACCCACGTTGAACACATGAAGACTATGTTATATTACTAGTTGTTATAGTAAATTATAAGTGTTTGAAAAATTGAACTTCAATAATGTAAATAAATGATCATATATTTTTCAAATATCATCGTTCAAGTTATATTACTTATTTTTATAAGATCTTAGACCTTCAATAATTGTTTAAAATGACAAGTTATAAACCAATAAATGGTTAATTAAGTTTTACTATAAAGACTCACTAGTAGTTTCATAAGTAGACCGAGGCAACTAGTTCAACTATTACTAGTTGTCTAATTTTGAACCAGCCAACTAGAACCACTTTCATCAAGTTGTCAATAGACGACTAGTACGACCAGAAAGACCGTCTATAACAACTAGTCGACTATTCTCTAGTTATCCAAGTTCTCAAGTTATACGTATATATTTTAAGATGATCACACCTATATTTTGATTAATTTACTAGTAGTTTCATAAGTCGACCGAGGCAACTAGTTCAACTATTACTAGTGGTCTAATTTTGAACTAGCCAACTAGAACGACTTTCATCTAGTTGTCAATAGACGACTAGTACGACCAGAAAGACCGTCTATAACAACTAGTCGACTATTCTCTAGTTATCCAAGTTCTCAAGTTATACGTATATATTTTAAGATGATCACACCTATATTTTGATTAATTTACTAGTAGTTTCATAAGTCGACCGAGGCAACTAGTTCAACTATTACTAGTGGTCTAATTTTGAACTAGCCAACTAGAACGACTTTCATCTAGTTGTCAATAGACGACTAGTACGACCAGAAAGACCGTCTATAACAACTAGTCGACTATTCTCTAGTTATCCAAGTTCTCAAGTTATACGTATATATTTTAAGATGATCACACCTATATTTTGATTAATTTACTAGTAGTTTCATAAGTCGACCGAGGCAACTAGTTCAACTATTACTGGTGGTCTAATTTTGAACTAGCCAACTAGAACGACTTTCATCTAGTTGTCAATAGACGAATAGTACGACTAGAAAGACCGTCTATAACAACTAGTCGACTATTCTCTAGTTATCCAAGTTCTCAAGTTCTACGTATATATTTTAAGATGATCACACCTATATTTTGATTAATTTACTAGCAGTTTCATATGTCGACCGAGGCAACTAGTTCAACTATTACTAGTTGTCTAATTTTGAACTAGCCAACTAGAAAGACTTTCATGAAGTTGTCAATAGACGAATAGTACGACTAGAAAGACCGTCTATAACAACTAGTCGACTATTCTCTAGTTATCCAAGTTCTCAAGTTATACTTGTATATTTTAAGATGATCACACCTATATTTTGATTAATTTACATGATGACATATCAATTTTATGTTAATTTAGAAATTAAATATGACTAATGAGTTTTTTTCATCGTCATGAAGTTACACCCACGTTGAACACATGAAGACTATGTTATATTACTAGTTGTTATAGTAAATTATAAGTGTTTGGACAATTGAACTTAATAATGTAAATAAATGATCATATATTTTTCAAATATCATCGTTCAAGTTATATTACTTATTTTTATAAGATCTTAGACCTTCAATAATTGTTTAAAATGACAAGTTATAAACCAATAAATGGTTAATTAAGTTTTACTATAAAGACTCACTAGTAGTTTCATAAGTAGACCGAGGCAACTAGTTCAACTATTACTAGTTGTCTAATTTTGAACCAGCCAACTAGAACCACTTTCATCAAGTTGTCAATAAACGACTAGTACGACCAGAAAGACCGTCTATAACAACTAGTCGACTATTCTCTAGTTATCCAAGTTCTCAAGTTATACGTATATATTTTAAGATGATCACACCTATATTTTGATTAATTTACTAGTAGTTTCATAAGTCGACCGAGGCAACTAGTTCAACTATTACTAGTGGTCTAATTTTGAACTAGCCAACTAGAACGACTTTCATCTAGTTGTCAATAGACGACTAGTACGACCAGAAAGACCGTCTATAACAACTAGTCGACTATTCTCTAGTTATCCAAGTTCTCAAGTTATACGTTATATTTTAAGATGATCACACCTATATTTTGATTAATTTACTAGTAGTTTCATATGTCGACCGAGGCAACTAGTTCAACTATTACTAGTTGTCTAATTTTGAACTAGCCAACTAGAACGACTTTCATGAAGTTGTCAATAGACGAATAGTACGACTAGAAAGACCGTCTATAACAACTAGTCGACTATTCTCTAGTTATCCAAGTTCTCAAGTTATACTTGTATATTTTAAGATGATCACACCTATATTTTGATTAATTTACATGATGAAATATCAATTTTATGTTAATTTAGAAATTAAATATGACTAATGAGTTTTTTTCATCGTCATGAAGTTACACCCACGTTGAACACATGAAGACTATGTTATATTACTAGTTGTTATAGTAAATTATAAGTGTTTGGACAATTGAACTTCAATAATGTAAATAAATGATCATATATTTTTCAAATATCATCGTTCAAGTTATATTATTTATTTTTATAAGATCTTAGACCTTCAATAATTGTTTAAAATGACAAGTTATAAACCAATAAATGGTTAATTAAGTTTTACTATAAAGACTCACTAGTCGTTTCATAAGTAGACCAAAGCAACTAGTTCAACTATTACTAGTTGTCTAATTTTGAACCAGCCAACTAGAACCACTTTCATCAAGTTGTCAATAGACGACTAGTACGACCAGAAAGACCGTCTATAACAACTAGTCGACTATTCTCTAGTTATCCAAGTTCTCAAGTTATACGTATATATTTTAAGATGATCACACTTATATTTTGATTAATTTACTAGTAGTTTCATAAGTAGACCGAGGCAACTAGTTCAACTATTACTAGTGGTCTAATTTTGAACTAGCCAACTAGAACGACTTTCATCTAGTTGTCAATAGACGACTAGTACGACCAGAAAGACCGTCTATAACCACTAGTCGACTATTCTCTAGTTATCTAAGTTCTCAAGTTATACTTACATATTTTAAGATGATCACACCTATATTTTGATTAATTTACTAGTAGTTTCATAAGTCGACCGAGGCAACTAGTTCAACTATTACTAGTTGTCTAATTTTGAACTAGCCAACAAGAACGACTTTCATGAAGTTGTCAATAGACGAATAGTACGACTAGAAAAACCGTCTATAACAACTAGTCGACTATTCTCTAGTTATCCAAGTTCTCAAGTTATACTTGTATATTTTAAGATGATCACACCTATAATTTGATTAATTTACATGATGAAATATCAATTTTATGTTAATTGAGAAATTAAATATGACTAATGAGTTTTTTTCATCGTCATGAAGTTACACCCACGTTGAACACATGAAGACTATGTTATATTACTAGTTGTTATAGTAAATTATAAGTGTTTGGACAATTGAACTTCAATAATGTAAATAAATGATCATATATTTTTCAAATATCATCGTTCAAATTATATTACTTATTTTTATAAGATCTTAGACCTTCAATAATTGTTTAAAATGACAAGTTATAAACCAATAAATGGTTAATTAAGTTTTACTATAAAGACTCACTACTAGTTTCATAAGTAGACCAAAGCAACTAGTTCAACTATTACTAGTTGTCTAATTTTGAACCAGCCAACTAGAACCACTTTCATCAAGTTGTCAATAGACGACTAGTACGACCAGAAAGACCGTCTATAACAACTAGTCGACTATTCTCTAGTTATCCAAGTTCTCAAGTTATACGTATATATTTTAAGATGATCACACCTATATTTTGATTAATTTACTAGTAGTTTCATAAGTCGACCGAGGCAACTAGTTCAACTATTACTAGTGGTCTAATTTTGAACTAGCCAACTAGAACGACTCTCATCTAGTTGTCAATAGACGACTAGTACGACCAGAAAGACCGTCTATAACCACTAGTCGACTATTCTCTAGTTATCTAAGTTCTCAAGTTATACTTACATATTTTAAGATGATCACACCTATATTTTGATTAATTTACTAGTAGTTTCATAAGTCGACCGAGGCAACTAGTTCAACTATTACTAGTTGTCTAATTTTGAACTAGCCAACTAGAACGACTTTCATGAAGTTGTCAATAGACGAATAGTACGACTAGAAAGACCGTCTATAACAACTAGTCGACTACTCTCTAGTTATCCGAATTCTCAAGTTATAGTTGTATATTTTAAGATGATCACACCTATATTTTGATTAATTTACATGATGAAATATCAATTTTATGTTAATTGAGAAATTAAATATGACTAATGAGTTTTTTTCATCGTCATGAAGTTACACCCACGTTGAACACATGAAGACTATGTTATATTACTAGTTGTTATAGTAAATTATAAGTGTTTGAAAAATTGAACTTCAATAATGTAAATAAATGATCATATATTTTTCAAATATCATCGTTCAAGTTATATTACTTATTTTGATAAGATCTTAGACCTTCAATAATTATTTAAAATGACAAGTTATAAACCAATAAATGGTTAATTAAGTTTGACTATAAAGACTCACTAGTACTTTCATAAGTAGACCGAGGCAACTAATTCAACTATTACTAGTTGTATAATTTTGAACCAGTCAACTAGAACCACTTTCATCAAGTTGTCAATAGACGACTAGTACGACCAGAAAGACCGTCTATAACAACTAGTCGACTATTCTCTAGTTATCCAAGTTCTCAAGTTATACGTATATATTTTAAAATGATCACACCTATATTTTGATTAATTTACTAGTAGTTTCATAAGTGGACCGAGGCAACTAGTTCAACTATTACTAGTGGTCTAATTTTGAACTAGCCAACTAGAACGACTTTCATCTAGTTGTCAATAGACGACTAGTACGACCAGAAAGACAGTCTATAACAACTAGTCGACTATTCTCTAGTTATCTAAGTTCTCAAGTTATACTTACGTATTTTAAGATGATCACACCTATATTTTGATTAATTTACTAGTAGTTTCATAAGTCGACCGAGGCAACTAGTTCAACTATTACTAGTTGTCTAATTTTGAACTAGCCAACAAGAACGACTTTCATGAAGTTGTCAATAGACGAATAGTACGACTAGAAAAACCGTCTATAACAACTAGTCGACTATTCTCTAGTTATCCAAGTTCTCAAGTTATACTTGTATATTTTAAGATGATCACACCTATAATTTGATTAATTTACATGATGAAATATCAATTTTATGTTAATTGAGAAATTAAATATGACTAATGAGTTTTTTTCATCGTCATGAAGTTACACCCACGTTGAACACATGAAGACTATGTTATATTACTAGTTGTTATAGTAAATTATAAGTGTTTGGACAATTGAACTTCAATAATGTAAATAAATGATCATATATTTTTCAAATATCATCGTTCAAGTTATATTACTTATTTTTATATGATCTTAGACCTTCAATAATTGTTTAAAATGACAAGTTATAAACCAATAAATGGTTAATTAAGTTTTACTATAAAGACTCACTAGTAGTTTCATAAGTAGACCAAAGCAACTAGTTCAACTATTACTAGTTGTCTAATTTTGAACCAGCCATCTAGAACCAATTTCATCAAGTTGTCAATAGACGACTAGTACGACCAGAAAGACCGTCTATAACAACTAGTCGACTATTCTCTAGTTATCCAAGTTCTCAAGTTATACGTATATATTTTAAGATGATCACACCTATATTTTGATTAATTTACTAGTAGTTTCATAAGTCGACCGAGGCAACTAGTTCAACTATTACTAGTGGTCTAATTTTGAACTAGCCAACTAGAACGACTTTCATCTAGTTGTCAATAGACGACTAGTACGACCAGAAAGACCGTCTATAACAACTAGTCGACTATTCTCTAGTTATCTAAGTTCTCAAGTTATACTTACGTATTTTAAGATGATCACACCTATATTTTGATTAATTTACTAGTAGTTTCATAAGTCGACCGAGGCAACTAGTTCAACTATTACTAGTTGTCTAATTTTGAACTAGCCAACAAGAACGACTTTCATGAAGTTGTCAATAGACGAATAGTACGACTAGAAAAACCGTCTATAACAACTAGTCGACTATTCTCTAGTTATCCAAGTTCTCAAGTTATACTTGTATATTTTAAGATGATCACACCTATAATTTGATTAATTTACATGATGAAATATCAATTTTATGTTAATTGAGAAATTAAATATGACTAATGAGTTTTTTTCATCGTCATGAAGTTACACCCACGTTGAACACATGAAGACTATGTTATATTACTAGTTGTTATAGTATATTATAAGTGTTTGGACAATTGAACTTCAATAATGTAAATAAATGATCATATATTTTTCAAATATCATCGTTCAAGTTATATTACTTATTTTTATATGATCTTAGACCTTCAATAATTGTTTAAAATGACAAGTTATAAACCAATAAATGGTTAATTAAGTTTTACTATAAAGACTCACTAGTAGTTTCATAAGTAGACCAAAGCAACTAGTTCAACTATTACTAGTTGTCTAATTTTGAACCAGCCAACTAGAACCACTTTCATCAAGTTGTCAATAGACGACTAGTACGACCAGAAAGACCGTCTATAACAACTAGTCGACTATTCTCTAGTTATCCAAGTTCTCAAGTTATACGTATATATTTTAAGATGATCACACCTATATTTTGATTAATTTACTAGTAGTTTCATAAGTCGACCGAGGCAACTAGTTCAACTATTACTAGTGGTCTAATTTTGAACTAGCCAACTAGAACGACTTTCATCTAGTTGTCAATAGACGACTAGTACGACCAGAAAGACCGTCTATAACAACTAGTCGACTATTCTCTAGTTATCTAAGTTCTCAAGTTATACTTACGTATTTTAAGATGATCACACCTATATTTTGATTAATTTACTAGTAGTTTCATAAGTCGACCGAGGCAACTAGTTCAACTATTACTAGTTGTCTAATTTTGAACTAGCCAACAAGAACGACTTTCATGAAGTTGTCAATAGACGAATAGTACGACTAGAAAAACCGTCTATAACAACTAGTCGACTATTCTCTAGTTATCCAAGTTCTCAAGTTATACTTGTATATTTTAAGATGATCACACCTATAATTTGATTAATTTACATGATGAAATATCAATTTTATGTTAATTGAGAAATTAAATATGACTAATGAGTTTTTTTCATCGTCATGAAGTTACACCCACGTTGAACACATGAAGACTATGTTATATTACTAGTTGTTATAGTAAATTATAAGTGTTTGGACAATTGAACTTCAATAATGTAAATAAATGATCATATATTTTTCAAATATCATCGTTCAAGTTATATTACTTATTTTTATATGATCTTAGACCTTCAATAATTGTTTAAAATGACAAGTTATAAACCAATAAATGGTTAATTAAGTTTCACTATAAAGACTCACTAGTAGTTTCATAAGTAGACCAAAGCAACTAGTTCAACTATTACTAGTTGTCTAATTTTGAACCAGCCAACTAGAACCACTTTCATCAAGTTGTCAATAGACGACTAGTACGACCAGAAAGACCGTCTATAACAACTAGTCGACTATTCTCTAGTTATCCAAGTTCTCAAGTTATACGTATATATTTTAAGATGATCACACCTATATTTTGATTAATTTACTAGTAGTTTCATAAGTCGACCGAGGCAACTAGTTCAACTATTACTAGTGGTCTAATTTTGAACTAGCCAACTAGAACGACTTTCATCTAGTTGTCAATAGACGACTAGTACGACCAGAAAGACCGTCTATAACAACTAGTCGACTATTCTCTAGTTATCTAAGTTCTCAAGTTATACTTACGTATTTTAAGATGATCACACCTATATTTTGATTAATTTACTAGTAGTTTCATAAGTCGACCGAGGCAACTAGTTCAACTATTACTAGTTGTCTAATTTTGAACTAGCCAACAAGAACGACTTTCATGAAGTTGTCAATAGACGAATAGTACGACTAGAAAAACCGTCTATAACAACTAGTCGACTATTCTCTAGTTATCCAAGTTCTCAAGTTATACTTGTATATTTTAAGATGATCACACCTATAATTTGATTAATTTACATGATGAAATATCAATTTTATGTTAATTGAGAAATTAAATATGACTAATGAGTTTTTTTCATCGTCATGAAGTTACACCCACGTTGAACACATGAAGACTATGTTATATTACTAGTTGTTATAGTAAATTATAAGTGTTTGGACAATTGAACTTCAATAATGTAAATAAATGATCATATATTTTTCAAATATCATCGTTCAAGTTATATTACTTATTTTTATAAGATCTTAGACCTTCAATAATTGTTTAAAATGACAAGTTATAAACCAATAAATGGTTAATTAAGTTTTACTATAAAGACTCACTACTAGTTTCATAAGTAGACCAAACCAACTAGTTCAACTATTACTAGTTGTCTAATTTTGAACCAGCCAACTAGAACCACTTTCATCAAGTTGTCAATAGACGACTAGTACGACCAGAAAGACCGTCTATAACAACTAGTCGACTATTCTCTAGTTATCCAAGTTCTCAAGTTATACGTATATATTTTAAGATGATCACACCTATATTTTGATTAATTTACTAGTAGTTTCATAAGTCGACCGAGGCAACTAGTTCAACTATTACTAGTGGTCTAATTTTGAACTAGCCAACTAGAACGACTTTCATCTAGTTGTCAATAGACGACTAGTACGACCAGAAAGACCGTCTATAACCACTAGTCGACTATTCTCTAGTTATCAAAGTTCTCAAGTTATACTTACATATTTTAAGATGATCACACCTATATTTTGATTAATTTACTAGTAGTTTCATAAGTCGACCGAGGCAACTAGTTCAACTATTACTAGTTGTCTAATTTTGAACTAGCCAACTAGAACGACTTTCATGAAGTTGTCAATAGACGAATAGTACGACTAGAAAGACCGTCTATAACAACTAGTCGACTATTCTCTAGTTATCCAAATTCTCAAGTTATACTTGTATATTTTAAGATGATCACACCTATATTTTGATTAATTTACATGATGAAATATCAATTTTATGTTAATTGAGAAATTAAATATGACTAAGGAGTTTTTTTCATCGTCATGAAGTTACACCCACGTTGAACACATGAAGACTATGTTATATTACTAGTTGTTATAGTAAATTATAAGTGTTTGAAAAATTGAACTTCAATAATGTAAATAAATGATCATATATTTTTCAAATATCATCGTTCAAGTTATATTACTTATTTTGATAAGATCTTAGACGTTCAATAATTGTTTAAAATGACAAGTTATAAACCAATAAATGGTTAATTAAGTTTGACTATAAAGACTCACTAGTACTTTCATAAGTAGACTGAGGCAACTAATTCAACTATTACTAGTTGTATAATTTTGAACCAGCCAATTAGAACCACTTTCATCAAGTTGTCAATAGACGACTAGTACGACCAGAAAGACCGTCTATAACAACTAGTCGACTATTCTCTAGTTATCCAAGTTCTCAAGTTATACGTATATATTTTAAAATGATCAAACCTATATTTTGATTAATTTACTAGTAGTTTCATAAGTCGACCGAGGCAACTAGTTCAACTATTACTAGTGGTCTAATTTTGAACTAGCCAACTAGAACGACTTTCATCTAGTTGTCAATAGACGACTAGTACGACCAGAAAGACCGTCTATAACAACTAGTCGACTATTCTCTAGTTATCTAAGTTCTCAAGTTATACTTACGTATTTTAAGATGATCACACCTATATTTTGATTAATTTACTAGTAGTTTCATAAGTCGACCGAGGCAACTAGTTCAACTATTACTAGTTGTCTAATTTTGAACTAGCCAACAAGAACGACTTTCATGAAGTTGTCAATAGACGAATAGTACGACTAGAAAAACCGTCTATAACAACTAGTCGACTATTCTCTAGTTATCCAAGTTCTCAAGTTATACTTGTATATTTTAAGATGATCACACCTATAATTTGATTAATTTACATGATGAAATATCAATTTTATGTTAATTGAGAAATTAAATATGACTAATGAGTTTTTTTCATCGTCATGAAGTTACACCCACGTTGAACACATGAAGACTATGTTATATTACTAGTTGTTATAGTAAATTATAAGTGTTTGGACAATTGAACTTCAATAATGTAAATAAATGATCATATATTTTTCAAATATCATCGTTCAAGTTATATTACTTATTTTTATATGATCTTAGACCTTCAATAATTGTTTAAAATGACAAGTTATAAACCAATAAATGGTTAATTAAGTTTCACTATAAAGACTCACTAGTAGTTTCATAAGTAGACCAAAGCAACTAGTTCAACTATTACTAGTTGTCTAATTTTGAACCAGCCAACTAGAACCACTTTCATCAAGTTGTCAATAGACGACTAGTACGACCAGAAAGACCGTCTATAACAACTAGTCGACTATTCTCTAGTTATCCAAGTTCTCAAGTTATACGTATATATTTTAAGATGATCACACCTATATTTTGATTAATTTACTAGTAGTTTCATAAGTCGACCGAGGCAACTAGTTCAACTATTACTAGTGGTCTAATTTTGAACTAGCCAACTAGAACGACTTTCATCTAGTTGTCAATAGACGACTAGTACGACCAGAAAGACCGTCTATAACAACTAGTCGACTATTCTCTAGTTATCTAAGTTCTCAAGTTATACTTACGTATTTTAAGATGATCACACCTATATTTTGATTAATTTACTAGTAGTTTCATAAGTCGACCGAGGCAACTAGTTCAACTATTACTAGTTGTCTAATTTTGAACTAGCCAACAAGAACGACTTTCATGAAGTTGTCAATAGACGAATAGTACGACTAGAAAAACCGTCTATAACAACTAGTCGACTATTCTCTAGTTATCCAAGTTCTCAAGTTATACTTGTATATTTTAAGATGATCACACCTATAATTTGATTAATTTACATGATGAAATATCAATTTTATGTTAATTGAGAAATTAAATATGACTAATGAGTTTTTTTCATCGTCATGAAGTTACACCCACGTTGAACACATGAAGACTATGTTATATTACTAGTTGTTATAGTAAATTATAAGTGTTTGGACAATTGAACTTCAATAATGTAAATAAATGATCATATATTTTTCAAATATCATCGTTCAAGTTATATTACTTATTTTTATATGATCTTAGACCTTCAATAATTGTTTAAAATGACAAGTTATAAACCAATAAATGGTTAATTAAGTTTCACTATAAAGACTCACTAGTAGTTTCATAAGTAGACCAAAGCAACTAGTTCAACTATTACTAGTTGTCTAATTTTGAACCAGCCAACTAGAACCACTTTCATCAAGTTGTCAATAGACGACTAGTACGACCAGAAAGACCGTCTATAACAACTAGTCGACTATTCTCTAGTTATCCAAGTTCTCAAGTTATACGTATATATTTTAAGATGATCACACCTATATTTTGATTAATTTACTAGTAGTTTCATAAGTCGACCGAGGCAACTAGTTCAACTATTACTAGTGGTCTAATTTTGAACTAGCCAACTAGAACGACTTTCATCTAGTTGTCAATAGACGACTAGTACGACCAGAAAGACCGTCTATAACAACTAGTCGACTATTCTCTAGTTATCTAAGTTCTCAAGTTATACTTACGTATTTTAAGATGATCACACCTATATTTTGATTAATTTACTAGTAGTTTCATAAGTCGACCGAGGCAACTAGTTCAACTATTACTAGTTGTCTAATTTTGAACTAGCCAACAAGAACGACTTTCATGAAGTTGTCAATAGACGAATAGTACGACTAGAAAAACCGTCTATAACAACTAGTCGACTATTCTCTAGTTATCCAAGTTCTCAAGTTATACTTGTATATTTTAAGATGATCACACCTATAATTTGATTAATTTACATGATGAAATATCAATTTTATGTTAATTGAGAAATTAAATATGACTAATGAGTTTTTGTCATCGTCATGAAGTTACACCCACGTTGAACACTTGAAGACTATGTTATATTACTAGTTGTTATAGTAAATTATAAGTGTTTGGACAATTGAACTTCAATAATGTAAATAAATGATCATATATTTTTCAAATATCATCGTTCAAGTTATATTACTTATTTTTATATGATCTTAGACCTTCAATAATTGTTTAAAATGACAAGTTATAAACCAATAAATGGTTAATTAAGTTTCACTATAAAGACTCACTAGTAGTTTCATAAGTAGACCAAAGCAACTAGTTCAACTATTACTAGTTGTCTAATTTTGAACCAGCCAACTAGAACCACTTTCATCAAGTTGTCAATAGACGACTAGTACGACCAGAAAGACCGTCTATAACAACTAGTCGACTATTCTCTAGTTATCCAAGTTCTCAAGTTATACGTATATATTTTAAGATGATCACACCTATATTTTGATTAATTTACTAGTAGTTTCATAAGTCGACCGAGGCAACTAGTTCAACTATTACTAGTGGTCTAATTTTGAACTAGCCAACTAGAACGACTTTCATCTAGTTGTCAATAGACGACTAGTACGACCAGAAAGACCGTCTATAACAACTAGTCGACTATTCTCTAGTTATCTAAGTTCTCAAGTTATACTTACGTATTTTAAGATGATCACACCTATATTTTGATTAATTGACTAGTAGTTTCATAAGTCGACCGAGGCAACTAGTTCAACTATTACTAGTTGTCTAATTTTGAACTAGCCAACAAGAACGACTTTCATGAAGTTGTCAATAGACGAATAGTACGACTAGAAAAACCGTCTATAACAACTAGTCGACTATTCTCTAGTTATCCAAGTTCTCAAGTTATACTTGTATATTTTAAGATGATCACACCTATAATTTGATTAATTTACATGATGAAATATCAATTTTATGTTAATTGAGAAATTAAATATGACTAATGAGTTTTTGTCATCGTCATGAAGTTACACCCACGTTGAACACTTGAAGACTATGTTATATTACTAGTTGTTATAGTAAATTATAAGTGTTTGGACAATTGAACTTCAATAATGTAAATAAATGATCATATATTTTTCAAATATCATCGTTCAAGTTATATTACTTATTTTTATATGATCTTAGACCTTCAATAATTGTTTAAAATGACAAGTTATAAACCAATAAATGGTTAATTAAGTTTCACTATAAAGACTCACTAGTAGTTTCATAAGTAGACCAAAGCAACTAGTTCAACTATTACTAGTTGTCTAATTTTGAACCAGCCAACTAGAACCACTTTCATCAAGTTGTCAATAGACGACTAGTACGACCAGAAAGACCGTCTATAACAACTAGTCGACTATTCTCTAGTTATCCAAGTTCTCAAGTTATACGTATATATTTTAAGATGATCACACCTATATTTTGATTAATTTACTAGTAGTTTCATAAGTCGACCGAGGCAACTAGTTCAACTATTACTAGTGGTCTAATTTTGAACTAGCCAACTAGAACGACTTTCATCTAGTTGTCAATAGACGACTAGTACGACCAGAAAGACCGTCTATAACAACTAGTCGACTATTCTCTAGTTATCTAAGTTCTCAAGTTATACTTACGTATTTTAAGATGATCACACCTATATTTTGATTAATTTACTAGTAGTTTCATAAGTCGACCGAGGCAACTAGTTCAACTATTACTAGTTGTCTAATTTTGAACTAGCCAACAAGAACGACTTTCATGAAGTTGTCAATAGACGAATAGTACGACTAGAAAAACCGTCTATAACAACTAGTCGACTATTCTCTAGTTATCCAAGTTCTCAAGTTATACTTGTATATTTTAAGATGATCACACCTATAATTTGATTAATTTACATGATGAAATATCAATTTTATGTTAATTGAGAAATTAAATATGACTAATGAGTTTTTTTCATCGTCATGAAGTTACACCCACGTTGAACACATGAAGACTATGTTATATTACTAGTTGTTATAGTAAATTATAAGTGTTTGGACAATTGAACTTCAATAATGTAAATAAATGATCATATATTTTTCAAATATCATCGTTCAAGTTATATTACTTATTTTTATAAGATCTTAGACCTTCAATAATTGTTTAAAATGACAAGTTATAAACCAATAAATGGTTAATTAAGTTTTACTATAAAGACTCACTACTAGTTTCATAAGTAGACCAAACCAACTAGTTCAACTATTACTAGTTGTCTAATTTTGAACCAGCCAACTAGAACCACTTTCATCAAGTTGTCAATAGACGACTAGTACGACCAGAAAGACCGTCTATAACAACTAGTCGACTATTCTCTAGTTATCCAAGTTCTCAAGTTATACGTATATATTTTAAGATGATCACACCTATATTTTGATTAATTTACTAGTAGTTTCATAAGTCGACCGAGGCAACTAGTTCAACTATTACTAGTGGTCTAATTTTGAACTAGCCAACTAGAACGACTTTCATCTAGTTGTCAATAGACGACTAGTACGACCAGAAAGACCGTCTATAACCACTAGTCGACTATTCTCTAGTTATCAAAGTTCTCAAGTTATACTTACATATTTTAAGATGATCACACCTATATTTTGATTAATTTACTAGTAGTTTCATAAGTCGACCGAGGCAACTAGTTCAACTATTACTAGTTGTCTAATTTTGAACTAGCCAACTAGAACGACTTTCATGAAGTTGTCAATAGACGAATAGTACGACTAGAAAGACCGTCTATAACAACTAGTCGACTATTCTCTAGTTATCCAAATTCTCAAGTTATACTTGTATATTTTAAGATGATCACACCTATATTTTGATTAATTTACATGATGAAATATCAATTTTATGTTAATTGAGAAATTAAATATGACTAAGGAGTTTTTTTCATCGTCATGAAGTTACACCCACGTTGAACACATGAAGACTATGTTATATTACTAGTTGTTATAGTAAATTATAAGTGTTTGAAAAATTGAACTTCAATAATGTAAATAAATGATCATATATTTTTCAAATATCATCGTTCAAGTTATATTACTTATTTTGATAAGATCTTAGACGTTCAATAATTGTTTAAAATGACAAGTTATAAACCAATAAATGGTTAATTAAGTTTGACTATAAAGACTCACTAGTACTTTCATAAGTAGACTGAGGCAACTAATTCAACTATTACTAGTTGTATAATTTTGAACCAGCCAATTAGAACCACTTTCATCAAGTTGTCAATAGACGACTAGTACGACCAGAAAGACCGTCTATAACAACTAGTCGACTATTCTCTAGTTATCCAAGTTCTCAAGTTATACGTATATATATTTTAAAATGATCAAACCTATATTTTGATTAATTTACTAGTAGTTTCATAAGTCGACCGAGGCAACTAGTTCAACTATTACTAGTGGTCTAATTTTGAACTAGCCAACTAGAACGACTTTCATCTAGTTGTCAATAGACGACTAGTACGACCAGAAAGACCGTCTATAACAACTAGTCGACTATTCTCTAGTTATCTAAGTTCTCAAGTTATACTTACGTATTTTAAGATGATCACACCTATATTTTGATTAATTTACTAGTAATTTCATAAGTCGACCGAGGCAACTAGTTCAACTATTACTAGTTGTCTAATTTTGAACTAGCCAACAAGAACGACTTTCATGAAGTTGTCAATAGACGAATAGTACGACTAGAAAAACCGTCTATAACAACTAGTCGACTATTCTCTAGTTATCCAAGTTCTCAAGTTATACTTGTATATTTTAAGATGATCACACCTATAATTTGATTAATTTACATGATGAAATATCAATTTTATGTTAATTGAGAAATTAAATATGACTAATGAGTTTTTTTCATCGTCATGAAGTTACACCCACGTTGAACACATGAAGACTATGTTATATTACTAGTTGTTATAGTAAATTATAAGTGTTTGGACAATTGAACTTCAATAATGTAAATAAATGATCATATATTTTTCAAATATCATCGTTCAAGTTATATTACTTATTTTTATATGATCTTAGACCTTCAATAATTGTTTAAAATGACAAGTTATAAACCAATAAATGGTTAATTAAGTTTCACTATAAAGACTCACTAGTAGTTTCATAAGTAGACCAAAGCAACTAGTTCAACTATTACTAGTTGTCTAATTTTGAACCAGCCAACTAGAACCACTTTCATCAAGTTGTCAATAGACGACTAGTACGACCAGAAAGACCGTCTATAACAACTAGTCGACTATTCTCTAGTTATCCAAGTTCTCAAGTTATACGTATATATTTTAAGATGATCACACCTATATTTTGATTAATTTACTAGTAGTTTCATAAGTCGACCGAGGCAACTAGTTCAACTATTACTAGTGGTCTAATTTTGAACTAGCCAACTAGAACGACTTTCATCTAGTTGTCAATAGACGACTAGTACGACCAGAAAGACCGTCTATAACAACTAGTCGACTATTCTCTAGTTATCTAAGTTCTCAAGTTATACTTACGTATTTTAAGATGATCACACCTATATTTTGATTAATTTACTAGTAGTTTCATAAGTCGACCGAGGCAACTAGTTCAACTATTACTAGTTGTCTAATTTTGAACTAGCCAACAAGAACGACTTTCATGAAGTTGTCAATAGACGAATAGTACGACTAGAAAAACCGTCTATAACAACTAGTCGACTATTCTCTAGTTATCCAAGTTCTCAAGTTATACTTGTATATTTTAAGATGATCACACCTATAATTTGATTAATTTACATGATGAAATATCAATTTTATTTTAATTGAGAAATTAAATATGACTAATGAGTTTTTTTCATCGTCATGAAGTTACACCCACGTTGAACACATGAAGACTATGTTATATTACTAGTTGTTATAGTAAATTATAAGTGTTTGGACAATTGAACTTCAATAATGTAAATAAATGATCATATATTTTTCAAATATCATCGTTCAAGTTATATTACTTATTTTTATAAGATCTTAGACCTTCAATAATTGTTTAAAATGACAAGTTATAAACCAATAAATGGTTAATTAAGTTTTACTATAAAGACTCACTACTAGTTTCATAAGTAGACCAAACCAACTAGTTCAACTATTACTAGTTGTCTAATTTTGAACCAGCCAACTAGAACCACTTTCATCAAGTTGTCAATAGACGACTAGTACGACCAGAAAGACCGTCTATAACAACTAGTCGACTATTCTCTAGTTATCCAAGTTCTCAAGTTATACGTATATATTTTAAGATGATCACACCTATATTTTGATTAATTTACTAGTAGTTTCATAAGTCGACCGAGGCAACTAGTTCAACTATTACTAGTGGTCTAATTTTGAACTAGCCAACTAGAACGACTTTCATCTAGTTGTCAATAGACGACTAGTACGACCAGAAAGACCGTCTATAACCACTAGTCGACTATTCTCTAGTTATCAAAGTTCTCAAGTTATACTTACATATTTTAAGATGATCACACCTATATTTTGATTAATTTACTAGTAGTTTCATAAGTCGACCGAGGCAACTAGTTCAACTATTACTAGTTGTCTAATTTTGAACTAGCCAACTAGAACGACTTTCATGAAGTTGTCAATAGACGAATAGTACGACTAGAAAGACCGTCTATAACAACTAGTCGACTATTCTCTAGTTATCCAAATTCTCAAGTTATACTTGTATATTTTAAGATGATCACACCTATATTTTGATTAATTTACATGATGAAATATCAATTTTATGTTAATTGAGAAATTAAATATGACTAAGGAGTTTTTTTCATCGTCATGAAGTTACACCCACGTTGAACACATGAAGACTATGTTATATTACTAGTTGTTATAGTAAATTATAAGTGTTTGAAAAATTGAACTTCAATAATGTAAATAAATGATCATATATTTTTCAAATATCATCGTTCAAGTTATATTACTTATTTTGATAAGATCTTAGACGTTCAATAATTGTTTAAAATGACAAGTTATAAACCAATAAATGGTTAATTAAGTTTGACTATAAAGACTCACTAGTACTTTCATAAGTAGACTGAGGCAACTAATTCAACTATTACTAGTTGTATAATTTTGAACCAGCCAATTAGAACCACTTTCATCAAGTTGTCAATAGACGACTAGTACGACCAGAAAGACCGTCTATAACAACTAGTCGACTATTCTCTAGTTATCCAAGTTCTCAAGTTATACGTATATATTTTAAAATGATCAAACCTATATTTTGATTAATTTACTAGTAGTTTCATAAGTCGACCGAGGCAACTAGTTCAACTATTACTAGTGGTCTAATTTTGAACTAGCCAACTAGAACGACTTTCATCTAGTTGTCAATAGACGACTAGTACGACCAGAAAGACCGTCTATAACAACTAGTCGACTATTCTCTAGTTATCTAAGTTCTCAAGTTATACTTACGTATTTTAAGATGATCACACCTATATTTTGATTAATTTACTAGTAGTTTCATAAGTCGACCGAGGCAACTAGTTCAACTATTACTAGTTGTCTAATTTTGAACTAGCCAACAAGAACGACTTTCATGAAGTTGTCAATAGACGAATAGTACGACTAGAAAAACCGTCTATAACAACTAGTCGACTATTCTCTAGTTATCCAAGTTCTCAAGTTATACTTGTATATTTTAAGATGATCACACCTATAATTTGATTAATTTACATGATGAAATATCAATTTTATGTTAATTGAGAAATTAAATATGACTAATGAGTTTTTTTCATCGTCATGAAGTTACACCCACGTTGAACACATGAAGACTATGTTATATTACTAGTTGTTATAGTAAATTATAAGTGTTTGGACTATTGAACTTCAATAATGTAAATAAATGATCATATATTTTTCAAATATCATCGTTCAAGTTATATTACTTATTTTTATATGATCTTAGACCTTCAATAATTGTTTAAAATGACAAGTTATAAACCAATAAATGGTTAATTAAGTTTCACTATAAAGACTCACTAGTAGTTTCATAAGTAGACCAAAGCAACTAGTTCAACTATTACTAGTTGTCTAATTTTGAACCAGCCAACTAGAACCACTTTCATCAAGTTGTCAATAGACGACTAGTACGACCAGAAAGACCGTCTATAACAACTAGTCGACTATTCTCTAGTTATCCAAGTTCTCAAGTTATACGTATATATTTTAAGATGATCACACCTATATTTTGATTAATTTACTAGTAGTTTCATAAGTCGACCGAGGCAACTAGTTCAACTATTACTAGTGGTCTAATTTTGAACTAGCCAACTAGAACGACTTTCATCTAGTTGTCAATAGACGACTAGTACGACCAGAAAGACCGTCTATAACAACTAGTCGACTATTCTCTAGTTATCTAAGTTCTCAAGTTATACTTACGTATTTTAAGATGATCACACCTATATTTTGATTAATTTACTAGTAGTTTCATAAGTCGACCGAGGCAACTAGTTCAACTATTACTAGTTGTCTAATTTTGAACTAGCCAACAAGAACGACTTTCATGAAGTTGTCAATAGACGAATAGTACGACAAGAAAAACCGTCTATAACAACTAGTCGACTATTCTCTAGTTATCCAAGTTCTCAAGTTATACTTGTATATTTTAAGATGATCACACCTATAATTTGATTAATTTACATGATGAAATATCAATTTTATGTTAATTGAGAAATTAAATATGACTAATGAGTTTTTTTCATCGTCATGAAGTTACACCCACGTTGAACACATGAAGACTATGTTATATTACTAGTTGTTATAGTAAATTATAAGTGTTTGGACAATTGACATTCAATAATGTAAATAAATGATCATATATTTTTCAAATATCATCGTTCAAGTTATATTACTTATTTTTATAAGATCTTAGACCTTCAATAATTGTTTAAAATGACAAGTTATAAACCAATAAATGGTTAATTAAGTTTTACTATAAAGACTCACTACTAGTTTCATAAGTAGACCAAACCAACTAGTTCAACTATTACTAGTTGTCTAATTTTGAACCAGCCAACTAGAACCACTTTCATCAAGTTGTCAATAGACGACTAGTACGACCAGAAAGACCGTCTATAACAACTAGTCGACTATTCTCTAGTTATCCAAGTTCTCAAGTTATACGTATATATTTTAAGATGATCACACCTATATTTTGATTAATTTACTAGTAGTTTCATAAGTCGACCGAGGCAACTAGTTCAACTATTACTAGTGGTCTAATTTTGAACTAGCCAACTAGAACGACTTTCATCTAGTTGTCAATAGACGACTAGTACGACCAGAAAGACCGTCTATAACCACTAGTCGACTATTCTCTAGTTATCTAAGTTCTCAAGTTATACTTACATATTTTAAGATGATCACACCTATATTTTGATTAATTTACTAGTAGTTTCATAAGTCGACCGAGGCAACTAGTTCAACTATTACTAGTTGTCTAATTTTGAACTAGCCAACTAGAACGACTTTCATGAAGTTGTCAATAGACGAATAGTACGACTAGAAAGACCGTCTATAACAACTAGTCGACTATTCTCTAGTTATCCAAATTCTCAAGTTATACTTGTATATTTTAAGATGATCACACCTATATTTTGATTAATTTACATGATGAAATATCAATTTTATGTTAATTGAGAAATTAAATATGACTAAGGAGTTTTTTTCATCGTCATGAAGTTACACCCACGTTGAACACATGAAGACTATGTTATATTACTAGTTGTTATAGTAAATTATAAGTGTTTGAAAAATTGAACTTCAATAATGTAAATAAATGATCATATATTTTTCAAATATCATCGTTCAAGTTATATTACTTATTTTGATAAGATCTTAGACCTTCAATAATTGTTTAAAATGACAAGTTATAAACCAATAAATGGTTAATTAAGTTTGACTATAAAGACTCACTAGTACTTTCATAAGTAGACCAAAGCAACTAGTTCAACTATTACTAGTTGTCTAATTTTGAACCAGCCAACTAGAACCACTTTCATCAAGTTGTCAATAGACGACTAGTACGACCAGAAAGACCGTCTATAACAACTAGTCGACTATTCTCTAGTTATCCAAGTTCTCAAGTTATACGTATATATTTTAAGATGATCACACCTATATTTTGATTAATTTACTAGTAGTTTCATAAGTCGACCGAGGCAACTAGTTCAACTATTACTAGTTGTCTAATTTTGAACTAGCCAACTAGAACGACTTTCATCTAGTTGTCAATAGACGACTAGTACGACCATAAAGACCGTCTATAACAACTAGTCGACTATTCTCTAGTTATCTAAGTTCTCAAGTTATACTTACGTATTTTAAGATGATCACACCTATATTTTGATTAATTTACTAGTAGTTTCATAAGTCGACCGAGGCAACTAGTTCAACTATTACTAGTTGTCTAATTTTGAACTAGCCAACAAGAACGACTTTCATGAAGTTGTCAATAGACGAATAGTACGACTAGAAAAACCGTCTATAACAACTAGTCGACTATTCTCTAGTTATCCAAGTTCTCAAGTTATACTTGTATATTTTAAGATGATCACACCTATAATTTGATTAATTTACATGATGAAATATCAATTTTATGTTAATTGAGAAATTAAATATGACTAATGAGTTTTTTTCATCGTCATGAAGTTACACCCACGTTGAACACATGAAGACTATGTTATATTACTAGTTGTTATAGTAAATTATAAGTGTTTGGACAATTGAACTTCAATAATGTAAATAAATGATCATATATTTTTCAAATATCATCGTTCAAGTTATATTACTTATTTTTATAAGATCTTAGACCTTCAATAATTGTTTAAAATGACAAGTTATAAACCAATAAATGGTTAATTAAGTTTTACTATAAAGACTCACTACTAGTTTCATAAGTAGACCAAACCAACTAGTTCAACTATTACTAGTTGTCTAATTTTGAACCAGCCAACTAGAACCACTTTCATCAAGTTGTCAATAGACGACTAGTACGACCAGAAAGACCGTCTATAACAACTAGTCGACTATTCTCTAGTTATCCAAGTTCTCAAGTTATACGTATATATTTTAAGATGATCACACCTATATTTTTATTAATTTACTAGTAGTTTCATAAGTCGACCGAGGCAACTAGTTCAACTATTACTAGTGGTCTAATTTTGAACTAGCCAACTAGAACGACTTTCATCTAGTTGTCAATAGACGACTAGTACGACCAGAAAGACCGTCTATAACCACTAGTCGACTATTCTCTAGTTATCTAAGTTCTCAAGTTATACTTACATATTTTAAGATGATCACACCTATATTTTGATTAATTTACTAGTAGTTTCATAAGTCGACCGAGGCAACTAGTTCAACTATTACTAGTTGTCTAATTTTGAACTAGCCAACTAGAACGACTTTCATGAAGTTGTCAATAGACGAATAGTACGACTAGAAAGACCGTCTATAACAACTAGTCGACTATTCTCTAGTTATCCAAATTCTCAAGTTATACTTGTATATTTTAAGATGATCACACCTATATTTTGATTAATTTACATGATGAAATATCAATTTTATGTTAATTGAGAAATTAAATATGACTAAGGAGTTTTTTTCATCGTCATGAAGTTACACCCACGTTGAACACATGAAGACTATGTTATATTACTAGTTGTTATAGTAAATTATAAGTGTTTGAAAAATTGAACTTCAATAATGTAAATAAATGATCATATATTTTTCAAATATCATCGTTCAAGTTATATTACTTATTTTGATAAGATCTTAGACGTTCAATAATTGTTTAAAATGACAAGTTATAAACCAATAAATGGTTAATTAAGTTTGACTATAAAGACTCACTAGTACTTTCATAAGTAGACTGAGGCAACTAATTCAACTATTACTAGTTGTATAATTTTGAACCAGCCAATTAGAACCACTTTCATCAAGTTGTCAATACACGACTAGTACGACCAGAAAGACCGTCTATAACAACTAGTCGACTATTCTCTAGTTATCCAAGTTCTCAAGTTATACGTATATATTTTAAAATGATCACACCTATATTATGATTAATTTACTAGTAGTTTCATAAGTCGACCGAGGCAACTAGTTCAACTATTACTAGTGGTCTAATTTTGAACTAGCCAACTAGAACGACTTTCATCTAGTTGTCAATAGACGACTAGTACGACCAGAAAGACAGTCTATAACAACTAGTCGACTATTCTCTAGTTATCTAAGTTCTCAAGTTATACTTACGTATTTTAAGATGATCACACCTATATTTTGATTAATTTACTAGTAGTTTCATAAGTCGACCGAGGCAACTAGTTCAACTATTACTAGTTGTCTAATTTTGAACTAGCCAACTAGAACGACTTTCATGAAGTTGTCAATAGACGAATAGTACGACTAGAAAGACCGTCTATAACAACTAGTCGACTATTCTCTAGTTATACAAATTCTCAAGTTATACTTGTATATTTTAAGATGATCACACCTATATTTTGATTAATTTACATGATGAAATATCAATTTTATGTTAATTGAGAAATTAAATATGACTAAGGAGTTTTTTTCATCGTCATGAAGTTTCACCCACGTTGAACACATGAAGACTATGTTATATTACTAGTTGTTATAGTAAATTATAAGTGTTTGAAAAATTGAACTTCAATAATGTAAATAAATGATCATATATTTTTCAAATATCATCGTTCAAGTTATATTACTTATTTTGATAAGATCTTAGACCTTCAATAATTGTTTAAAATGACAAGTTATAAACCAATAAATGGTTAATTAAGTTTGACTATAAAGACTCACTAGTACTTTCATAAGTAGACTGAGGCAACTAATTCAACTATTACTAGTTGTTTAATTTTGAACCAGCCAATTAGAACCACTTTCATCAAGTTGTCAATAGACGACTAGTACGACCAGAAAGACCGTCTATAACAACTAGTCGACTATTCTCTAGTTATCCAAGTTCTCAAGTTATACGTATATATTTTAAAATAATCACACCTATATTATGATTAATTTACTAGTAGTTTCATAAGTCGACCGAGGCAACTAGTTCAACTATTACTAGTGGTCTAATTTTGAACTAGCCAACTAGAACGACTTTCATCTAGTTGTCAATAGACGACTAGTACGACCAGAAAGACAGTCTATAACAACTAGTCGACTATTCTCTAGTTATCTAAGTTCTCAAGTTATACTTACGTATTTTAAGATGATCACACTTATATTTTGATTAATTTACTAGTAGTTTCATAAGTCGACCGAGGCAACTAGTTCAACTATTACTAGTTGTCTAATTTTGAACTAGCCAACAAGAACGACTTTCATGAAGTTGTCAATAGACGAATAGTACGACTAGAAAAACCGTCTATAACAACTAGTCGACTATTCTCTAGTTATCCAAGTTCTCAAGTTATACTTGTATATTTTAAGATGATCACACCTATAATTTGATTAATTTACATGATGAAATATCAATTTTATGTTAATTGAGAAATTAAATATGACTAATGAGTTTTTTTCATCGTCATGAAGTTACACCCACGTTGAACACATGAAGACTATGTTTTATTACTAGTTGTTATAGTAAATTATAAGTGTTTGAAAAATTGAACTTCAATAATGTAAATAAATGATCATATATTTTTCAAATATCATCGTTCAAGTTATATTACTTATTTTGATAAGATCTTAGACCTTCAATAATTGTTTAAAATGACAAGTTATAAACCAATAAATGGTTAATTAAGTTTGACTATAAAGACTCACTAGTACTTTCATAAGTAGACTGAGGCAACTAATTCAACTATTACTAGTTGTTTAATTTTGAACCAGCCAATTAGAACCACTTTCATCAAGTTGTCAATAGACGACTAGTACGACCAGAAAGACCGTCTATAACAACTAGTCGACTATTCTCTAGTTATCCAAGTTCTCAAGTTATACGTATATATTTTAAAATGATCACACCTATATTATGATTAATTTACTAGTAGTTTCATAAGTCGACCGAGGCAACTAGTTCAACTATTACTAGTGGTCTAATTTTGAACTAGCCAACTAGAACGACTTTCATCTAGTTGTCAATAGACGACTAGTACGACCAGAAAGACAGTTTATAACAACTAGTCGACTATTCTCTAGTTATCTAAGTTCTCAAGTTATACTTACGTATTTTAAGATGATCACACTTATATTTTGATTAATTTACTAGTAGTTTCATAAGTCGACCGAGGCAACTAGTTCAACTATTACTAGTTGTCTAATTTTGAACTAGCCAACAAGAACGACTTTCATGAAGTTGTCAATAGACGAATAGTACGACTAGAAAAACCGTCTATAACAACTAGTCGACTATTCTCTAGTTATCCAAGTTCTCAAGTTATACTTGTATATTTTAAGATGATCACACCTATAATTTGATTAATTTACATGATGAAATATCAATTTTATGTTAATTGAGAAATTAAATATGACTAATGAGTTTTTTTCATCGTCATGAAGTTACACCCACGTTGAACACATGAAGACTATGTTATATTACTAGTTGTTATAGTAAATTATAAGTGTTTGAAAAATTGAACTTCAATAATGTAAATAAATGATCATATATTTTTCAAATATCATCGTTCAAGTTATATTACTTATTTTGATAAGATCTTAGACCTTCAATAATTGTTTAAAATGACAAGTTATAAACCAATAAATGGTTAATTAAGTTTTACTATAAAGACTCACTAGTACTTTCATAAGTAGACTGAGGCAACTAATTCAACTATTACTAGTTGTATAATTTTGAACCAGCCAATTAGAACCACTTTCATCAAGTTGTCAATAGACGACTAGTACGACCAGAAAGACCGTCTATAGCAACTAGTCGACTATTCTCTAGTTATCCAAGTTCTCAAGTTATACGTATATATTTTAAAATGATCACACCTATATTATGATTAATTTACTAGTAGTTTCATAAGTCGACCGAGGCAACTAGTTCAACTATTACTAGTGGTCTAATTTTGAACTAGCCAACTAGAACGACTTTCATCTAGTTGTCAATAGACGACTAGTACGACCAGAAAGACAGTCTATAACAACTAGTCGACTATTCTCTAGTTATCTAAGTTCTCAAGTTATACTTACGTATTTTAAGATGATCACACCTATATTTTGATTAATTTACTAGTAGTTTCATAAGTCGACCGAGGCAACTAGTTCAACTATTACTAGTTGTCTAATTTTGAACTAGCCAACAAGAACGACTTTCATGAAGTTGTCAATAGACGAATAGTACGACTAGAAAAACCGTCTATAACAACTAGTCGACTATTCTCTAGTTATCCAAGTTCTCAAGTTATACTTGTATATTTTAAGATGATCACACCTATAATTTGATTAATTTACATGATGAAATATCAATTTTATGTTAATTGAGAAATTAAATATGACTAATGAGTTTTTTTCATCGTCATGAAGTTACACCCACGTTGAACACATGAAGACTATGTTATATTACTAGTTGTTATAGTAAATTATAAGTGTTTGGACAATTGAACTTCAATAATGTAAATAAATGATCATATATTTTTCAAATATCATCGTTCAAGTTATATTACTTATTTTTATATGATCTTAGACCTTCAATAATTGTTTAAAATGACAAGTTATAAACCAATAAATGGTTAATTAAGTTTTACTATAAAGACTCACTAGTAGTTTCATAAGTAGACCAAAGCAACTAGTTCAACTATTACTAGTTGTCTAATTTTGAACCAGCCAACTAGAACCACTTTCATCAAGTTGTCAATAGACGACTAGTACGACCAGAAAGACCGTCTATAACAACTAGTCGACTATTCTCTAGTTATCCAAGTTCTCAAGTTATACGTATATATTTTAAGATGATCACACCTATATTTTGATTAATTTACTAGTAGTTTCATAAGTCGACCGAGGCAACTAGTTCAACTATTACTAGTGGTCTAATTTTGAACTAGCCAACTAGAACGACTTTCATCTAGTTGTCAATAGACGACTAGTACGACCAGAAAGACCGTCTATAACAACTAGTCGACTATTCTCTAGTTATCTAAGTTCTCAAGTTATACTTACGTATTTTAAGATGATCACACCTATATTTTGATTAATTTACTAGTAGTTTCATAAGTCGACCGAGGCAACTAGTTCAACTATTAGTAGTTGTCTAATTTTGAACTAGCCAACAAGAACGACTTTCATGAAGTTGTCAATAGACGAATAGTACGACTAGAAAAACCGTCTATAACAACTAGTCGACTATTCTCTAGTTATCCAAGTTCTCAAGTTATACTTGTATATTTTAAGATGATCACACCTATAATTTGATTAATTTACATGATGAAATATCAATTTTATGTTAATTGAGAAATTAAATATGACTAATGAGTTTTTTTCATCGTCATGAAGTTACACCCACGTTGAACACATGAAGACTATGTTATATTACTAGTTGTTATAGTACATTATAAGTGTTTGGACAATTGAACTTCAATAATGTAAATAAATGATCATATATTTTTCAAATATCATCGTTCAAGTTATATTACTTATTTTTATAAGCTCTTAGACCTTCAATAATTGTTTAAAATGACAAGTTATAAACCAATAAATGGTTCATTAAGTTTTACTATAAAGACTCACTACTAGTTTCATAAGTAGACCAAACCAACTAGTTCAACTATTACTAGTTGTCTAATTTTGAACCAGCCAACTAGAACCACTTTCATCAAGTTGTCAATAGACGACTAGTACGACCAGAAAGACCGTCTATAACAACTAGTCGACTATTCTCTAGTTATCCAAGTTCTCAAGTTATACGTATATATTTTAAGATGATCACACCTATATTTTGATTAATTTACTAGTAGTTTCATAAGTCGACCGAGGCAACTAGTTCAACTATTACTAGTGGTCTAATTTTGAACTAGCCAACTAGAACGACTTTCATCTAGTTGTCAATAGACGACTAGTACGACCAGAAAGACCGTCTATAACCACTAGTCGACTATTCTCTAGTTATCTAAGTTCTCAAGTTATACTTACATATTTTAAGATGATCACACCTATATTTTGATTAATTTACTAGTAGTTTCATAAGTCGACCGAGGCAACTAGTTCAACTATTACTAGTTGTCTAATTTTGAACTAGCCAACTAGAACGACTTTCATGAAGTTGTCAATAGACGAATAGTACGACTAGAAAGACCGTCTATAACAACTAGTCGACTATTATCTAGTTATCCAAATTCTCAAGTTATACTTGTATATTTTAAGATGATCACACCTATATTTTGATTAATTTACATGATGAAATATCAATTTTATGTTAATTGAGAAATTAAATATGACTAAGGAGTTTTTTTCATCGTCATGAAGTTACACCCACGTTGAACACATGAAGACTATGTTATATTACTAGTTGTTATAGTAAATTATAAGTGTTTGAAAAATTGAACTTCAATAATGTAAATAAATGATCATATATTTTTCAAATATCATCGTTCAAGTTATATTACTTATTTTGATAAGATCTTAGACCTTCAATAATTATTTAAAATGACAAGTTATAAACCAATAAATGGTTAATTAAGTTTGACCATAAAGACTCACTAGTACTTTCATAAGTAGACCGAGGCAAATAATTCAACTATTACTAGTTGTTTAATTTTGAACCAGCCAACTAGAACCACTTTCATCAAGTTGTCAATAGACGACTAGTACGACCAGAAAGACCGTCTATAACAACTAGTCGACTATTCTCTAGTTATCCAAGTTCTCAAGTTATACGTATATATTTTAAAATGATCACACCTATATTTTGATTAATTTACTAGTAGTTTCATAAGTCGACCGAGGCAACTAGTTCAACTATTACTAGTGGTCTAATTTTGAACTAGCCAACTAGAACGACTTTCATCTAGTTGTCAATAGACGACTAGTACGACCAGAAAGACAGTCTATAACAACTAGTCGACTATTCTCTAGTTATCTAAGTTCTCAAGTTATACTTACGTATTTTAAGATGATCAAACCTATATTTTGATTAATTTACTAGTAGTTTCATAAGTCGACCGAGGCAACTAGTTCAACTATTACTAGTTGTCTAATTTTGAACTAGCCAACTAGAACGACTTTCATGAAGTTGTCAATAGACGAATAGTACGACTAGAAAGACCGTTTATAACAACTAGTCGACTATTCTCTAGTTATCCAAATTCTCAAGTTATACTTGTATATTTTAAGATGATCACACCTATATTTTGATTAATTTACATGATGAAATATCAATTTTACGTTAATTGAGAAATTAAATATGACTAATGAGTTTTTTTCATCGTCATGAAGTTACACCCACGTTGAACACATGAAGACTATGTTATATTACTAGTTGTTATAGTAAATTATAAGTGTTTGAAAAATTGAACTTCAATAATGTAAATAAATGATCATATATTTTTCAAAAATCATCGTTCAAGTTATATTACTTATTTTGATAAGATCTTAGACCTTCAATAATTGTTTAAAATGACAAGTTATAAACCAATAAATGGTTAATTAAGTTTGACCATAAAGACTCACTAGTACTTTCATAAGTAGACCGAGGCAACTAATTCAACTATTACTAGTTGTATAATTTTGAACCAGCCAACTAGAACCACTTTCATCAAGTTGTCAATAGACGACTAGTACGACCAGAAAGACCGTCTATAACAACTAGTCGACTATTCTCTAGTTATCCAAGTTCTCAAGTTATACGTATATATTTTAAAATGATCACACCTATATTTTGATTAATTTACTAGTAGTTTCATAAGTCGACCGAGGCAACTAGTTCAA